>NC_139221.1:250559839-250929839 GCF_055691185.1 Crinia signifera | reverse complement strand
ATATTATCCAATCACCAAAGGACATAGAGTTCTCTAATAAAACAAGGCTTTATTCCATAAATACAATGCATAAAAACCACAGGGTGCACATTCTGAATTTTCCCCGGTAGAGGTAAGTCAATCATTCAATCCGGATACACAAATATGTCGGCTCGCCCCTTACCAAGATGAAAGTTTGTGAATACTGGTTTAGCATCCAGACAGCACAACCCCTGTCTCCTTCTCCCCAACGTATTTCAGGCCTTTTAAAGGTCCTTCCTCAGTGTGTATGTGCTCACTAAAGAGTGTTGGGTTTTTATTCATGCACACAGATGAACAGAAATCTTAAATGAGAAAATAGCGTTCTTGAAGAATAGTGGTGTAAACAATTAAATGATAAGAATGTAAGAATTCACTTATTGCTTTCTTCAGAAGTAAGACATGATATTGGTTTGTGTACAAGAAACCATATAGGTACACTTGCTACTTAATTGAGATGTTAACTGCAATTACAATTAGGTGGCCGCTCAGCGCTGGATCAGGCAACCAGTAGGGGCTTTTGCTTTTCCAAGCATTATTCATTCTTGAAGTAAAGAGCACCAGTCACCTACACAGTGCAGTAGAGGAAGGATATAAAGAATAAATCACTGGGCGCTTGGATGTGAGTGTGCTTAGCCTAGCGGCTGTCAAATAAAAGGGATAGTCAGTCCCAATACTATAGAAACAAAAGTAGGAAGAGGTATGACTGCGCTGCACTGAGAAAAACAATATTCCATATAAAATGGATCAGGTGTGTGAAAAATAGGAAAATTTAATGACACAATTTTACGTATAATACACAGTAATAAAAAAAAAAAAAAAATATATAGATATATAGATATATAGATATATATATATATAGATATAGATTTTTCCAAGGGATCCGCACTCGCATCACATCACAGTGCAAAGGGGGGGTGCTCCATAAGATGGGAAGACATCATGGAATATAGGAATAGAATGGGCACTCACCAAGGTCTAGGTAATCAAAGTATTATTTTATTTGCATCAAGTCGACATACCATCCGACGTAACGACACGTTTCGGTCTAAATAAGACTATCATCAGGAATAGTGCATCCAAAATACAGAACATCAGCAGAACAACAACCTGACATCCGTCCCTGGGGAAGGACACAACTGTACTGCCCCACCGGGTCAGCCTAAATACCCCTGGACCGGAAGTAACCTTACTTCCTGTCCGCAGCCCATACATCTCCTTAACATATTCAAAACAGTGTAAAAAGAAAAAATGCATAATGAGGAAAAACAATATACATATCTAAATGAGCAGCGCTATGCTGTATGTAGTCAGCGCAGCTCCAGTACTCACTGTAACATGTAGAACAGCGAACATCGTCTGGCCGGAAATGCTACATGCGTTCCATCAACCAGGCGGAAGCAGTATCTTGCGTTCCATCTGGTTAGGACGCTACCCGGAAATGACGCTTAGCGTTCCATTTCCCTAGAGGGGAAGTGACGCTTTGTGTTCCACCTGCTAGAAACCATCTCGTATATGCATGGGAACAGATTACAGCCTATACACAGGCGGGGGTATGATTCTTGCGTTCCAACAACCCGGAAGCAAGCGATTGTAAAGCTGTGACATGCGCAAATACTGTCATGAGTAGAGATATCAGTATGGGTTATGTAAATAGGCCAACCCGATTGGCATCACTCATACCCTCACTACAGTGGTGATTATATACATATATACATGAAATAACACAGTGGCAATAAGAAAACACACAATATTTACATCAAAATGAACAAAAAAATAATAAAAAATATATATACAAAAAAATTTTTCTATCTGCATTAGCCTAAACAGCATTCATATCCAACCATGTGCAGACTCCTGCAATTGGTTGGTCATAAAACTTTATAATCTGCCCCTAATAAGTGTGCAATCATTATGGTAATAGCATGATTCATAGATATATTCTATAGAAATATTCAATATGCCAAATACAAGGGCATCCACTACGGACGGCACCAAAGTAAACAAAAAATGAACTATACCAAACTATACATAAAAAATCACAATAAGAAAAAGGGGAAGGGGAAAGGAATAGCCTGGAGACACCACATCACATTTCAAAAACATACAAAAATCACAACCAAGGCAATGAGAAAAATAATCATAAAAATCAAGAAAAATGAAGAGGTTTTCGGACATTTGTGTAAATCATTTGAGAAAAATGGAAAGAGGATTATACTCGTTTAATCCTCTGGGAGCAATTGTGTCCAGATCAAAAATCCACTTAGCTTCCCTCTTTTTGAGCATGAGGTCACGGTCCCCTCCTCTCACTGGTTTTGGGACATAATCTATGAGCATACAGCGCAGGCTTGCTACGCTGTGGCCCATAGCCACAAAATGTTTAGCAACAGGTTTGTCCGATGTTTTACTTTCATAAGACAGTATTTGCGCATGTCACAGCTTTACAATCGCTTGTTGGAACGCAAGAATCATACCCCCGCCTGTGTATAGGCTGTAATCTGTTCCCATGCATATACGAGATGGTTTCTAGCAGGTGGAACGCAAAGCGTCACTTCCCCTCTAGGGAAATGGAACGCTAAGCGTCATTTCCGGGTAGCGTCCTAACCAGATGGAACGCAAGATACTGCTTCCGCCTGGTTGATGGAACGCATGTAGCATTTCCGGCCAGACGATGTTCGCTGTTCTACATGTTACAGTGAGTACTGGAGCTGCGCTGACTACATACAGCATAGCGCTGCTCATTTAGATATGTATATTGTTTTTCCTCATTATGCATTTTTTCTTTTTACACTGTTTTGAATATGTTAAGGAGATGTATGGGCTGCGGACAGGAAGTAAGGTTACTTCCGGTCCAGGGGTATTTAGGCTGACCCGGTGGGGCAGTACAGTTGTGTCCTTCCCCAGAAACGGATGTCAGGTTGTTGTTCTGCTGATGTTCTGTATTTTGGATGCACTATTCCTGATGATGGTCTTATTTAGACCGAAACGTGTCGTTACGTCGGATGGTATGTCGACTTGATGCAAATAAAATAATACTTTGATTACCTAGACCTTGGTGAGTGCCCATTCTATTCCTATATTCCATGATGTCTTCCCATCTTATGGAGCACCCCCCCTTTGCACTGTGATGTGATGCGAGTGCGGATCCCTTGGAAAAATCTCTATGTGATGGTCTATCCTGTGGATTGATACATTTTGTTTCCAGCACCCCGGAATATCTACAAATGTTGTACTTTTAAACATAATCTGGAACTGCTGCCTGACTCTCGACCAGAGGAAGTGTGATACGACTGTGAGTTCACTCGACCCTTTACTTTGTGTGATTTATGTGCATTTTTTGCATTTTTGCACGTTTTTTCATTTTTATTTGATTTTTTCACAATTTTTCTTCTTTTTTTCTTTTTCTATTTTTGCTTTTTTTCTTTTTCTTTTTCTTTTGACATATCCTGAGGCTCCTGGTTCCGATATAGACCTATGTGTATGTGATAAGGTGTAATAGATCAGTGTGTCATACTATGTCTCAAGCCTCTTCGACACATATCCTGGATGAAGCTCTATATCGTCAAGTAGAGTACAATGTAATATCATTAACAGATGACGATGCGGATAAAGTGTTGTTTAATGCCGAAGAGTTCTCTAAACTTCCAGATGATACTCCTACTGACCTTTACTTCCGGTTACACAAATTAAAGAAAAGAGAAGTAGAACTGACCCTTCATGGGCAGTTCCTATCCGAATATTATAGAAATAAAAAGATCCCGAGGGGGTTTAGAGTTGTGAATACTCCCACCATTGGACGCAATAACTTAGCGTTCTGCGCTAAATGGTGTGGAGTACTCAATAAATGTGCTTTGGACCTTATGGTCCTTGTAATTGAAGAAGTGGGCATAGAACTAAGCAAAATACGTACTGAAATTGAGACATTCAATGCGACCTATTTATCTGTTCTATTAGCTGACAAGAAGAACAAATGGACGGATAAGTTGAAGGAACAGGTTGGCACATTCGAGAAAGAGTTAATAGCATTTAAAAGGCGCAAATTGGTCACAGTAGATAACGATTACAGCTCCCACCAGGTCTATCGGTGGTTAAAGGGTAACTCAGGACCAAATAGGAATCAATTTAGGCAATATCGCCAGAGACAAAATTACTCCTCAACATCTCCCTCCAACTCTGATTCAGAGCGAGGTGAGCCTGAACAAAGATTTAATAAACCTCCAACCGGTGCAGGGTCTTTTTTTCGCGATACCCGGGCCGCAAACCGGAACATCGCGAGAGACAACGCCGATATCCCACCAGGAGGGGCGGCTATAACAAAAAAAAGGAGAGGCAAGAATCGAAAGCCATAAATACGGTTATAAATTTGTCTAGTTACCCCCTTAATGATAGCGAAATAGAATTACTCTCTCTTGGTTTCTCGTTTGTGCCCACCTGTGACCACCAACCATTCCGCACGGCGGTGGATCATTATAAATTCGGACGAACACTTAGACTCCGTGAATTTTTTAACAACAAAGACAACACTGTGTGTGAAACATCCAGGTTCAAACCGCCAAGCACATTTAATCCATCAAGCTCAAATCCCAGTATGAGAACTTTTCTTAGGATGACAGACTGTGCAAGGGATCCCCCGTCCCCTTACTTTCACAATTTACAACCAACACATCGTATGGCACTGAAGACCTTGATGGCCAACGACACCCTTGTCTTCCGTCAGGCTGACAAGGGTGGGGCGTTGGTTGTCCAAGACTGGGCAAATTATGATAAGGAGATAGTGCGCCAGTTGTGCGCCAGTTGAGCGACCTATCAGTTTACCAATGTCTTCCAAAGGATCCAGGACCTGACACCAAAAAAATGGTGGACAACACTCTTGATCTTGCACGATCAGCAGGCTGGATTAACGAAAATGAGTATGGTTTTCTTAGAGTTGATTTTCCAAATTGCCCGATCATATATACTATGCTAAAGGTTCATAAAAGCATGACGGATCCCCCTGGTCGTCCAATTATTTCGGCCAGGGGTTCCGTTCTGCAGCCTTTGGCACAGTTTGTTGACCACCACCTACAGCCTTTTGTATTAAAAACATCAAGTTATGTAGGGATACTGGGGATCTCTTGGACAGTCTGAAAACCCTGACAGATTTACCACCATCAGCGATTTTAGTGACCATGGATGTGGCCTCACTATATACTGTGATCCCACACAGTGAAGGATTAGCAGTAATCAAACAGACATTACAAGATATAGCTAGAATTGGTCCTCCGACAGAGTTTCTGGTTGAGTTGACCAGACTTGTATTAACACACAACTATTTCTTATACAAGGATAAGTACTTTTTACAAATCAACGGTACGGCTATGGGGTCCAATTTGGCCCCAGCCTACGCCAATCTATACATGGCCAACTATGAATGCACCCACATTCTTTCTAGATTCGGTACCAAGCTGTTTTTTTATCGTCGGTACATCGACGATGTTTTTTTGATTTGGATGGGTACTGAACAGGAGCTGAAGGATATGTTGACATTTTTGAATAGTCTGGAGACACCCATCCGTTTCACGTTTTCTTTTAGTTTGGTTGAAATTAATTTTTTGGACATAACGATTTATCGTGAAGGACCTGGAGTAGGTACGAGATTATATCGAAAGGAGACGGACAGAAACTCCCTACTTCATGCATCAAGTCACCACCCCTCACATCTCAAGGAGAACCTCCCAATATCGCAGTTCCTACGGGTTCTTCGGAACAATTTCTCGACCATTACTGCAGAGATACAAATATCAGACATGACCGAAAGGTTTCGTGAACGTGGCTACACAGAAGCAACCCTTACACGTTGCCTCACCAAGGCTAGGTCTAGATTCTTAGGGGCAATCCCTAAAACGCGCAAAGTTGACTCACGACCACGACTCATTTACACCAATACATGCGATGTACAGGCGCCTAAAAGGAAACAGCAGCTGGTGAAAAATTGGCCGTAGATCTCAACTGACACGGCCTTCTCTAAGATCAGTCCGGTTCCCCCGATGTGTGCCTACCGACGGGGTCGGAACCTAAAGGACCTACTTATGAGACCGTTGCTACAACCAGCTGAACAACGCGACCGATGGCTTCCGTCACCCAAAAAAGGCTGTTATCGATGCAGCGACTGCACAACGTGCAGATCACTACTTACGGGCCCCACGTTTGCCCACCCACACAGTGGGAAAAAAATAAAAATTCAGTATCGCTTACACTGCAGAATGGATTATGTAATCTACATTTTATTGTGCCCATGTGGCCTGTACTATGTTGGACTTACCAAGAGGAATTTTCGCGATAGAATGGCGAACCACCGCACTTCGATTCGAGCGGCCATTGAAAGTAAAACATCGGACAAACCTGTTGCTAAACATTTTGTGGCTATGGGCCACAGCGTAGCAAGCCTGCGCTGTATGCTCATAGATTATGTCCCAAAACCAGTGAGAGGAGGGGACCGTGACCTCATGCTCAAAAAGAGGGAAGCTAAGTGGATTTTTGATCTGGACACAATTGCTCCCAGAGGATTAAACGAGTATAATCCTCTTTCCATTTTTCTCAAATGATCTACACAAATGTCCGAAAACCTCTTCATTTTTCTTGATTTTTATGATTATTTTTCTCATTGCCTTGGTTGTGATTTTTGTATGTTTTTGAAACGTGATGTGGTGTCTCCAGGCTATTCCTTTCCCCTTCCCCTTTTTCTTATTGTGATTTTTTATGTATAGTTTGGTATAGTTCATTTTTTGTTTACTTTGGTGCCGTCCGTAGTGGATGCCCTTGTATTTGGCATATTGAATATTTCTATAGAATATATCTATGAATCATGCTATTACCATAATGATTGCACACTTATTAGGGGCAGATTATAAAGTTTTATGACCAACCAATTGCAGGAGTCTGCACATGGTTGGATATGAATGCTGTTTAGGCTAATGCAGATAGAAAAAAAATTTTTTGTATATATATTTTTTTGTTCATTTTGATGTAAATATTGTGTGTTTTCTTATTGCCACTGTGTTATTTCATGTATATATGTATATAATCACCACTGTAGTGAGGGTATGAGTGATGCCAATCGGGTTGGCCTATTTACATAACCCATACTGATATCTCTACTCATAAGACAGTATTTGCGCATGTCACAGCTTTACAATCGCTTGCTTCCGGGTTGTTGGAACGCAAGAATCATACCCCCGCCTGTGTATAGGCTGTAATCTGTTCCCATGCATATACGAGATGGTTTCTAGCAGGTGGAACGCAAAGCGTCACTTCCCCTCTAGGGAAATGGAACGCTAAGCGTCATTTCCGGGTAGCGTCCTAACCAGATGGAACGCAAGATACTGCTTCCGCCTGGTTGATGGAACGCATGTAGCATTTCCGGCCAGACGATGTTCGCTGTTCTACATGTTACAGTGAGTACTGGAGCTGCGCTGACTACATACAGCATAGCGCTGCTCATTTAGATATGTATATTGTTTTTCCTCATTATGCATTTTTTCTTTTTACACTGTTTTGAATATGTTAAGGAGATGTATGGGCTGCGGACAGGAAGTAAGGTTACTTCCGGTCCAGGGGTATTTAGGCTGACCCGGTGGGGCAGTACAGTTGTGTCCTTCCCCAGGGACGGATGTCAGGTTGTTGTTCTGCTGATGTTCTGTATTTTGGATGCACTATTCCTGATGATGGTCTTATTTAGACCGAAACGTGTCGTTACGTCGGATGGTATGTCGACTTGATGCAAATAAAATAATACTTTGATTACCTAGACCTTGGTGAGTGCCCATTCTATTTTTATATATATATATATATATATATATATATATATATATATATATATATATATATATATATATATATATATATATATATATATTATATAAACAATAATAGGCGGCACTCCAAGGATTTTCAAAAGGCTTTTAGTATTGGAAACAGACACCAACGTTTCGGGGCTCTGGCGCCCCTTTGTCAAGGTGAGTGAAATATACACTCACCTTGACAAAGGGGCGCCAGAGCCCCGAAACGTTGGTGTCTGTTTCCAATACTAAAAGCCTTTTAAAAATCCTTGGAGTGCCGCCTATTATTGTCCTACCTACCTTGATTGCTTGGAGGGCACCGAGGTCCAGTGTTTGGAGAGGGGAGAGTGCCGGACCGCATCCAGCCTGTGTGTGTGTGTGTGTGTGTGTGTGTGTGTGTGTGTGTGTGTGTGTGTGTGTGTGTGTATATATATATATATATATATATATATATATATATATATATATATATATATATATATATATATATATATATATATATATATATTATTAAAAAATTTCTACAAGTCTGGAGAGTGGCCTCATTCCTGTACATATACATATATATATATATGTGTGTGTGTGTGTGTGTGTATATATATATATATATATATATATATATATGTATATATATATGTGTGTGTATATATATATATATATATATATATATGTGTGTGTGTGTGTGTGTGTGTGTGTATATATATATATATATATATATATATATATATATATATATATGTGTGTGAAGCACACTGAAGGAGGCAGAAAGGGGGTCTTGATAAAGGTCCAGCCAGGACCGAAACGTCGACCTGTACCCACTGTTATGCACATGGTGATTTGAAAAAGTGGTATGTACCATTAAAAACTTTTGCTTCAGCAAGCCCGGTGAGTGTCTTCCACTTCTCTACTCGTATATATTTGGAAGTACCCAGGATTGGGACTTTCTGGCTTCAGGCACCCCGGCGGTTGGCTCAAGGATTGGGAGAGTGCTATCCTCTACGATATGGATATGTGTGTGTATATATATATATATATATATATGTGTGTGTGTGTATATATATATATATATATATATATGTGTGTGTGTGTATATATATATATATATATATATATATATATATATATATATATATATATATATATATATATATATATATATATATATATATATATATATATATATATGTGTATATATATATATATAAAGTTTTTGTAGATAGGCGGCACACGAAGAAATAAAACACAACGGCAGGTGTAAAGTGGATCAAACGTTTTCGATGTATTTAGTACATCTTCATCAGGATACATTTACAGAGTGAACAAAGTCAATATATAGACTATCACCATATCACGTGTGGCTATCAGTCGCCACACACCGTGTCATAGCGCACCGTGATGATGCCTCCGGTGTACGGTTGCCATAGCAACCCATTGTAAACAATGTGCAATAAATGTGAAACAATAATATTGTGCAAGAGATCAACAAAGAAAAGCATGAGAAAAATATATACAATATATACAATAGACATACAACAAAAAGATTAGAAAAATTAGTTCAACTGAACGGAAAATGCATGATATTAATATTAAACGTATACAAGTAGCAATATCGCTGTAATGCAAAAAAGACATATTGTAGTCAACAATAAATAATAAATGAGCCCAACGTCAGAGGCTGTATGTTGAATAGCAAAGGAACCGGTAACGCCGGTGTTAAGCCACAGAACATATTACAAATGGCAACATGAGAGCAAACATGCAACAATAATGAACCAGGGGGCAAGTACAATGATGCTGAAGTGTGTTAAAGTATATTAGCCGAGGATACTCAAAGGAAGCACCGGGTAAGCCGAGGTCTCAGAACCTCACCCCCAATGAGATACAGGCATTGCATGACTTATCTGGCTATAATGACATTGTGATCCGCCCCGCCGATAAGGGTGGGGGGATCGTGATACAGAATTTAACCGATTATGTTGGTGAAATTAATCGCCAATTGAGCGATACCAGAGTGTATAGATTGCTTGATTCTGATCCTACTGGTATTTTTGGGAAACGGCTTAGATCCAGACTTAAGTTGGCGGTTGACACAGGCGTGATTCAAGAGGGGCTTATGAAGGCACTGATCACAGAAGCACCCACGGTGCCTATTATTTACACCTTGCCTAAAATACATAAGTCCCTTGAGAATCCGCCTGGTCGACCGATCATCTCTGCACGGAATGGGTTATTCCATAAACTGTCGACATATTTAGACACCTTATTGCAGCCCTGTGTGATTAACCACCCCAGACACCTTCTTGACACCACATCTTTTTTAAAAAACATTGCCAATGTGGGACAGGTCCCTGATGACACCCTGTTATGCAGTATGGACATATCTAGCCTGTATACGGTCATTCCAAATGAAGATGGCAAAGAAGCTGTCAGACGTCTCATTACTGACAATCCACACTACGATGGACCAGACATAGGGCTCATACTTGACTTATTGGACATGGTCCTGACTTGCAACTATTTTTTGTTCGACGGTAGGTACTACCTACAGGCGTCTGGGTGTGCGATGGGGTCGAATGTGGCCCCATCGTACGCCAACGCCTATATGTACATGGTAGAGTATGACATTTTTCTAACCAACCCTGTCTTTTGCACTAGCACATTACTGTACAATCGTTATATTGACGACTTATTCGTCATCTGGACTGGTGGTCGACACACGTTTGAGCATGTCATCAATTCACATAATAGCTCTGGTCACCCAGTGCAATTGACTTATAATATGGGGACTGAAGCAGTCAACTACTTGGACGTAGCTGTCAGTATTAGGGACAACCAACTGCAGACTGAACTATACCGCAAGACTACCGACCGAAATACCACACTCCATGCCAGGAGTTTCCATCCCAAAAAACTCAAATACTCCCTGCCCTACTCTCAATTTCTACGGGCCATCCGGGTGTGTTCCAACCGGGAACAGGCTATTAAACACATTGATAGAATGTTTTCTGACTTTTTAGAACGAGGCTACGCCACAGCATTACTAGAGACGGCTAAATTGAGAGCACTGAGCATGACACGGGATGAGACCCTCATACCACGACCCAGAGACCTGAGCAGAAAACGTCTACCATGGGTTAATCATTTTAATACACAGAGCGAGGGCATACAGAAAATCACCAAGGACATTTGGCCCATTATAAAATCCGACCCAGATCTCAAACTACAAGACACAAGGATAATGCCATGTTATAGCCGTGGCAAGAACATTCGTGACTGGGTGGTAAAAACAGATATCACTGGTATGTCCAGGGCAAACTCTGAACAGACTAATAGGCAGGGGATGTTCCTCAGTCTCAAAGTTGGTTGTTTCAAATGTCTCGATTGCGCGGTCTGTAGAGCCCTGATTGTAGGCACACATTTTTCTCATCCTCACACTGGACAACGTATCCCCATACGATATCGGGTCACGTGTACCACTAAATACATTGTATACCTTATAACCTGTCCCTGTGGGTTATGTTACGTTGGCAAAACTGACAGAACCCTCAGGGAGAGGATTGCGGGACATAAATCTTCCATTCGAGCAGCGCTATCCAGTGGTCGCAGCGACCAACCCGTTGCACGGCACTGGTTAACACAAGGTCATAACCTGGCAATGCTCAAATATACCATAATTGATCACGAACCACACAACATTCGAGGTGGTGACAGATCATTACGTTTGTTACGCAGGGAGGCCCGTTGGATACATAGACTGTCTACATTGGCACCCCGGGGTCTTAACGAGACAGCCGGCCTGTATTGCTTCCTTTGAGTATCCTCGGCTAATATACTTTAACACACTTCAGCATCATTGTACTTGCCCCCTGGTTCATTATTGTTGCATGTTTGCTCTCATGTTGCCATTTGTAATATGTTCTGTGGCTTAACACCGGCGTTACCGGTTCCTTTGCTATTCAACATACAGCCTCTGACGTTGGGCTCATTTATTATTTATTGTTGACTACAATATGTCTTTTTTGCATTACAGCGATATTGCTACTTGTATACGTTTAATATTAATATCATGCATTTTCCGTTCAGTTGAACTAATTTTTCTAATCTTTTTGTTGTATGTCTATTGTATATATTGTATATATTTTTCTCATGCTTTTCTTTGTTGATCTCTTGCACAATATTATTGTTTCACATTTATTGCACATTGTTTACAATGGGTTGCTATGGCAACCGTACACCGGAGGCATCATCACGGTGCGCTATGACACGGTGTGTGGCGACTGATAGCCACACGTGATATGGTGATAGTCTATATATTGACTTTGTTCACTCTGTAAATGTATCCTGATGAAGATGTACTAAATACATCGAAAACGTTTGATCCACTTTACACCTGCCGTTGTGTTTTATTTCTTCGTGTGCCGCCTATCTACAAAAACTTCATATTAGGACCATAACAGGTCCTTGGAAGGCACCGGAGCAAGGTTATCCTTGTATATTGGAGTGCTGTCCAGCCACCAGTTCTATATATATATATATATATATATATATATTACAGAGTAACCAGACGATTAAAAAAAAATAATAGTCACCCACAAATTGTCCAGAGGTAAGTCCACAGGGGGTACAGTCTCCTGTTTATTTTGTCCAAAAATTTTCAGGGTGCCCGGTACCAATGATGGAATAAATTTAACTTAGTGTAAGGATCACCTTTTATTTGTATTCCAATTTGATGGGGGGAATTGAGTAAAGAAGCATGCTGAACTTCCTGTGTCCTCCTTCATGAAGGTTTGATATAATATAAGTTACAGACTTTAACACTGGCGACGAGGATAAAACCTATTCTTCAGTATTGCTCCAGTGATCAGTGGAATGCCAAAGGACTGACTCTACACAATTGTGGGGTGAAAAAGGGCAGCACATGCAGACAGCCATCACTGAATACAGGAGCACATGACAGCCCGTCAAAGCCGAGATGTGGCACTCTTCGGGGGATTTTCCTGTTGACATCTGGAATAGCACCACACCGAAGGAGTACCAATCCACTCCCGCATTATATCGGTCTCCCATGATGATCTGTCATTAAAAGTGAACTCCTAAAGGACCTGTATCCATTCCTCTCCACTGCAAGGCAAATTTCCCATCTGGAGGAATGCCACCTCCTAAAAAGCCTGACTGAAAAAATCGTGGTGTGGACAGACAAGTCGACTTCTGGTAATATTCCCCCCATCAAATTGGAATACAAATAAAAGGTGATCCTTACACTAAGTTAAATTTATTCCATCATTGGTACCGGGCACCCTGAAAAATTTCGGACAAAATAAACAGGAGACCGTACCCCCTGTGGTCTTACCTCTGGACAATTTGTGGGTGACTATTTATTTTTAATTGTCTGGTTAGTCTGTATCTTTTATATATATATTTTTATTACTGTGTATTATACGTAAAATTGTGTCATTAATTTTTCCTATTTTTCACACACCTGATCCATTTTATATGTAATATTGTTTTTCTCAGTGCAGCGCAGTCATACCTCTTCCTACTTTTGTACCTACACAGTGCAGGCAGCCATTTTGTCATTTGGGCCACTGTTCATGAAAGTGTAGCTTGCGTCTCCACTGTATTGAGGAAACCGTTGTTTATCATATGATAAAGAAATTAATGGAACTTATTTGATAGCATGCAACTGTACAAAAGCACCGTTTCATCATGTGTTTAATACATTGATTGTTCTATTGTAGGCATGAATCTCTTTTTGAATGGTATTAGTGATGAGATGCGTCAGAAACATAGAGAGCAACTATTTGCGGTCAGCCAATCAGATCTAATTGATGTTGCCAGCAGGTGAGTTTGTTCCTATAAATTGATGTAGCAGCTTGCAATACCATCTTACGAGGTTAAGCTACTGTATGGTCATATTGATGGGGCTAGCCCGTCTCCCAACCACGCCTCTCCCCTCAACCAACTCCTGAAATCTTTATTCTTTTTATTTACGATAATAACGTCTGACCATAGAAAATGCACTGTAATGCAATGAGGCCTCTGATAAACATCACACTATGTCATCACACTGATTCTTCTTAACAGGGTTTGCTCAAAACCCAATATTAATCATCCACTTATTTGTACAACATCTGCAAGTTGTCATAGCTGGTTAGAAGCTGATAATAATGCATTCTAGAGTTTCTGTGCCAGCACCACATGTAGTCAGTGACGTTTATAGAAGCTGAGTTTTGGCATTCAAGTGTACCTTGTACTGTATCTTTGTGACCAGACACATTGTAGCATCCTTTTCTGTGTGCTGGTCAAACAATAACAGCATCTATGTTTTTCTTTTCTATGAGTGAATTTTCCATTTATTTAATATTTTCTTACGGTAGTTTTTTTTTTCTTCTTGATCAGCTAAATTAAATGGAACTGTAGCAATATATAGTTTTTATACTACACTCTATTTAGATACCATTACTACATTCCTGTTGTGTCTTTAAATGAGTTCCCATTGTCTTATTTATTTTGATGCCAGGAGCATTTTTTTCTCTGTTGGGAAAGATGAAAGAGGCTAGCAGGAGTGGTGTTTTACTAGAACATTCCCCTAGTTTGTTTGAGGGCATATAGTAATGTGGTAGCGTCTCACAGTCTATGCGCATGGTCCGGAGTGGTTCATACCTCTGTTGACCAGCTCTCTAGTCCAGAACGGTCTATCGCCGATCCAAGTGTTTAAGTTGCCCATGCACCTCACCATAAATATGGGTATATTGTAATTTACACCTTGGCGTGTTTATATGTGCTTTCTCTTTTAGATATCTGTCTACTGGTTATTGCACCCGCGGTGCAGCTATTTTGGGGCCTGAAAATGCAGGTATTGCAAAAGATCCAACCTGGATTATTCGATGAGATTATTCTTCACAAGAAAAGGAAATTCCTATGAAAATATTTGAAATATATTAGTCCTTTTAAAGGATATCTATTTATAAATGCTTATCAAGCCATTATAGATTTATTTTTTAAATGTAACCTAACTTGTAATGCCAAATAATAAATCTCTAAAAACAGTCTGCATTAATGTTTGTTTTTTGTATACATGATCTAAAGGTGCCCATACACGTTACAATTATTGTATACAATATTGTATACAATATCGCATCTCATTGCATATCGGTTTTTCGATGAGATGAGATCTAGTACAAAAAGTATGTGCAGCACATACTTTTTGTACTAGATCTCATGTTATCGCAAAACCGAGAATCGATGAGATACGATATTGTATACAATTTTGTATACAATAATTGTAACGTGTATGGGCGCCTTAAAAATTCTATACAAATAAGCAGCTGCCTTCTGAGCTGCTGTAACAATGTGCCACAATCTTATGTGTATTACAGGGGTAGATTTATTAAGTTTGGTGAAGTGATAAACTGTCTGGTTTTTATCACCAGCCAATCAGCTCCTACCTGTGAAGCTACAGGCTTGGTTTGACAAATGACAGGTAGGAGCTGATTGGCCGGTGATAAAAACCAGACAGTTTATCACTTCACCGAGCTTAATAAATCTGCCCCATAGTGTTTAAGTTCTTCACCTCTGTTTATGTCAGATGTCAATCACTGGGTTATCTGTGGGGCTGTTAATTCTGTAGTTCTCTATAAAAGGCCTATTTCCACACAGCCAGCTCCACAGACCAAATTAGCATCTAGCACTCTCACAGGCAGCTCCTGAAGTTTGTCATCTACATCCTGTTCCATACCACTCTAATACATGGAACATGTTGTTCCTTTAATAAACATTATACGGGATTGGCAGTTCAATATAACCACAGTAATGTTTGTCAATGCAAATGGATTTGGTTTATATCCACAATCGTTTATGCAATGTAGTAGTCTGTATTCTGACAGCTGCGCTACGCAAGTTTGTAATTTTCAGTCATACCACACTGAATTTGCATATGTCTGCCCACATGGAGGATGCATGAGTTGGCGTAGACTATAGGAAATATGGCCAGATTATCTGGATTATGCACAAGCTGCACTATGGGGGTATTCAATACTGGCCGATATTTCTGACAAGCGGAAATATCGGCCATAAGTATTCCTTCCCTGCTGTTTTCATACGGTCTATGAAGATGTCACTTTTTAAAATGTAAAATCTGCATGGTCAAAAATGGCCGTTGGATTGTCGAATCCGCTGCTGTTTTCAGCACTCTATATGCTTTCTGGCTGTCGGCATATTTAAAACAGTCGGAAAAAAGGATCTGACATTTAATAGGTCAAATGTGTAAAATTCAACCTAGTTTTGTAAAAAACGGACGATATTTACACCTGTCGAAAAATATCGTCAGGACTGAATACCCACCTAAATCTGCATTTGGCTAAAATGCTTGTGCCTACACACTGGGCCTGATTTACAGTTGTTTGCAATGCCGATGTTTTCATTAGACTGCATGCACTGTGATTGCGCAGCGCATGTGTAACTATACCTTTGCAAGTCTGCTCATGATGAGAATTCCATTGCAGAGTGATTGACAGGAAGTGACCATTTGTGGAGTTAATAGGTAATGGTAGCAAAAATGCAGGCGTGTCATAGCTGTTTTCCGGAAGTGTATCTGTTGTCAGCTGTGATCATGCATGCAGAGAAATGTGGCTTCTGCATCACTACAGCTGTGTCCATAGATTTACTGGGGCAGATGTATTAAGCCGAGCGAAGAGATAAACTGGAGATAAAGTGGAAGGAGATAACGCACCAGCCAATCAGCTGTGTTTGAAATATGACAGTTGGGAGTTGATTGGCTGGTGCGTTAACTCCTTCCACTTTATCTCCAGTTTATCTCTTCGCACGGCTTAATACATCTGCCCCACTGTTTCCACTCAAATATTCCCTCTATAGGGCCAAGCACACGATTTTATTGCGAAATCGACCCCATTAATGGTATAGCGCACCTAGCTTAAATCCACGTCAGCCTTAACATAAAAGGTTAGCACATTTATAGAAACTGGACAAAGAAACCACTGGCAGGCCTGTGTGCTTGGGAAGACATATGTGGTGAAGTGTGTGAAGGGAGGGGGAGAGGTGATTCAAAGCTTTATGTTCTGAAATTTTGGGAGTAAATCAAAGGAGTAGGGTGTTTTAAGATTAGATATGGGGTGTAGAGATTGTTGGAGCTTTTATTAGTCTTGCCAATAATGGCAGTGTGTGGTCCTTTTTTGGAAGTTAGAGGCCGTACATACAGCCCTTCACAGTTATGGTATAAAACAGACTGACTCATGATAAACAGTCATATAGTCTATCACTGATGATCGACAAGGTCTAAAGGTCGACATGGTTAAAATGTACATGGAAATAGGTCAACATGAGTTTTTAGGGTTTCTATGTTGACCTAGGTCGACATGGACAATAAGTGTACCGCGTCCCCTCCCATGGATCACTGCACTCTGCACACTATTTTCTTCTCCCTCCACGCCCTAGCGGATGGTAAGGCATGAAATACCGCCTGTCGGCACGTCGGCCGAAAATTTTGTAAAAAAATGCATGTCTACCTTTTTCATGTTGACCTTTTGACCCTGTCGACCTTTTCACCATCGACCATTAGTGGTCGACCATATGACTGTCTATCATGAGTCAGTCTATGATCAGTCCGGATACCGCCCTTGACATGTCTGGCTGCTCTTCACCACTGTACAATATTCTTCAGTGATCCATAAAAATATTTAACCGATTGTATTGCTTTGCGACAGTACTTTATTTTTACATGACATCAATGCATCCTGTAACATCACTGGGAGAAAAAAAATTAACAAAATGCAAATATATAAATGTGGATCCAATACAAAGTGTAACAAACCTATAACTTAATTACACACAACAAACAAACAACATTTGAACCCATTCATATCTGGCAGAATATTTTGAAGTTAAATAAAACTATTTCAGAGTGGGCGCTGTGTTTTATATATCTTTCTTAGAATTTCCTCATATATTTATATTATATATATTTTTCTCTTCTACTAAATATTTTCCAGGTTTCAGACGTAACCTGGATTGGACATTTGTGTGGAAATAAAGTGCTGGAACAATATAATTTTAAATTACAAAAGATAAATTGGTGGTTCTATTGCGGTAAAGCACACGACGGAGATAGACTATGGCTAGACATGATGTTGGGTTTGGGCTTTATATGGCTCCGGCATCTGATTCTTTTGGTCTGCGCACATGGACATGTTCTAGCTGCCCAGCATCTGAAATGTCGTAGCTGGTCTTGTACTTGGCCAGAATTTTCATGAGTGGCCTCAACTTCAGCCACCACTGCTCCTTTGGAATCCTGTGTCTGGTTTTGGACAGGAGAAATTAAACATCATTATCTTATTAACACAAAAACCTATTCATGCAAGTTTACTATTACACATTTATATAAAGAACATATATAACTCCTTAATGTGGTGGGTAGTAGAGCAGTATATAAACCTATAGTTTACCATGACTTGAGGGCTGAACAGTGCATCCATGGGCCCCATAACAAACCTGGGGGATCTGACAAATATGCAATAGCTTCCTGGCTGCTCTGCATGTTTAATGTATCTGGGAAAGGGGAGAGCAAAGCCCTGGAGAAGCTGCACCCATGGTAGTTATTCTGATGCTGTAATTGCTCATTTACACTGAGGTGTTAATTGAATAGGAAAATAATGTACGAGATATGGTTATATGGTCTCTCCCGGTACAGTGGTGTTTGCAGTAGGTCACCGGTATACAGTAGCTATATGGTCTCTCCTGGTACAGTGGTGTTTGCAGTAGGTCACCGGTATACAGTAGCTATATGGTCTCTCCCGGTACAGTGGTGTCTGCAGTAGGTCACTGGTATACAGTAGCTACATGGTCTCTCCCGGTACAGTGGTGTTTGCAGTAGGTCACCGGTATAAAGTAGCTATATGGTCTCTCCCGGTACAGTGGTGTCTGCAGTAGGTCACTGGTATACAGTAGCTACATGGTCTCTCCCGGTACAGTGGTGTTTGCAGTAGGTCACCGGTATACAGTAGCTACATGGTCTCTCCCGGTACAGTGGTGTTTGCAGTAGGTCACCGGTATACAGTAGCTATATGGTCTCTTCCGGTACAGTGGTGTTTGCAGTAGGTCACCGGTATACAGAAGCTATATGGTCTCTCCCGGTACAGTGGTGTGTGCAGTAGGTCACCGGTATACAGTAGCTATATGGTCTCTTCCGGTACAGTGGTGTTTGCAGTAGGTCACCGGTATACAGAAGCTATATGGTCTCTCCCGGTACAGTGGTGTTTGCAGTAGGCCACAGGTCTAGCTACAGTATATGGAGTGTGCTTGTGAGGTTACACATTTAGATACTCACTGGACCAATGTAAATGATGAAATAATCATTAACATAGCACACATTGCAAGAAATACATCTGGATAAAATGACATCTGTAAAGCATTCTGCATCTAAGCAGTAGTTCCTAAAGCTTTATATCTCTGAATGTGAGGACCTCTACTCCTGCACGTGGTCCATCAGGGATATTCCTGTATGTTACATGTTTGCCTTTAGCACTTACTTGAAATCTGTTTCATCCTGGAGTTGCATTACTGGCTGGAAGAGGAGAGCGCGTCTGCGCATACCTAGCAGGCAGACACTGTCCTCTGTGTTAGCAAATACTCTGCCTGGAAATGGTAGAACATGGGTGGTTAACACAGGACCATTCATTGGGTTTATGCATAATTTGCAGTAATGTAAAGGGTTTTCTATGCTGTACTCTAATTTTATAATGTCAGTGAACAGGGGTTAATACAAGATGAGAGATGTACTCCCAAAAAATCTCAAATAGTACTAGATCACTATTCAGAAATCTGTATTATTCATATAACAATAATTATTTAGAAATACTATAATCTGGTGATTTGATGCTTAGTGAGCTGGACAGACATCTTTTCAAATGTTAGAGAGAGAGAGGAGTTGGGAGACCCGCACCATAAATTAAATGAGAATAATCTTGTGTTGGTATACTCCTAATTGTAGGTATGTTTTTATAAAAAAGTCTCATTGAGACAAGGTGGATGAGGAGTGCGTCCCAAATAAACTGATTTATTTTTCTCTTTTTTGTTCATCTTTTCAAACGTTATATTTTAACTTCATAAAAAATGTGTGATTAGTATGTATACCAGTTGGGGAAGTAAAACGCGTAGACTCCGGCTTAAAAATATATATAATCCCTTATGATGTAGGCAAAGTTTGGTTCTGCCATTACTTGTATGTGCTGAACTCCACTCAAGAGATGCAGTACCTCCTAACAACCTGTAGAGGTGCTGCCTATAGCGCATTACTACTGTAGTCTTTTTCTTTGCAGCAAGAGTATGCCATACCACTACAAGCTATGAGTCACTACAAAGGAAATAAAGAGATCAGCAGCATTATAAACCAATCACCAACTACAACCACTGTCACTAAGGTAGCCAGGAAGTCTACTGTTAAGTATACAGTACTCTCTGGAGGGAGTCATTTTATGGGCTGAAATAGTGTTTTATCGATTACATAGTTGGTGAGAAGGAATTCCAGGTAGCGCTGGCCCCACCACGGATTAATGTCAGCAATGCTCCCGTTTATCTCCCCATGCTGTAAATAGGAACCAGGTGGGATGACCTGGCTTACCGTGTACACTGGACCCAACCCTGCAAGCTAGTCTGGTTGGATACCCGGGTCACTGGACCCGTATTAACGCTTTTCCAGTGGCCCGGAACCCAGGTTATCACAGCAATAAACCTGGGTTTTATCAGCAGTGGAAAAGGGGTATAAATTGCAAAATCCCTGAAGAATTAGTTATGAAGGGACACATGTACAGTGAGATGGGATGGACCAAGTGAAGGGTACTGTTTTTACTTGTAGTTTATATTGTGAATGGAATTTAGAAATATTTACACTGAGAAATAATGAGACATTACCTTCCTCTAAGTATCCAGAGTAGTCATCAAAGTACAGACAATATAGAAGCAAAAAAGAAAGTATATTTAGCTAATGAAATTGACTACAATCTAAAAGCTTGCTGCATGCATTGTGTGCGAAGCATCAATGAGAAGCAAAGTGTAGCAGCGCGATGTGCTCAGTGTGTAAGCGTGGTGATGCCGTATAACATACAATGCAGTTTCTGAGCCAATGATATGTAGTCAGACCATTACTGTACATACACAAGCACCGTATAGGCTATTAGATTGCATTTTCTTTTCATACAAACCATCAATACATTAGAATTTAATAACATCACTATGACATTGGCAGCATATTACTGTATTTTGACAGACTTTTGTCAATAAGCTCATCCCACAAACAGGCTGCCTACACAATACCTCCTACTTACAGTATATAATTCATCAGAGGGGGAATACCAATACATTGTGATTTAATTTAATAAGTGCATTAATGTGATATCCATTCTCCAGGTCCATAGCAGTCTAGTCAGATGGAGGTTTCAGCTCTGACATTATACTCCATGGTGGCTAAATACTTCTTCACACAGGTACCTGCTTATGAAAATTTGGCATTCATCCAGCATTCAAAAAGGAGGCATCCACCATGTACGGGGAAGTAGAGAAGTGCTTTACAAAGAAGTTTTCTCTTTCAATGGTCCTGGTGACACAGCTCAACACTGGGATGTAGGAGGGTCCGAAGGAGCCAGGCACCTATCCTAAAGCTTTAGAGGGTAGGCTCCTCCCCTACTGCATCCTTGGACTCTTCAGTTCGTGTTAGGTGCCCACTGGAGTGGGTGCTATTCTAAAGGGCTGCGGGAGCAGCCGAAGAAATAGAGTAGTTAGGGAATTTTTATTGTTTTATTAACTTTCACCCTAGCTAGGTAGGCACAGTGTGAGGATTCTCATAGTGAATCCTCACACTGCTAGCGCAGCAGGAGCTGACAGAATCGCGTCCTGTCAGCTCACTGTGCACAGGGGAGACGCTGTCTGGTCTCCCTGTGCAGCGCTCTTAGCCTCTATTAAGAGGCTGCCTGGGCTCCGGAGTATCCTGAAACCGGCTCCACGTTTAGGTGGGGATCATGGGGGACAGGCGCTCCGTGATGGCGGCGGCCATTTTATGCGGAGCTTACACGCTGAGCTCCTATATGAGAGGACAGCAGCGTTGTGACAGGCATGTTCCAAGTGGTCCCCAATTGAGGGGGAGACACTGGAACTAGGAAATCCTACCTAAGGAGCGGCTGGCTGGGGGTGGTTGGCGCCAAAAGGTCACGGACCCCGCAGCAGCAGGGACTTTTGGTCTCTTCCTTCACTCTGACTTTGGCGCCTTTCAGAACGCTTGCAGCGGAGCTGAGCTGGCTTACTGATCCTGGCAGAGTGACTTGGATTTCCTGGGCATCGCTTCCCCGCAGTTGAAACCAACAGACAGATAAGTGACTGGGTGCATTGACTCTGTATAAACGCTTGTACATTGTTTGCACTGTGTATACTGAGATATATATATTTTTCACTTGCATCATGTCTGAGCATCAGGCTGTGGTTTTGGGGGAGGGAGCCCTTAGTGCACTGAGCGCGTGCAATGTTTGCACACAAAAGTTTGTCCCTGAGCAGATGGCCAAGGGGGGCTTATGTATTACTTGCGCTGATGTGAGACCCATGGGGAGTGAATCCCATAGGGCAGAGCAGAGTGAACCTGCGTGGGCCAGTGCTCTAGGCAGGTCAGTAAACGCTTTGGTGCAGCTTTTGGACAGGCAGAGTGATGTGTTGGTAGAATCACAGAGACCTATGCCATCATCTCAGCAGTCTTCTGGCTCCTTGCCTCTTACCCAGGCAGATCCTGCTCTTATTCAGGTGATGCAGGATACTGCTAAGGGGATCAACAGGTTCAGTGAAATACTGGACAAAATGGATGATGTTGCAGGGACCTCTAAAGGGTCTTATGCTATGCCTACTGTGGTAGATGAGGAGGAGGGAGCGTATACTGACATCCCCTGGGATCAGGGTGATGATTTTGAAGAGACCTCTGCGGCTGGTATAGAGGATCTTATTGTGGCTGTGAAGCAGGCTTTAAAACTGTCTGTGGAGGATAAGACTCCTGTTAAAGGTGTTTTTAAGCGACAGCGGAAGGAGGCTGTTACTTTTCCTTCAGATGAGGGGTTACAGGAATTATTGGAAGGGGCTTGGAAAACCCCGGATAAGAGGCTACAGATGCCAAAGAGATTCCTTAGTCTGTACCCCATGCCAGAGTCTCATGCGGAGCTCTGGGAAAAGGTGCCTGTTGTGGATGCTTCAGTGGCACGCTTATCCAAAGTTACGGTATTGCCTGTACATGGCGGTGCAGCTTTTAAAGATTCTGTGGATAAAAAGCTATTTTTGAAGGGGTGGGGTTTACCCTACGGCCCCTTATTGCCTCAGCCTGGGTCTCTAAGGCCATGATAGAGTGGGCTGGTGAATTATGCACCATGCTGCGGGCTGACCCTGGTGCTTTGCTTATAGCGGAGAAGATTAAGGCCGCTGCAGAATATGCGGTGGAAGCAGAAGAGGAAGCGCTTAAAATGGCGACCAGAGTGTCCACAGTCTCTATTAATGCCAGGAGAGTGCTCTGGCTTAAGGCCTGGGAAGCGGACAATGAGTCCAAGAAGGCCCTAGAGATGTTAGCTTTCAAGGGAAAGTTACTTTTTGGTTCCGAATTAGAGGAGATTATAAAACAAGCCACGGTTCCAGCTGTATCGGCTATATTCATTCCAGGAGTAGAGAATATAGAAGCCGACTTCCTGAGCAGGGAGGAGCTCAAGGAAGGGGAATGGAGCCTACACCCTCAGGTGTTTCAACAGATCACTTTGAAGTGGGGAACTCCAGATGTGGACCTGATGGCATCCAGGTTCAATCATCAGGTGCCCAGGTTCTATTCCAGAACGAGAGATCCACTGGCGGAGGCAGTGGATGCCATGACTACTCAATGGCAGGGAGATCTTCTTTATGCATTTCCTCCAGTGCCAATGTTAGCGAGACTTTTGAAAAGAATACAGGACCAGAAGGTTCCGGTGATCCTTGTGGCCCCAGATTGGCCAAGGAGGTCCTGGTACTCGAGGCTTCAGAGGTTGTATGTGGACTCGTGGCGTCTGCCTCCGAGACTAGATCTGTTAAGACAAGGCCCATTCAATCACCTGGATTCAGATCGATTGATTTTGACGGCCTGGCTATTGAAGCCGCCATTTTGAAAAGAAAAGGATTTTCTGAGGCAGTAGTACAGACTATGATAAAAGCCAGGAAGGCTGTATCCTCGGCAAATTATTATAGAGTCTGGAAGACGTACATCAGATGGTGTGAGAGGCGAAAGGCTCACACATCTCACTTCAAGTTATCAAGAATGTTGGAATTCTTACAAGATGGGTTTTCATCAGGCCTAAGCCTTCAATCATTGAAGGTGCAGATTTCGGCCTTGTCCATCTATTTCCAAAAAAGGATAGCCATTTTGCCGGAGATTCAAACCTTTTTACAAGGGGTATCAAGATTGAAACCCCCTTACAAGCAACCAGTAGCGCCTTGGGACCTGTCACTGGTTTTGGATTGCCTTCAGAAGGCACCTTTTGAACCTTTAAGGTCGGCGGACTTTAAGTTTCTCACGTGGAAGCTAGTGTTTTTGTTAGCAGTAGCATCTGCTAAAAGAGTGTCAGAGTTGGGAGCCTTGTCATGCAAATCTCCCTTCTTAATTTTTCATGATGACAGGGCTGTTCTGAGAACAGTGCCTCAATTTTTACCGAAGGTAGTCTCTGCCTTCCATTTAAATCAGGAGATAGTTCTACCTGTGTTTCAACCCCCAGAGGGTTCTAAGAAAAGGGACAAGTTGAAGACTTGGGATGTGGTGCGTGCCTTACGCATATATGTGGACAGAGTGAAGAGTGTCAGAAAGACTGACACATTATTGGTACTATATGACGTACACAAAATTGGTTGGCCTGCTTCTAAGCAGACTATTGCTAGGTGGTTGCGATCTGTGATAGCATTTGCATACACCAAGGTGGGTAGGCCTGTACCGGCCAGAATTAATGCGCATACCACCAGGTCAGTTGCCACCTCTTGGGCGGTTCGACATGGGGCCACAGCTGAGCAGGTTTGCAGAGCTGCTACTTGGTCATCTGTTCACACATTTGCCAAATTCTATAGATTCCATGAGTTCGCGTCGGAGGACGCATCATTCGGGCGAGCAGTGCTGAGAGCTGCAGACCTGAGCGTACCCTCCCAAAGGACCGGCTCTGGAACGTCCCAGTGTTGAGCTGTGTCACCAGGACCATTGAAAGAGAAAAAGGGATTTTTGTAAGAACTTACCGTTCGAATCCCTTTCTCTGATATGGTCCTGGTGACACAGCGATCCCTCCCTTACGCTCAGTAAGTATGCCAGAAGTTTCATGATGTTCATGTTAAAATGGTTAAAAGTTAACAGTTTCTGTTATAAAATGTGCATATAATATGTGCAGGCGTTTGTACTGAGTTAATGTATTCCAGTGGCTTTGAAAGATTGAACTGAAGAGTCCAGGGATGCAGTAGGGGAGGAGCCTACCCTCTAAAGCTTTAGGATAGGTGCCTGGCTCCTTCGGACCCTCCTACATCCCAGTGTTGAGCTGTGTCACCAGGACCATATCAGAGAAAGGGATTCGAACGGTAAGTTCTTACAAAAATCCCTTTTTTGTTTTCTCGTGTTTTGTGAAGCGCAATATTACTGTTACATTCATTTTTTTATTCTATAAGCTAGTCAAATTAAATTTAAAATTGAGGTACAGCTTGCTTCTAACAAATATTCTATCTTCTGATCATTGTACATAGAAGCAGGCAGAACAGCATATAAAAAAAAAAAGATCATCTATATATATGTCTAGTGTCTGTGAGTCTCCTAAACACTGCCATCTGCTGGCAGAGCATGAAACTACATCTTTCTCTCACATGGTAGCACACTAGCTTTCTAAGGCTTACTAGTATATAATATATGGCTAATTGCTTCTCACTACCAGTGCCCACTAGAGGCCACGCTATGGACCAAATTACTCCCTTGTGTTAAAAAAAAAAAAATGTCATTACAGAAAGTGAAAGAACTTTTGGCAGGGACACTGATCTGTTTCAAACTTGTTGGATATGGGGAGAGGGAGCTGTGTAATCAGAGACTGAAGGTAGTAGCATATAGGGACTGAGGGAGGGGTGAAATGTGAAAGCACATTGCAGCTGCCATCATTTTTATGGGCTTTTAACTAACCTATAACAACAAGAAGACATGGACAGCAGCAGCATGACTTAAGCCCAACAAATATATTGACAATATATAAATAAAGAAATGCAGTTCCAGTGTTAATGATCCTTTACCTCTCCTGTATGTTTCTTTCAGCTTCCTAGAGATCCACTGAATAGCCTTTGCGGAGATTTTTGTGCCGAAATTTCTGTCAAATGGGGAAGGTGCGCCACCCTGTAAAGCAATGTGTGCTGTCATAACTTCTATGTTGGAAAGGAAACTGACATGCAGTGCGTTCTTATTTCAGCTTTTTGTTCACTATCAAATGTCTTTTATCAATTAAGGTTCATGTAAGAACTTCAAACCATCTGCTTTTTTATTTGTATAATTGTTTCTATTGTACTTGTCTGCATACTGCATTTTAGTTGCACTCCTTTCACCCTTTGAGTGCCAAAATCTCTGTGAGACGCGCAAAAATATCTGCTAAAAATGCCAACATCTCTGTGAAAGATGCACAAAAAAATGTGCCAATAGCTCTTTGAGATATGCAAAATGTCAGCGTCATTCACATTTGTTATATGAATTCAAATAAAAAATGTGTAAAAAAAAAGATGATTTGGTACTTATGTATTATCTGTGCGCCCGGTTTTTTCATTGCATGCCACTACTTAAGGCATGCGATGCGATTTTTAATTGTAAAGACCCGATTTTTTAATGTATAGTCAACCATGGGTGATTTCATACCCCCACTATCCAACTATGCATGGAGTTGATTTTATATAGTGTGGCGAGCGCAGCGAGGCGAGCGCACGCGGATTACTTCACATGTATTCAGCGCCCCCTCGCGGGGCTCGCCTCGCTGCGCTCGCCACACTATATAACTTCAACTCCATGCGTAGTTGGATAGTGGGGGTATAAAATCACCCATGGGTGACTATACAATTAAAAATCGGGTCTTTACAATGAAAAATCGCATGAATTGTATGCCACTATATTGCATGCGATGCGATGAAAAAATTGGGCGCCCAGATATTACATAAGTACTGATGATATTTCCTATATACAGTACGGTAAACATTACAGGTCATTATGATGAATAAAAATGTTTGCTTGGCAATTTTCACAAATTCACTTGGCACTCAAAGGGTTAAAAACTATTTACGTATACTTTTACTGGCTGGTGAATACTCCAGAAAAATCTTCCTTGGGGCATTCAAAACTGTCCAATCGTAAATGTTGCTTAGTATGCACTATTTTATATTCATCATAAATGTGGGAGGGCAACAGGGCTGTCATGATTACATGTCTCACACTTTATATCACATTCACTGATGCAGTCACTTATGTGACTGCACATGCACGGCTAATCCGCAGGCAGCAAGAATCATCCCCATGTGAAACCCAATGTCAGGAACATTTGAGCGCAAATAGGTGAGTGAACTCCCAGATTGATATTTAATAATATATATATATGAATATATGAGCTGGAAGATATTTCTATTACTGTCATTCTGCAATATGATACTTTAGTCTTGGCACTAGGTCATGGCAATGCTGCTTTGTAGGAGACAACTTTCACTTTTTTACAGTGTTTGTTGTTACAGTAAGGAGGGGAGGGCTGTCACCGCCCAGTGTATAGAACAGCATGGAATGTTGTGTGACCCTTCCAGATAAATATGGAGCTAGAGCTAAAGATTGGTTTGGCAAGGAACACCCTCAGAGATTCCTAGTTCGTTAGCGACCCAGAGACTGCATTACCATATTAACCCTTTGCTGCTAAAAATGCCAGCATCTCTCACAGTGACTGTTCTTTTTGGGTGCAATATTTCACTAAACTTAAATTAATTGACGGCTGTATTTGTATTTATGTACACTAAAAGAACAGTCGCTGTGAGCGACACTGGCATTTTTAGTGGATATTTTGAGGATCTCTCACAGCAACGTTGGCACTCAGTGGGTTAAGATGCATCATAGAAAATGCATCGTATGTGACTAGGGTTCACAAGGAGACTCTGCTGATTAATGTGATAAGTTTTTATATAGAAAACTTGCTGTACTACATTGTAGCACTTTTCGTGCAGATTCAGACTCAGTCGTGCATAGGTGTACAAGTGTTGCATATCAAATTAATCAGCACAGTCTCATGTTGTGACTAAAGGTGGCCATACACTGCTTCAATGTCTCGCAGCAGTGTAGGGACAGCCGATACCCCGCCAGCAGGGACGCATGCGATCCTTCACAATTTGCTGTGATGGATTACATGTGACTGCTACCTGCCCGGCCCACCGCCGGGAGGGAGGTCCCAGGTCGGGTGGTCGGACATCCAGCAGGTCCAACCTCCTAAGGGGAAATAAAACTGACCTGATTTGAGCCATTTGGAAGGCCCGATTTGTCAGAATCGTACGAAATCGGCCCAGTGTATGGGGGCCTTAAGACACATTTTCACACAAAAATAAAGACTTCTGATGCTAGCAGATTCTTACAGGGCCTGGGGTGCCAAAGGGGCTGTTTGGACTGACTGCAGCAAGGATGTATGAGGACACATCTGTAGTACAGACTTTGCAGTGTTGTTTTCCCATACACTTTCTGTCTAAACACACAATTTAAATAACATGGGTATGATTTCCTTTTGTCTAATTGAATTAGTATGTCAGTCTTTTTTAAACCATTACACAAGGAGGCACATAAGTAACAATGGTACAGTACGTGTCCTTGCACATCACATGTATATGTGGCATACAGTATACAATAGAATACACTACCTGTTGCATATGTCCGAGTACATTCTTCCTGCAATCAAACACTCCTTTCCCTTCTTCTGAGTACAGCTGGTAAATAAAGTCAGTTGTGTAGTTCTCATTGCAATTTTCATTCCTTTGGAAATAAATATATAAACTTCTAAACCGATACATATGAGCAATAGAAGCTAAACAAGCCAGGCCTACTATCAAATATATAACAATAAATAATGTTATCTAGTCTTTGGATTATCCAATGTCATGCTTTATATATATATATATATATATATATATATATATATATATATATATATATATATATATATATATATATATATATATAGAACTCCAATAAGCAGCGGCACTCAGAGACTTGTAGACGGTGAAAAACGTGAATTTATTGTCTACATGTTTCGGGGTACTTCCCCGAAACATGTAGACAATAAATTCACGTTTTTCACCGTCTACAAGTCTCTGAGTGCCGCTGCTTATTGGAGTTCTGTGCATTGGGCTGTTTGCCTATACTGAAGGCACCAGAGCAGGTTAACCCTTGGAGGGTCCGAGTGCCGGGTTTACGGAGTTACTATATATATATATATATATATATATATATATATATATATATATATATATATATATATATATATATATATAGGATCCCAGTGTCGGTGCGGCACTCAAAGTATACTCGGTGACGGTAGGTAAAGTAGATATCTGTTTATTAGCAACGTTTCGATGCTACGCTGGCATCGTTATCAAGCAAAATATCACACAAGTAACAAACGAACATACCTTATATAAGCACCCTGTGTTTCAGCGCCGTGCATGCGGCGCAGGTCTATGACGTCAGCGGCATCCGCCGTCCTGACGTTCAGGCCTCTGATTGGTGGTGCACCCGTCACCATGACAACAAAGACAAACAAAATATTCAAATAGGACTGACGCCGTCAGCAGCAAGCATCACATAATGTTACACAGTCACAAGCAATAGTGTAACATATAATCGTTTAAACTCAAAAGAAAAGAAGCATAGATGAACATTAGTGACAGCATGGTCTAAACTTAAAGCAATGTAGAGATGCCCGTATATTCATTCAGACCCTGGGGAGCTACTGTCCCGAGTCTGATAATCCACCTGGCCTCGCACTTCAGTAACGCCGCTCCCCTGTCACCTCCCCTCAGTGTAAGGGGTACATGGTCAATCATTCTATATTTAATAGAAATGACACTATGTTTGTGCAGGGCAAAGTGGCGTGCGACAGGCTGGTCGCTAGATCCTGATGCCAGGGCTTTTTTTAGCGGATCTGTGGGCTGCCATACGCTCCTTAAAGGCGCGCTCGGTTTTCCCGATATATGACAGCCCACAGGGACAGATGATTTGATAAACAGTGTGGGTAGTATTGCAGGATAAAGTATGACGGATGTGCAATATCTGTCCTGTCCTGGGGTGACAGAATGTGGAGCCAGGTATAAGAAATTGGCAAGTGACACATGGACAACGTACACAGCCCATTTTGCGTGTAGTACGGGAGAGTTTAACAGGGGCAGCATCTGACTTAACCAGTATGTCCTTTAGGTTCCTGGAGCGCTTGTAACTGGTCAAGAGCCTTGCATTTTGTATGCCCACATCTGGGTCAGTTTGAACCAGAGGCCAGTGTGTTTTGACAATTTGTTTGACATTTGGGCTCATCAGATTGTAGGTTGTGACCCAGGGTAGCAGTTCAGAAGATTCTGTGATCTGTGGTCGACTGGACAGCAGTTGATTACGGTCCAGGTGCATCACTTTATCTTTTGTAGCCAAGAGTTCATCAAGGGGATATCCTCTATTAATGAATCGCTGGATCATTTCATCCATCTGGGTACTCGCAACCATGGTGTCAGACACAATCCGTCTAATACGCAACATTTGGGAGTGTGGAAGACTCCTCACAGATGCCCTGGGGTGGCAGCTGGAGTACAGCAGAGCATTATTTCTGTCAGTTGGTTTTGTGTAGACACATGTGTCTATCATTCCATTCAGGACAGTAATTTGCACATCTAAGAAGTGTATACGATTTTTGTCATGCGTATAAGTAAATTTTATGGGATGAACGGTGGAATTGTGGGCATCAATATATTCACACAATATCATGGGGGACCCCCTCCAAAAGATCAGGAGGTCGTCGATGTAACGATGGTATTGTACGATATGTGTGGCAATAGACGGATTTGCAAACAGAAAATGTTCTTCAAATTCATACATGAAGACGTTGGCATATGAGGGAGCTACCGCCGCCCCCATAGCCACGCCCATGAGCTGTAAGTAGAACGCATTATTATACAAGAAAAAGTTCTTGGTTAGTATCAAGTTCATGAGCTCAATTGTAAGCTCCACATCAGGGCCAGAGTATGAGGGATTGTCTTTAAGGAAATGTCGCATTGCTTGGAGACCCATTTGGTGAGGTATCGACGTGTATAATGAGCACACGTCTATAGTAAACATATAGGTGTTGTCATCAAGCATAGGTAAAGTCTGCAGAGAGCGGAGTAGCGACGTAGTATCCATCAGGTATCGGGGGTGATTCCTAATGCAAGGTTGCAATATGGAATCTAGGTAAATAGACAGGGGTTGCATCAGAGAGTCCCTGGCGGCAACTATAGGTCGCCCCGGAGGGTCGACAAGTGCTTTATGCACCTTTGGTGTGCAATAAAATAGAGGGACCAACGGATGGGCAGGTAGCAGTGCCGACATCAATTTCTTAGAGATGATGTTATTATCAACTGATGCTTGCAGTATTGTTTGAAGTTCCCTGTGGAAGATACTAGACGGGTCACTAGACAACCTCCGGTATGTGGTCGTGTCATTAAGGTGATCCATCACCTGTTGGTGATATTTTTCTATATCCATAATAACCAGTGCCCCACCTTTGTCCGCAGGGCGGAATACAAGAGTGTTGTTTGCGGCCAAATCTTTGAGGGCTAGGCGTTCTTGTTTGCTGAGATTATTATGTGGAGACACAAATTCTCTAGCAGATTTTTGTACTTCCTCATTCAAGACTCTGGAGAATGTTCTGATGGAGGCATTAAATGACTGAGGGTCATACGATGATCTCGGTAAAATTTTGGTTAATTGTTTAGGCAGAACCTCTTCAGTGATGGTATTAGAAGGTTTGGAGCATATCTCCCGAGGTTTGTTAAAATATTCTTTTAATCGAAGTTGCCTGGACAGTCTATGGTGTTCAATAGTCCAGTCTAAAGAATTAAATGACACAGATGGCACAAAGGAAAGTCCCTTTGAGAGGACAGCAGTCTCAGCGTTAGTGAGTTGATAGGTGGAGAGATTAATAACCAGATTTACTTCCCTCTGGGTGGTTTTCTCGAACCCCTTCCTCTTACTCTGACCACCTCTTCTGGTGTGTCCGCGTGGCCTCCTGTGCGTGCCCGCGTCGCCACACCTAAAGGGGTCAGTTGTTTGGGGTTTCTGGATCTCCCTCTATTGGACTCGCCACTGGATGAATTAAAGTCTGTTGATGACTCATTGTCTCGGTACGGGTTGCCTCTGTTGCGTCGTATGACCCTCAGTCATTTAATGCCTCCATCAGAACATTCTCCAGAGTCTTGAATGAGGAAGTACAAAAATCTGCTAGAGAATTCGTGTCTCCACATAATAATCTCAGCAAACAAGAACGCCTAGCCCTCAAAGATTTGGCCGCAAACAACACTCTTGTATTCCGCCCTGCGGACAAAGGTGGGGCACTGGTTATTATGGATATAGAAAAATATCACCAACAGGTGATGGATCACCTTAATGACACGACCACATACCGGAGGTTGTCTAGTGACCCGTCTAGTATCTTCCACAGGGAACTTCAAACAATACTGCAAGCATCAGTTGATAATAACATCATCTCTAAGAAATTGATGTCGGCACTGCTACCTGCCCATCCGTTGGTCCCTCTATTTTATTGCACACCAAAGGTGCATAAAGCACTTGTCGACCCTCCGGGGCGACCTATAGTTGCCGCCAGGGACTCTCTGATGCAACCCCTGTCTATTTACCTAGATTCCATATTGCAACCTTGCATTAGGAATCACCCCCGATACCTGATGGATACTACGTCGCTACTCCGCTCTCTGCAGACTTTACCTATGCTTGATGACAACACCTATATGTTTACTATAGACGTGTGCTCATTATACACGTCGATACCTCACCAAATGGGTCTCCAAGCAATGCGACATTTCCTTAAAGACAATCCCTCATACTCTGGCCCTGATGTGGAGCTTACAATTGAGCTCATGAACTTGATACTAACCAAGAACTTTTTCTTGTATAATAATGCGTTCTACTTACAGCTCATGGGCGTGGCTATGGGGGCGGCGGTAGCTCCCTCATATGCCAACGTCTTCATGTATGAATTTGAAGAACATTTTCTGTTTGCAAATCCGTCTATTGCCACACATATCGTACAATACCATCGTTACATCGACGACCTCCTGATCTTTTGGAGGGGGTCCCCCACGATATTGTGTGAATATATTGATGCCCACAATTCCACCGTTCATCCCATAAAATTTACTTATACGCATGACAAAAATCGTATACACTTCTTAGATGTGCAAATTACTGTCCTGAATGGAATGATAGACACATGTGTCTACACAAAACCAACTGACAGAAATAATGCTCTGCTGTACTCCAGCTGCCACCCCAGGGCATCTGTGAGGAGTCTTCCACACTCCCAAATGTTGCGTATTAGATGGATTGTGTCTGACACCATGGTTGCGAGTACCCAGATGGATGAAATGATCCAGCGATTCATTAATAGAGGATATCCCCTTGATGAACTCTTGGCTACAAAAGATAAAGTGATGCACCTGGACCGTAATCAACTGCTGTCCAGTCGACCACAGATCACAGAATCTTCTGAACTGCTACCCTGGGTCACAACCTACAATCTGATGAGCCCAAATGTCAAACAAATTGTCAAAACACACTGGCCTCTGGTTCAAACTGACCCAGATGTGGGCATACAAAATGCAAGGCTCTTGACCAGTTACAAGCGCTCCAGGAACCTAAAGGACATACTGGTTAAGTCAGATGCTGCCCCATAACTCTCCCGTACTACACGCAAAATGGGCTGTGTACGTTGTCCATGTGTCACTTGCCAATTTCTTATACCTGGCTCCACATTCTGTCACCCCAGGACAGGACAGATATTGCACATCCGTCATACTTTATCCTGCAATACTACCCACACTGTTTATCAAATCATCTGTCCCTGTGGGCTGTCATATATCGGGAAAACCGAGCGCGCCTTTAAGGAGCGTATGGCAGCCCACAGATCCGCTATAAAAAAAGCCCTGGCATCAGGATCTAGCGACCAGCCTGTCGCACGCCACTTTGCCCTGCACAAACATAGTGTCATTTCTATTAAATATAGAATGATTGACCATGTACCCCTTACACTGAGGGGAGGTGACAGGGGAGCGGCGTTACTGAAGTGCGAGGCCAGGTGGATTATCAGACTCGGGACAGTAGCTCCCCAGGGTCTGAATGAATATACGGGCATCTCTACATTGCTTTAAGTTTAGACCATGCTGTCACTAATGTTCATCTATGCTTCTTTTCTTTTGAGTTTAAACGATTATATGTTACACTATTGCTTGTGACTGTGTAACATTATGTGATGCTTGCTGCTGACGGCGTCAGTCCTATTTGAATATTTTGTTTGTCTTTGTTGTCATGGTGACGGGTGCACCACCAATCAGAGGCCTGAACGTCAGGACGGCGGATGCCGCTGACGTCATAGACCTGCGCCGCATGCACGGCGCTGAAACACAGGGTGCTTATATAAGGTATGTTCGTTTGTTACTTGTGTGATATTTTGCTTGATAACGATGCCAGCGTAGCATCGAAACGTTGCTAATAAACAGATATCTACTTTACCTACCGTCACCGAGTATACTTGGAGTGCCGCACCGACACTGGGATCCTGTATGCATCTTTAGTGCGGGCACCCAGAACGCATTGACTAAGGAGGCTGTGCCGGGCATCTGGATTTCTATATATATATATATATACGAAAGACTACGAAAATAACACTGTTTACAGAAGATGGGCGGAGCCTGCCTTTGACAACTCCAAAAGAAAGCCTTTTTTCGCAGACGCAGAGGTGGTACCGGCAGGAACTATGGATCATCCACTGATGTGGGATCCTCAAACAGTGAAAGTGACACAATCAAGTCACACACACACACCAAGTCACAAGGACACCCTTTAGGGGTGGCAACCCGTGCCCGGATCAAGGGCGGAGGAGACGATTTACCCGACGTGCCGGTCAAAACAAAAGGCAGAGGACGTGGAGCAAAGCCCCCCCAGGGGCCGTTAAATTTGGTGGTTAACATCTCGTCTTACCAATTGTCTAATGAGGAAGAGAAACTCCTGAATAAGGGGCTATCGTTTATCCCCTCAGTGAAATTTAACAAAGAACAGTGGACAGTAGATCAACACCGTTTCCACAGACAATTGAAAATTAAAGAACACTTCGCAAAAAATCCAGTACTTAATGTACAAAGTGAAACACTACCACCCCAGTTGATGAAAGTTTTACCCAGATCCAGTTTCGACCCCCAGGGTTTTAATCCCTCGGTAAAAACTTTTATGAGACTGTTGAATCAAGAGGTCGACACAGTGACAGTGCCGACAGCTCCAAAATTACAGTGCAATTTTTCTAAAAAGGAACGTGAGTGTCTTGAATCCCTTGCAAGGAATAAATCCATCGTTTTTCGCGGTGCAGACAAGGGGGGTGCCCTGGTGATCCAGGATAGTGCCAAGTACCATCAGCAAGTGATGCGACATCTAGAAGACACCACAACCTACAGTAAATTGCCCGGAGACCCAACATCTACATTTAAACAAGAACTTTCTGAACTTTTGCAACATGGAGTGGACAGAAATATTATTTCTCCCAAATTAAAAGAGGCATTGCTCCCGAACGCCCCACTTGTGCCTATCATTTACTGTATCCCTAAGATACATAAGTCGCTTAGTGATCCTCCTGGCAGACCCATTGTGTCTGCCAGGGGATCACTATTCCAACCCACGTCAATTTATATCGACAGCCTTATACAGCCCTGTTTGTCCGCAAATCCTAGATTCCTGCAGGATACCACCATGCTTTGTAAACTAAAAAATTTGCCTCTATTGAATGATGATGTGGTGATGTTTTCGGTTGATGTGGGAAGCCTATACACGGTGATCCCACACCACTTGGGTTTACCGTGTATGGCAAGCTTTTTGTAAAATAGTCCAGTATACTCTGGGCCCGATGTAGACTTGATTGTCGATCTTCTGAGTATGGTTCTCAAAAAGAATTTTTTTCTGTATGGCTCGCAGTTTTATCTGCAAGACGTTGGCGTAGCGATGGGGGCGGCGGTCGCTCCATCCTACGCCAACGTCTACATGTTCTCAAATGAAGATGACTTTTTTTTCTCAAGCTCTGATGTGGCGGGTAGAATTATTTTCTATACCCGTTACATCGATGACTTGCTAATTTTTTGGCAGGGCGATGGAGGCGATCTTGCTGCCCACATAGATAGGTATAATCAAGGCCCTGGTACCATCAAATTCACTTATAATTCGAGCAAATCAGTTATACATTTTTTGGATGTTTCAATTTCCATTAACGATGGTCTGATTTCCACCAGTTTTTACTCAAAGCCTACAGACAGAAATAATTTGCTACACTTTGAGAGCTGTCACCCACGGTCCACCCTTTACGGGTTACCATATTCCCAATTAATCAGATGCAAAAGAATTAATTCAGACCCTACATCTGCTGACCAACAAATGAATGCAATGATGGATAATTTTCATGCCAGGGGTTACGATAGAGAACTCTTACTAGAGGCCAAAAAGAAGGTTGATAATACCCCTAGGGAATCCCTCCTGCTAGCATCCAAAAAATCCAGTCCCAAGGGACCAATGATGCCCTTCATTCAAACGTTTAATCGGTCTAGCTCATCTATTGTTCACAAAACCAAAAAGCTATGGTCCATTGTGTCTTCTGACCAGGACCTCAAATTAAAGTCCACTAGATTAATGCCCTGTTTCAAACAGCGAGCCAGAGAGTTCCCCTGTGGGCAAAATGGGATGTACGCGATGCACCTGTACCACATGTGTCATGAACCTGTTTCACATTTATTTCTGATGTTCCATGCCTGTCTGTTTCCTAGCTGCTGCTGTTGCAGCTGTTCTGCAGTCTCAGTGATTAGAACTCCTGTGAAGCTCCCTGAGTTCAGCACCAGTCACATGATCCCAGGTAACTCAAGGCATACTTCCTGGTTCTGTCTGCTGCTGCAAGCTGCAGACAATCAAGCAATCACCTGGAGGAATATAAGCCAGCTTCCCAGAGTCCTCCTTGCCTTGAACAAATGTTCTTTCTGCTTCCTGTGTGGTTACCCCAGAGACAGAGAATTCCAAGGCTCCTGGCTATCCAGTCTCCAGCGATACCTTCTCCTAGTGTCCTGCTGCTACTTACCTGGTTCTGTTCATCTCCAGAGACTCCTGCTAATTCCATCACTGCGGTTGAGTGAGCAAGTTATCCCCTGCAGAGGATACCGCTGGCACTGGCTAGCAAATCCCCACTAGCTTCCAGGCTAGACCTCTTGGCTCCCAGGCCAAACTACCTTCAAACCGTTCAGTGACTTTTACCATCACAGTCCTGATCTGTCGACAGGCACTGTCTACCCCACAGTCGACACTCAGCTTCTGCCGTCTATCCTTGACTAACAACATCCGTGTCATCCCTGACGTCCATCAGTTGCTGCATCCAAGTGTTGTCATATTATCGTCTATTGTCGACATTGTGTCAACTGTTTTCCAAAGTGCCTCCAGAGACTCTGTGCTTCTGTCGTCTCCTGGTGACTAACATCATCTGTGTCATCTCCGACGTCCACCAGTTGCCGCACTCAAGTATTGTCACACATCCACCTGTTGTCAACATCCTGTGTCAACTGTTTTCCAAAGTGCCTCCAGAGACTCTGACATTCTCTCCTGGTTATCGACATCATAGACCAACGACTCCCAGGTCGTCATCTCCGGCTTCCAGGCCATCCTGCAGCTCCCAGGCTGCCAACTGTCATCACCGGCTCCCAGGCCATCCCGCAGCTCCCAGGCTGCCAACTTCACCCCCGGCTCCCAGGCCGCCTCGCAGCTCTCAGGCTGCCGACTACACCCCCGGCTCCCAGGCCGCCTCGCAGCTCCCAGGCTGCCGACTACACCCCCGGCTCCCAGGCCGCCTCGCAGCTCCCAGGCTGCCAACTACAACCCCGGCTCCCAGGCCGCCTCGCAGCTCCCAGGCTGCCTGCTATCATTCCCGGCTCTCAGGCCGTATGCAAAGACATTATCTCCTATCTCCTGTGTCCTCACTCCCAGCCAGCGTCCAGAGGACCAGGGCAGGGGGCCGCGACCTGCTTGCCAGACGCAGCCAAGCCTATAGTTCCTTGCGGGACTCCCTGGTGAATACCGCTGGCAAGTTAGACTCCGCGCCCCTGCTTCTGGTCTTTGCCAACCCTCTGGTTCGCTGTGCCCGGGTCCCCAGTGTACGTCAGAGCAAGAGACTTTATATATATATCTGCTCCCAGAATTACTCCTGTGTCAGTGAAGCTCCCAAGGCTCCAGGCTTCCAAGCCTCACCTGAGAATCCATCCTGTGTTCTCTGCTGTTGCTGCCGATACCACCTGTGCTCTATTCTGCTACAGTTTGTTGCTATACCTGTGCCTCCACTCGCCTCTCATCTGACTGCCGACATCCAACGTCGACAACTCCCGCAGCTTCCAGGCTGTCCACTGTCAACCCCGGCTTTCAGGCTGCCTCAAGACACATCTCCAGTCTCCGTCCCAGCCTGCGCCCTCCACTGGTCCAACACGGTCACAGCCGGGAACACGAGAAACCCCGGTGCTGACAGTTTGTTCAAGGCCGATGGACTCGGCTCACGACCCAAGTGTGGGACCAGCGGCTCTTCCAGATGTCTTCGCCCGTATGAAGATCCAAGAAGCCACTCAGCAGTGGATAACAAAGAGTCTCCAGGGAGTATCCACCCGATTGGACACTATACAGCAGTCGTTGACACCTCCTGCGTCGACTGTCCAAAATTTTTTTGCATCACCTGCTGTCACTTCCTGTTTGGACGATCTCCAGCAATTCCTGGGTACTTCTAGTCCATGTTCCAAGTCCACTCCGGTTGTTCCAGTTTCCTGTCCCCGGTCACCCATGAATTGTCCGTGGATTTCCCAGTTCCCTTGTCAAAAGGATTCTGAGCCTCTGAGTGCTCTTCATGGATTGTTGGAACAGCTACAAAGTCTTTTGTCCACTATTATTATGTTAATACCAGAGATTCTTCAGAGTACACAAGTTACTGCAAGAAGTTCTGCTCGATCCACTGCAATGAAACTATCCCCTGTTATTAACTCACTGAGAAATAATCCACTGTCTTCCATGCAGTGTGAAGACAAAGTCAAGAGATACTCACATCCCAAATGCTCGGAAGCTGAACGTCAGCGTCGCAGACAGCTCCATCTATGCTTCTACTGTGGTAGCGCTAGTCACCTTATTAGAGACTGTAACCTTTGTATGTCCAGGAAGGGTGACAAGCCTCAATGCCGCAGGCCTCCTATGCATAAGTATTCTGAAACATCTGCTTCCACGTTTTCTGCCTCAGTCACGCATTTTCCTAGTTCCAAGTCTGAGAACCAGAAGAGGATGTATAAGTCTCGCATCCCTAAAAGGGTCTCGGATTCCTTTGTCCCAAGTAAAACATCTGTAGCTGTAGCCTCGGAGGAGGTACCTGATCCCGTAGCTCGTGTTGGGACATCTGAAGCTACAGTCCAAAGAAGTGTATTGAAAATATCAGCCTCCAGTGAGGCATCTGATGCTCTGACCCCAGCAGAGCTATTTGTTTCTCCAGTTCCAGAAATGGCACCCAAGCCATATACTCCAGGTCATCCTTCTTCCAGTGCCATGATGTCTACATCCTGTGTAGTCCAGGTCCAAGATGGACCATCTGAATGCCCGGATTCAGTCCGTTCCGGTTCCAGGCCGGATTCCGTCTGTCCCAGTGTCGAACTTCAGTCCGATCCTCTTAGTAATGAACTTCCCATTGTAAACCCAAAAAGGGGTTTAGGTTCAAATTCTTCAATAGACAGCCTGCTCCCAACGGATGAAGTTGTTTCCACAATCCCAGAGACTTCTTCCATCGTCCCAAGTACCTCACCTAAAGATGCTACTGTAAGTAGTTCATCATTATACTTTGAAGATGATTTTGCCCAATTTCGCTGTATTGTTCAAAAAATCCTCGCACAGATGGATTCTGATCCATCAGTAGTCATAACTCCTGTTAACGCAGTTAGACTTTTACTGCTCTCCTTCAAAGGTAAAGCCTTGGAATGGGCTAACCCCCTCATCGAATCTAAGGATCCTATACTTAGTGACCTCTCGGCATTTCTAAAAGCAGTTCAGAAAGAATTCCCTCCTAAACCAGCTCCTTTGGGATCTTTGAAAAGTTCCACCCAGGTCACTAAGAGCTTATCCACTACTGCACCATCACTTTCCGAACAAGATCAAGCTATATTGAATCAAAGCATTTCTCAATTAAAAAATTGGAATTCCTCCACTGTATATCAGCAGTCTCAATCTTCTGGAGTATCCAAGCTTGAACCCGACCAGGTCCTCCAGGATCCATATATTAACAGTCGTCATATCTCCAGAAATAAAGATATTTCTATACCCCATTCCCCTGATTTAAGGTTGGGTGTAATTTCATTCCGTTCTTCTGCAGGTCCTTTAAGGAATTCTAGTCCCATGGATGTACCAGCTAACATCACTTCTGCCCCTAAAAAGAAGAATACTGATCATTCAGAGTCTGCAATCTGTATTGATTCTTCTACTCCACATTATTTACAGGACTCTAACTGATGCTTCCAAGAGAGAGGATCATGTACGTCCATTAGAATTGGACTCAGATTCCGATTATGACCCGGGTTACGATAAAACTCCTTTCCAAGGAGGTTCTATCCTTCACAACCATGTTTTTCTCCAGGAAGATATCCCAATAAATTCAGTTTTTGTCGATGATGGATGGTCCACCTGTTCCGAAGATGAAAACTGGGAAGATCTGTGAAAAAGCTCAGTTTGGGACTTCTTTAGCACTCCTACCAAGTTCATTGGGGTGTTCGGAGTCCACCCCTAAAGGGGGGGGGTACTGTCATGAACCTGTTTCACATTTATTTCTGATGTTCCATGCCTGTCTGTTTCCTAGCTGCTGCTGTTGCAGCTGTTCTGCAGTCTCAGTGATTAGAACTCCTGTGAAGCTCCCTGAGTTCAGCACCAGTCACATGATCCCAGGTAACTCAAGGCATACTTCCTGGTTCTGTCTGCTGCTGCAAGCTGCAGACAATCAAGCAATCACCTGGAGGAATATAAGCCAGCTTCCCAGAGTCCTCCTTGCCTTGAACAAATGTTCTTTCTGCTTCCTGTGTGGTTACCCCAGAGACAGAGAATTCCAAGGCTCCTGGCTATCCAGTCTCCAGCGATACCTTCTCCTAGTGTCCTGCTGCTACTTACCTGGTTCTGTTCATCTCCAGAGACTCCTGCTAATTCCATCACTGCGGTTGAGTGAGCAAGTTATCCCCTGCAGAGGATACCGCTGGCACTGGCTAGCAAATCCCCACTAGCTTCCAGGCTAGACCTCTTGGCTCCCAGGCCAAACTACCTTCAAACCGTTCAGTGACTTTTACCATCACAGTCCTGATCTGTCGACAGGCACTGTCTACCCCACAGTCGACACTCAGCTTCTGCCGTCTATCCTTGACTAACAACATCCGTGTCATCCCTGACGTCCATCAGTTGCTGCATCCAAGTGTTGTCATATTATCGTCTATTGTCGACATTGTGTCAACTGTTTTCCAAAGTGCCTCCAGAGACTCTGTGCTTCTGTCGTCTCCTGGTGACTAACATCATCTGTGTCATCTCCGACGTCCACCAGTTGCCGCACTCAAGTATTGTCACACATCCACCTGTTGTCAACATCCTGTGTCAACTGTTTTCCAAAGTGCCTCCAGAGACTCTGACATTCTCTCCTGGTTATCGACATCATAGACCAACGACTCCCAGGTCGTCATCTCCGGCTTCCAGGCCATCCTGCAGCTCCCAGGCTGCCAACTGTCATCACCGGCTCCCAGGCCATCCCGCAGCTCCCAGGCTGCCAACTTCACCCCCGGCTCCCAGGCCGCCTCGCAGCTCCCAGGCTGCCGACTACACCCCCGGCTCCCAGGCCGCCTCGCAGCTCCCAGGCTGCCGACTACACCCCCGGCTCCCAGGCCGCCTCGCAGCTCCCAGGCTGCCAACTACAACCCCGGCTCCCAGGCCGCCTCGCAGCTCCCAGGCTGCCTGCTATCATTCCCGGCTCTCAGGCCGTATGCAAAGACATTATCTCCTATCTCCTGTGTCCTCACTCCCAGCCAGCGTCCAGAGGACCAGGGCAGGGGGCCGCGACCTGCTTGCCAGACGCAGCCAAGCCTATAGTTCCTTGCGGGACTCCCTGGTGAATACCGCTGGCAAGTTAGACTCCGCGCCCCTGCTTCTGGTCTTTGCCAACCCTCGCTGTGCCCGGGTCCCCAGTGTACGTCAGAGCAAGAGACTTTATATATATATCTGCTCCCAGAATTACTCCTGTGTCAGTGAAGCTCCCAAGGCTCCAGGCTTCCAAGCCTCACCTGAGAATCCATCCTGTGTTCTCTGCTGTTGCTGCCGATACCACCTGTGCTCTATTCTGCTACAGTTTGTTGCTATACCTGTGCCTCCACTCGCCTCTCATCTGACTGCCGACATCCAACGTCGACAACTCCCGCAGCTTCCAGGCTGTCCACTGTCAACCCCGGCTTTCAGGCTGCCTCAAGACACATCTCCAGTCTCCGTCCCAGCCTGCGCCCTCCACTGGTCCACCACGGTCACAGCCGGGAACACGAGAAACCCTGGTGCTGACAACATGTAGATTTCTCATCCCTGGACCGACTTTTTATCACCCACATACGGGCCGCCCGTTATCCATCAGGCATTCATTAAATTGTAACACAAAATTCACTGTGTACCAGATTATATGCCCCTGTGGGTTGTCATACGTTGGCAAGACTGAACGAGCGTTCAAGGAGCGTATGGCAGCCCACAGGTCGGCAATCAAAAATGCATTATCCTCTAAGAAAAGTGACCAACCCGTGGCCCGCCACTTCTTGGACGCCCGTCATGGGGTGTCATCCATCCGTTATAGGATGATAGACCATGTACCGGCGTCCATGAGGGGCGGGGACCGGGGTAAACGTCTGTTGCAGCGCAAGGCCTTTTGGATCATGAAATTGAACACTGTCAGCCCTAAGGGCTTAAATGAATCCATAGGTCTCAACGCATTGCTGTAGGCATTAGACACTGATTATTGGTAGAGCTGTCAGTCGCCGCATTATGCCGGCAGTGTTTTCCTTTTGCTAGTATGTATATGAGATAAAACCCAAAACTGCCGATCCCTGAAGGCTATTGCTAAATTCAGCTTGCTATACCTGCAGTGTCATGATGTCTTTATCTAGATGTATGTTTGCTTGTTTGTTTGTGTATTTGTTATGATTTGTTTTGATGTATTTTTCACATTATGTTGTTTGATATCACCTCATCGTGCTTCGCGCTATGGAGCGCGCCATCTTTGCTTTTTTGTTTACTGGTATCCCCTAGCAACGGTCCGTGATACGGCGTTGAGGGGTGATGACATCACTCTGTGGAGATCGTGGGGCTGGGCGTGGGCTTGACTCCCGCCTCACGCAGCACACATTGCTATTTAAGCTTGATTCACTTATCTGTATGTTAGCCTGAAGACAACATGTAAATGTTGAAACGTAGCTGAGTGCTAATTATTAAACCACCTATTCGTACAAGGCTGGAGTGCTGCATCATTGTTCTCTGTATATGCTGTTCCAGTAGTGGATGCGGGCACCCGCCGTGGGTTTATCTGTACAGTGCTGGAGTGCCGGACACAAGTGTTTTCTATCTATATATATATATATATATATATATATATATATATATATATATATATCTATATATCTCTTTTAATTTAAGGAAAGAAATCCTTCCTCTTGGCACTATTCACAGTGTGCTGAGTTAACACAACCCCCAAGTGTTTAAAGGGTGCACACAGGGGGTGCCCCAGCCCCTTGCACAGTCAGACACACACTTGTACATCGGAATGTCTGATACTAGCGTTAGATTAAAGTTGTTGACTGAATTATGGCAAAATATAGTAAAGCAGCAGCATATGGACATATATATATATATATATATATATATATATATATATATATATATATATATATATATATATATATATATATATATATATATATATATATATATATATATATATATATATATATATATATATATATACATACATACAGGTTGAGTATCCCGTATCCGAGTATCCGTTATCCGAATTATTCCGAAAACCATACATTCCAGAAAGTGAAAAAAAAAATATTTTTTTGCTAAAAACTCACTGGGGACATTTGTAACAGCACTACTGGTGACATGATATGTAACTGGCACTATATATGTGCAAGACAATGATTGCTTGGCATTCAAATTCAATATCTGAGAAAGTACACAAATTTTGTTTCATGTTTTGAAACCTTGTTTTTTGAACAAATAAAATATATTTGTGTGTATTTTATGTGGTAATAAAATATATTTGTGTGTATTGTATGTGTATATACAGCATACATGCAAGATACTTCAAAATACATAATTGAAATATTAAAATATTCCGAAATACGGAATAATCCGTTATCCAAAATTCTCCTGGTCCCGAGTATTTTGGATACGGGATACTCAACCTGTGTGTATATATAATATATAATATATATATATATATATATATATATATATATATATATATATATATATATATATATATATATATATTGCTTGTGTATTTCTTTCATTATCTGTTTGTCCCTATACCTCCCATGTGATTTTCCCTCTTCTCACTTATATTTATATATTTTAGTCTCTCTTTGTTTTTTTAAATCCACCTTTCATCCCATCTGCACAACACTTTTTTGCCTTTTTAAATGATTGTTAAAATATAGCCATTCCTGGAGGCACCTCGCACCCTATCACCTTTACCCCCCTTTGTTTATCCTGTGTATGCAACTCAATATTCCGTTACCACCTACTTATGCAACATGACATAAATATGACAAAATCACTATATATAAAAGGCTAAATACGCCGCACCTATTTGAGAAGTACCGCCAGTGACCATTAGAGGCCACTAGATGGACCAAATAACACTAACAAAAAGTGAAACCAAAATGATATGTTTCAAACTTCCTGGATATGGACAGAGGGAGCTGTGAAGACAGAGATTTTGGAGGTAGGGGCAGACGGGGACTAAGCCATCATTTTGACAGGCTTTTAAGTAGTCACTTATAAAATTTCATGCTAAAGCTGCCCATACACGGTCCATTTAACGGATCCGTTTGGGACATATAGTACACATCGCATCGCATGCCTTGTGCATGCAGTGTGCATGCGATGCGATGTGATAACCAGCTAGTACAAAAAGTATGTGCAGCACATACTTTTTGTACCGTACGATGAGATGCGCGGGTAAGCGCATCTCATAGTACAGAACGGATGGTCCGGGAACAGACCGTCTATGGGCAGCTTAAGAGCTGTTGTTTATATTTATAATAAATATAAATATATTAGCCAATTACTGATGTGTCCAGTACCTTAGAACAAGGCCTCTCTGGATGCTTGTTTTCATCTTCTCCGTCAAATGTTCCACATTTGCCTTTTGAAATAAAATAACACAAATATCGTAAATACACATCTACTGGCTGTATTGTTTTAACTTAAATCATTAAATGAAAATACTTTGCATGTTTATATCCTAAGGTGCCCATACACGTTACAATTATTGTATACAATATTGTATACAATATCGCATCTCATCGCATCTCGGTTTTGCGATGAGATGAGATCTAGTACGAAAAGTATGTGCAGCACATACTTTTTGTACTAGATCTCATCTAATCTCATTGCAAAACCGATATGCGATGAGATCAGGGACAGTCTATTGATTTGCAATATAAATCTGATGTGCCTCCATTTCGGGGTCATGTGACCTGTTCACCAATTCACGTTACCTCCTCCGGGTTTATTTGCTTTATTTTGTTATAAAACTGTACAAAATAGGTTAAATTATACTGCCTCCTTAATTTAGTTAAATATTTAAGCTATTGCAAGATGGTTCTCTCCTATTTTAAAACGTTTTAGATATACTTAGTATTTAATCAATGCACAGGTGAACTAATTGAACAATCAGTGGTCTGCTATAAAACTGAGCACTGAGCTCTCATTCAACACTTGCTCCCAATGAAGTCGGACGTGTAAGATCCGGGGAAACGTGTTGAGCCAACAAATTGATTTGCTGACATCTCCATCCTCATTGTATGACCTGTCCACCTCCCACTGGCGTGCCTGAAACACCTGGAACCCCCCCCCCCCCCATTTTTACGCAGTATTTCTAATTGTTCCAGCTACAAAAAAGAGGAAACGTCTAAATGGGAAGCTTGATCCCTTGGAATCAGGGCAATTCAGGACTCATATGTCACCCCTACTCTGGACTAAATACTCACCAGATGAGAACATTGGATGGTAATATACAATTTATTTGTCAGCCATTCATTACGAAATTAATACTTTGCCACAACCAATACGAACAGTATTCTAATAAGGCATCAGAATCTGATCTGTTCAATTTATAGATACATTTTTGTGTTATTTGTTCATTTACTTTCATATATATTTTTTTAAGTGTCTTTAACACTCGTACAGTGCATGTTCAAGCAGAAACTAATTGTTTCACTGATCAATTACCCAATCATGTTTTAACTAGTTTCTAGGAAAACAGCATTTTCCAGCCACGGTTTTCTATTCTCATGTGGATACAGCAAATAAACTCATTGGAGAAACACGCAATGCGTGACTGACATCTGGGGTACAAGATGGGAGTTCTATTGGAAATGGGAAGTTGCCCATAGCAACAGATAAGATTCTACTTATTTATTTAGCACCTTCTAGAAGACAATAGATAGAATCTGATTGGTTGTTATGGGTAACATCCAGAGGTGGCTGCAGCACCTACCAAGTAGTGCAGGGGGAGGTCACACAGCATATATACATGCATGTAATATATGTGCTGGATCGATCCCCTGGGGATCGCTTGCTCTTTTTTAATCAGGCACCGTATGGCACCCGGGAATCAGCATACAGTAGTGTAGTATTAAGCCCGCCCCCATGACTCCTATTGGCTGGGGGGCGGGCTTAACACTATAATAACGTTTGCTGATTCCTGCCCAGCACTCGCGATTCCTTGCGTGTATATATTACATGCATGATAACATGCATGAATATATGTGATGTGTGATCCTCCCCTGCACTACTTGGTAGGCGTTGCAGCTGCCTCTGACAACATCCTATCTATAATAGAACTCCCATGTCAGTAAATGTACCCCCCCCCCCTGACTTAAAGCAGTTGCGGCTCCCATGCTTCCCGTCTGTGTACATTACCAAGTTATGGTACACCACATACTTTATACCGGAAGAGCGTACAAGTAATACTTTAAACACGGCAGTGACGCATCCTGCAATTTGCATTTCTCTTGGGGTTTTTTCTAAATAATAATATCAAGGGTGAGATTTAATAGGATGAGAGATTCAGAAAGTGAGAGATTTGGTGAGAAATCTCCAGTTTTTTTTAAATCTACAATCATGTACACTGCACAGTTTGATTTTTGCATTGTAAATGATTGCCGCTTTAAAAAAACCTGGAGATTTCTTCCCGAATCTCTCACTTTCTGAATCTCTCATCCTATTAAATCTCACCCCAAATGTATTACGTGAATGTGTCAGGAAGCCTGAAGCTTAGTAGAAACAGGACATACTGTAGCTGCTATACTATATTTTCTTAATATCACTCAAAGTGAAAAATGACACTAGAATTATACTTCCATATATATTATGTTATGCAAGGATTCATCTGAATAATAATTTCAATTTTAATCTGATTATATTAACTATTTACTCTGTGTGGTTATACCCCCAAATTGTCCCTTTATTTCCCAGTAATCACAATTTTCACTTAACATTTTATTTCCATGTTGATATTTGAATTGTGGGACACCTGGGCCCGTGGCACCTATAGGCCCATATTTGCTACACCACTGCATAAGTCAAAGTAAACCTGAGAAAGAACGCCAATCACGAGACAGAAACATGAAGATGTTTTGTAGATGGTATTAAGCAAAAGATTGCGGTTTTGGGGCCTCCTCATGAAGCAGTGATAAGAGTGTAGTGGAGAAGTGTGCCATGGCAACCAATCAGATTTGAGGTAACATTTATCAAGTCCATTCTATAAAATTATACATAGCAGCTGGTTGGTTGCCATTAGCAACTTCTCCACTCATAGACCCCTTATTTTTGTTTTAGGTTTGACATTACAGTGGTTTGATTAGTGACAAGAATGCCAGAAAAAATCCATTTATATGATGCAAGAACATAAGATGAAAAGAGATAGATGGTCTTATAGAGCCTGTACAACTTTATTCCATTTACATAAAAATAAAACAATTATATAACCCCTTACCGACGCAGCATGTTTTTGCCTTCCTGACAGAGGCCTTTTTTTCAAATCTGACATGTATCACTTAAGTGGGGATAACTTTTTTTTGCTTTTACTTATCCCAGTGATTTTGAGATCTCGTGACACATTGTACTTTAAATTAGTGGTAAATTTTGGTCGATACAGTTTTTTTTTTTTTGTGAAAAATACCAAAATGTTGTAAAAAAATTGAACATTTTGCTATTTGCAAAATGTAAAATTTTCTGCTTGTGAGACAAATAATCATACCACTCAAAATAGTTAATAACTAACATAGACCATATCTAAACTTTATTATTACATCATTATTTCAACTTTCTTTTATTTTTTTTGGACACTAGGGGGCAGCAGAGTCTAAATTTTACACATCACACAGTAAACGCTGCTTTTGGCTGTTCACGTTTGAACAGCCAATCGCAGCGATCGCCCATGGCGGGGGGCATCGCTGCCCCCCCTGGGCAATGAGGGAAGATGTCTGCTGTAAATGTACGTCAAATGTCGGGAAGGGGTTAAACATTCTCTCTGTTAGAAACGATGGGGGAAATGTAATAGGATGAGAGATTCAGAAAGTGAGAGATTTGGGAAGAAAGCTCCAGTTTTTTTTTTTTAAAGCGGCAATCATTTACACTGCAAAACCAGTTTGATTGTGAAGTGTAAATGATTGCCGCTTTAAAAAACCTGGAGATTTCTTCCCAAATCTCTCACTTTCTGAATTTCTCATGTTAATCTATTATTGCTGTTTAAAAATGGTTGCACATTTTCAGTGTACTTGTATTTATGGACGTGTGTGTAATTATAATAAATACCTTTTTTTAGCTCCCCAGTTTACTAATAACTAATTAATTACCTGGAGTTCACGGATATCAAACTGCTCCTCAAAGATGTAAGCTGCATCAGCACCTGCAGCAAGGGCGCTCATGTTTGCCAAGTAACCACAATATCCTCCCATTGTTTCAATGATGAAGACACGTCTCTTAGTTCCGCTGGCTGACTGCTTGATACGATCACACGTCTAATAAAAACGTTTGATGCACAAATACATTACAGTTACATACGGACATAATTATAAAACAACATAATGTCATATTACTGATGAGGGACAAAGGACGGTGGGTCTAGGCATAACAAATGTCGCTGGAAAGCATAAGTTCTATTTCAAGTATATAACAGACTTAAGGTTTGCACCAATTGTGTTGAACCTACTTTGTCATCCACATGGGGGTAAATTTACTAACATGGGAGTCCTATTAAAATGGGATGTTTCCTATAGAACCAATAATATTCTTATTTATTTAGCACCTTCTATAAGATCATAGATGGGATGTTGTTGTCCATATCAACCAATCAGATTATATCTATTATCTTCTAGATGGTGCTAAATAATAAGTAGAATCTGATTGAATGCTAGGGGCATCCCATCAATAGAACTTCCATCTTAGTTAATTTATCTCATGGATTCTGGATGAGAAAGTGCTTATGTTACACTCTATTCCTATTGTAATAGCATATACAATATGATCCTGCCATGCTTGGCAAAACTATGGGTGAGTTATTTATTGTATAGCAAACTTTGAATAATTAAGATTAATGGCGCTAATTAGCTTGGGTGGTAGTAAAATTCTTTATATTTGGACTTTTTTTATTGCCATTATACGAAAATTTGTAATAAATATGGAATTTAGGAAGCAGAGCCTGATTTAGCGCTAGGAGCAAATCCAATTAATAATAAGGGTCAGTTATCCACCTGTGTGAAATTATGTAACAATGCAGGGGGGCGGGGCATAGGATACTTAACGAGAACCCCATAGATTACATGCAGGTGGTAGTTGTTGGGGGCAAGTCTGGTCTATTTTCATGCAGATACGTGAGCTGGGTCTTTATTATTATGGGGCGGGGTAAAATGACATGTGTATCATAGAATCATGTTGTGTTGGTCCCTCGCCATGGATGCTCGATTCTCAGAATCATTATCCCTCATCTGCCTACTTCACTAGGAAGTGGGTGGGATGTAGCAGGTCCACTCACTCCTGATTGTGGGGATTTTAAATTAAAATGTGAAAATAAACTCAGGTACTTGTTTCCTAGCACGGCCACACCGATCTCCATCGGGGTGGTAGTGTCGGAAAAATCACGTCGGTCGCATCGCATGCGATTTGGTCGCATGCAATGCGACCGATCCGATTTTTTAATTGAATCAAATGTGAATAGGGTCCCTGGGACCCGATTTTACATTGGATTCAATGTAAAATATTCCCTACACCCCCAATTTTTGACCATAAACCCCACCCCACGATTGACGCGAACCCGAAGCGTGGCGAGCGGCGGTGGTGCGCGTCCTCCGACCTTTTCATTCCCCTACTATCCACGTCGGCGTGAAGTTGAGAATAAAAAGTGTGGCGAGCGCAGCGAGGGGACGCGTATAACTTCACAGGTATACGCGTCCCCTCGCGGGGCTCGCTGCGCTCGCCACGCTTCGGCCTTTATATTCTCAAATCCACGCCGACATGGATAGTAGGGGAATGAAAAGGTCAGAGGACGCGCACCGCCACCCCTCACGGGGTCATATTGGCCCATTTCACATTTTTTACTATGTGAGATGGACTTAATCAAGTCCATCTCACCTTGTGCCATTATAATGGCACAAAACCGACGCGACGCTCCCGATTTCAATGTTAAAAAATATTTTAACATTGAAGCCTATGGCAAAATCGCGGGCATCGCGTCGGTCGCGTCGGGGCCAATGTTAATGGTCGCAACCGACGCGATGCCCGCGATTTTCCCTTTGCCGGCAAAATGGACCTGATTTCAAAAGAAATCGGGTCCATCGCGGGCATCGTGTACCTTAACTTAAAGGTACACGATGGCCAAGATTGTGGCCGTGCTAGGAAACAAGTACCTAAACTCCTTAGTATTGTGTAATTTACCTCCATGAAAATATAAAATTGTGTTGACTCCCCCACGCATCATTATGTGTTTTGTCCGGGGACAAATTAGAACCGCTTTCCTGGATTTGCTTCTATCCCTAAATGAGGCCCATAATGTGAAACACTGATAAGGGCAGGCAGTGCGCGAAGGAATGGCATACTACAGGACGTCCATCCTCTCACACTATTCTTTCCTTCATAAAACTGAATGGTGGGGGTTAGATAATAAAGCACAATCCTCTCCATATTACATTGTCAGTCCACTGTTTACTGTTTACAGGATTTACATGATTTTAAGTCTTGTTTTCCAGCTTTCAATTCAGATGAAGTTCATGTAGTTTAATGGCAGTGTTCACATGTATGCTGTGTAATGACTATTGAGTAACTACAGTATGGACCTTATTCAGGTCCCTTCGCTCCCCCATGCACGGGGAGCGATGTTTTGTGTCAGACCCATTTCTGCACATGTGCAGATGCACGGTGCGTGTGGCCACGGCGAACAGGGTGTTCGTCAGGCCCACGCACACACACCCAGAATTGCGGGTGGGGGGGGCGTGCTGCAGCAGACAGGGAGAATTCCCCATGGGAACGGCCAGCGTTTCATGGGCTTTGCTATGAAAAAGCTGGATGATCCCATGCAAATCGTCTGGTGATGGGGGCGGGAGGCTCACCGGATGTCAGATGCCCGCCCACTTCCTCTCAAGGGTGCATGCATACCTGAGAGTCACTTAGATACGCGTGCACCTTCGCCATCAAACTTATCCTGTATTGGTAGATATCATAGAGCTTACCAAGGCTATATCAGGGGCGGACATTGCAGATGACCCAGGCTGCTGAACATCACAGACACTCTCATTTCCCATATGAAGACATTACTTATGATGCATCTTATTAATGCAGCCAAAGCAGTAATACCTGTTAAGTGGAACGGACACCCGCTCCTTTGACAATATATGATCTATTTAGGCTAATATGGACAAAACAGAAAATCTGCAGTATATCTCAACTGTTTTTTTTTTTTTCTGACACTTGTTGCACAAACAGTGACACTCTATTCAGTATTAGAGGGCTCTCCATTACTGAAGGAGTCTCATGAGTAGTTAAATGTGTAGCATAGACCAAGGGCAGAGAGGAGTCTCAACACTTCTTCAGCTGTACACTGATAAATTACCATTACCTACCTTTAATAACTCTTGTTGTGTTAGTTTTGACAGTCCTCATATCTGCTTGTAAATTAGCTACCGAGTCCCTACCTATCTTCCAGGGGTATATGACTAAAGTAGCAGTATAACATGCACTCTGATTTGGAGTATAACCCATATATACCATCATACCTCACTGGATTGCCCAATACCTTCAGAACTTGGAAGCCAAGCAGTGAAGTGCCAGGACAGTATCCAGGTGGGAGACCCCTGGAGAACACAGGGTATGGTATGAAGGGTTCACTGTCCAACCAACAGATGCACTTAAACTGCATACTATATTAGCCAGAATAACAATATACCAGTATATGTATAATTGCCATGGGGTGACCACTCCCGCCAATCTCATGAGAGTATTTGATTTAAACTGGGACCACTTATATTCATTTCACCTATGGTCACATTGTACAATCATCAATGTTGACAAGACGTGATGCGCCAAATAAAAAGTTTAAAGTGCGATCCACACATAAGTGGGCTATCAAGTCAATCACACGACATTCATTTATATTCGTCTTTAAAAAGATAAAAATAAATTAAATTAGCTCTTGTCATTTATTTTAAGTAATCTATAATAAAAGTTAAGTCTTAAATTAATTTAATTTACAATTCATTAAGAGTGCGCTCACAAAGCATTTTTCATCTTTCATTTGCTTCTCCGCAAACCAACCTCTCGATCTTCTCTAAAGCTAAGGGGGTGATTCTGGTTGGTTTGCAAAAGCAAACTTTTTCTTTAATGGACAAAACCATGTGCCCTGCAGGTGGGGCTGATGTAACATGTGCAGAGAGAGTTACATTTGTGTGAGTTATTTTCTTTCTGTGCAGGGCAAATACTGGCTGCTTTATTCTTACACAGCTATTTAGATTTCAGTTTCAACACGCCCCACCCAAATCTAACTATCTGCACATGTTAGATCTGCCCCACCTGCAGTGCACATGGTTTTGCCCATTAAAGAAGAAGTTTGATTTTGCAAACCAACCTGTATCACCCCCTAAGTACCAATAATTCACAGTAACTTGGTATTACTGACTGCTGTTCAAAGACACTGATAAATATAAGGCTCTAGTGCATGGGTCTTCAAACTGTGGCCCTCCAGATGTTGTGAAACTACAAATCCCAGCATGCCTTGCCACAGTTTTGCTATAAGGGAGTGTTAAAACTGTGGCAAGGCATGCTGGGATTTGTAGTTTCACAAGATCTGAAGACCCATGCTCTAGCGTATCACTAGACCTACATACACTGTAATCCACTATAAGAATACAGGCCCCTACTGGCTTTAAGCTGTCATTTGATAACATTGGTTTTCTCCCTTCCCGTCCTTCTTTAATGGTTAGGTTTGTCGTTTTTGTTGCTTGTAATGAAAAATGTTCCAGGCTTAGGTGACTGTGACAAGTGTGGCTCGTTTGGAACTTCATCCCACGGCTGGAGAGACTGGGCCACCATCCCTGGAGGTATCGCTGTATTCGGAATACGGCTTGTCACTTCCATCCCAGGACGATTGGAACCTGTTAGATGCCTTGACATGGGACTTTTTTTTTATCATATGCTTTATATGTCTATCATATTGTAAGTGCATTTTATAAAATTAATTTTCTATTAAACTATTGATCTCCCAATTTTATGAGCTGTTTACAGATCTACATATCAGGAATCAAGGATTTCTGTGAAGACAGTCCTTTAAATAAAGGACAGTATTATTTTAACTTAAATCACTGTGTAAATGGTGCTGTTTACATGTCATTCAATTGATGTGGTACTTGGTCATCTTAAGAGCGCATGAATTAGCTTTGCATTACTATTTGTTCACTACAGCTCTTCACCAATATCCTAAATGCCAGGAACAGAGAGACAAGCTCTGAGTCTATGGGGCATACACACGGTGCGACCCGGCGGCCGTCTACATCGTTTCCCATATCCAAAGGTTTTCAGAATCGAACAGGAGGGAGGGCTGCAGGAGGACGGCGCGCGGGGAGGGGGGGGATCAGGGAATGCTGCATAGAGCAGCATGTATCTGCATTCGATCTTCCAGATCAAAGCAGAAATAGGCTTGGCAAGCAAGTCTACTGTATTTCTGCGTTTGATCCCGGTGTCGCAGGGCCACGCATCAGGATCAAATCTAGATCGAAGTCAGTTAACACTGTTCAATTTTTATTTGATTTTGCTTCTAGAACATGTCCAAATCGAACCATGTGTACACCCTTTAAGGAGTTGCATAGTGCGGCAACTCCATATGCAGTTAGCCGCCACCGCAGCCAGCTTTTGAGTGTAGAGATGGAGATAAAGTTGTCTATAACTAAAAAATAATCTTCCATCAGAGTGGGCAGGGGATTGTAGGATATCATAAACCACTATGTTCCTAAATGAAATATAATAACATATCAGTAATATTTCATAAAGCAAGCTATAAAAACAAATCTGACAATACAGCAGGAAGGAGTTGGGCGCAACAGGTGAAAGATCAGAGCAGCCCAAGGACTCACTGTAGCCCGTTACTAGTGGTTTAGAAAAATGAAAACCAGAATCTTATTGGTTGCTACCGGTTACAAGCTAATTTTTCCCACCATTACCTATGCACCAGTTTCCATAAATGCCAGACAATGTTTTCCAGTTGGGGAATGTAAAATGTGCAGGTGATGATGGACATGTTTGAGGCATATCTGAGAAGCACACCTCACGTGTAGTTATCAAGGACATATATGAGCTGATTCATTTGCAAAAAAATGAATATTGTTTATTTTGATATCTTATGAGAAAAACATCAGCAGTCTCACGTTACTCTGTATACATATAATGTTATATTAAAGTTGGATACACACTATACGATTATCTGTCCAATCCTTGTGGATGGAGTGAAATTTTGGCATGTCTAGGGGAAAATGACAATCAACCATTAGCTACCAAAAGGTGGGAAATGGTCAAAAATGGCCATTTGGATAAATCTGTTAGATAAAAATGGATGTTTAGACAAATTGGTTAATCCATTTTATTTATTTTCTAGTAAACACGGGAGCAACACGGGATGTTGCTAACAAACACAGGAGCAAACAGATAGAGCATACACACTGGACGATTTGAATGATTTGTTGTTTTGATCCGTCAGAATCGGGCAGAGCATTCAAAATATCTATTGTGTACCTATTTCTGGGGAGTATAGGTTCAATTTTAATTTGCCCCCATACATAACCAAATTTTCCCTACAACCAGAAAGATTGAACAGGTAATCTTATGCGAAGTACAAACTATACAATTATTGCACCAATTTGCCAATGATTGGGACATTGGCCTGATTTTATTGTATACAGTGAACGAATGATCGTTTTGGAGTTTCAGTGATAAATTGGGTAAATCTTGACCACAAACACAAAGGATCAATTTTCCGATCTGTCATTCCAAAGCAAAAATCTAGGCTACAATTTTCCGATATCGATCAGTGCGTGTGTTTGTTGTCAGTACAGATGTAGCTGCGATTATCTATCCCCAAACGTGCCAACTGTATAAGCCATGCTGCGTTATCACTGCTTAATGCGTTTCTATGAGCCGTGGGTGCAAATTAGAAGCATGGGGACAGGATCATGGCAATTACTACGGGAGTAGCATGTGGCGATTGGCGTGTGGCTACATCTGTATGTCATCCTGCTTGTGGGCGAACATATGCAAATGCAGTGTGATGTGGCAGAAAATGTGTAACTCGTAAAAAGAAATCTTACAGTGTGTAGCTCAGATAATGGTGCCTACAATTTCCCTCCCAAATTGTCCAATTGTCAGGTCGACCAAAAAAACCTGGCTGTATACTTAGCTTTTCAGTGTGTCACCAGCTTTACTGTAGTGCTTGTTATGTGCAGAATGGAAACTTAAACACATTACTGAAAAAAATTAGACATCTTACCTCCATAATGGCATTGAGTGCAGTGTCGGCGCCAATACTTAGGTCAGTGCCAGGGACATTGTTGCTAATTGTGGCAGGCACTATGCACATGGGGATGCAATACTCTTGATAAGTAGCTCGTGCCTCAGATAATTGCATGATACTTTCATAAGCCTGAAGTGGCAGCATGAACAGGAGCTTAGCAGACTGTTAGTGAATGCAGTGTTAGTGGCTCCTTCTGTGTGGTGGGAGGTTTGGCTTCCGTCTGTGTGGTGGGAGATGTGAGCAGAAATACCTCTGGACTGACAGAAATTTGGATAAAGTTCCGAATTTTGTTAATTCCCTAATGGAAACGTTTGGTTCAGCAAAACGGTACGGCCAAGTGACTCATTTAACGAAAACTGCATTGAGGCTGCATTGGCGCATTGTTCTGAAGTGAATTTAGAGGATTCCCCCATGCAGTGAAAAAATAAAGTTAAAGTTTATGAAAAGATCACAATGTTTTAAGCAAAGAGATCAGCAGAGGTGGAAGAACAACATTAGTTGGTAGGGAGCATAAATATTTTGTTTATCATTTGGTAAAAGAGAATAGCAGTAAAGGGTTAAAATGATGACCACAGGGAGGAGGTGTATGCTCTTAGGCCTTTCTCATTAATATTTCATATAAAACTGACACTGGCATCGACTTATCTTGGCAGTACAACATTTGGCACCTAGTTCTTTTCTGCACTTCCCTCACTGTGAGGCAAGATACAGTAATTACTGGCATGAATGAGCCTGTACACATAGTCAGAACTAGCGTGTGCAGTGTGTGTAAGTAACAGGGTCCTCTACTGTGCGGCTCTCACATACAACACATGCCCCTTCCCTGCTCTATTCCTAGCAGACTGGGGGCCCTGACCATATCCGTCCCCCGTCTTAAGATTTGTTTTAAATCCCTATGATGCACTGTTCCACATGTGCCTATACACTTTCTTCATCAAGTCCAGTGCTGCTGAACAACACTGATCTCAAAGAAAGAATGTTAGTATTGTTTTGGTATCCAAACATGAAAAGACTTCCAGATCTGTTCTGTTTGCGGAACAGGAATGTCACAAGGAGGACAGTGCAAGCAGTATTCAAAAAAATGTGCTGAATGTGATTTCATGCAACAACAAAGCAGTCAGTGCAAAAGTAAAAGCGCTGCTTCATAAGAGTCGCAACAGGTCATTTCCAAAAGTGAGCAATAAACTGCAGATATTCACACACACACATACAGTATGACCCACACCAAATAATGTTTTGGGAATATATCCCTGTGGATGGATTTTTTCAAAAAGGAAGAAACTTTTTATAAATATTGTTTCTCTTGGTTTTAGGGTGCTCTCAACTGATTTAGCGTTTGACTTGTTCAGAAAAAGAAGGAAAGAAATCAGTTTTCACTGGGATGCACTCCTCATCCACATTGTCCCATGGGACATAAAAATTAGTACATGTTCTTTATTGGTATGCAATTAAAGGTAAAAGGCCATCATTTATTATTCCATTTGGTCAATTTTATTAATTGTCTGGTGACCTGGTATAACGAGTCCCTGTGGCAGGGATATTGATAGCGAAGTATTAAAATAAAGTAATGAATATAGATAAGAAAAGAAAAATAAGATTAAAATCTGTAAACTGTTGTTTTAATCAGGTTTGCTCTGATAGTTTGGTGATAACTATCAGTGGTATTGTACCAGTGAGTACTAGTGTGGTCAGGGGTATATATTCACTGAATATATACCCCTGACCACACTAGTACTCACTGGTACAATACCACTGATAGTTATCACCAAACTATCAGAGCAAACCTGATTAAAACAACAGTTTACAGATTTTAATCTTCTTATTTTTCTTTTCTTATCTATATTTATTACTTTATTTTAATACTTCGCTATCAATATCCCTGCCACAGGGACTCGTTATACCAGGTCACCAGACAATTAATAAAATTGACCAAATGGAATAATAAATGATGGCCTTTTACCTTTAATTGCATACCAATAAAGAACATGTACTAATTTTTATGTCCCATGGGACAATGTGGATGAGGAGTGCATCCCAGTGAAAACTGATTTCTTTCCTTCTTTTTCTGAACAAAACTGCAGATATTGTATCTTCTATAAAAAGTCATTTCATATTTGCAGCTAATTTATTTGATTTGTTTATAGCTAATTTGGGGGTTAGCCGCAAATATTAAGGACCTCGGAAATGTATAACAGAGGAACCTGACAGCATGTATCGGAGCTCACTCCTGCCTAGCTGGCAGCTACATCCCCCATAGGTTTCTATGGGGGATGCGATGCCACCCTATGTACCAATATCGTGCAGCATCGCATCAGGTCCTGCAGCTACAGCCATTCTGAGATGGTGGTAGCCCATTGTAGCCTATGGGCTACTTATCGCATTGCCGGTGGGGCAGTGTGGTCAGCGCTAACCTCACATGTGTAGACTCCCTGGCAACCAACTCAGCAGATAGCAGTGACGGGCTTTCAGAGCCTCTGTACCTGCATCTGCAGGAAGATACATTGCACCAATCCCTCCCAGACTGCAATGTTTATGCAATCCATAGTAAATGGGCCCCTAAGCTTTCTCAGATTGCTATTCCAGTTGGGGCTTTTCTCTTCACCATTGTTGATGATTCAACATGTTGAACATTGTTGAACATTCACCAAGTTTCTGATACCCATTGAAACTAATAAAGATAATGTACACTAGAACTGTGGGGAGCACAGCTGTTGCTACTAATTTTGTATAGATCATAGACTATCATTAGTTAGACAAATTCACTTAGCAATTTTGGCTAGATGCCCTGGAGATATTGACTAAAGGTGCGTACACACGGTACGGTTTATGTTCCGTACTATATTGTATACTATTTCGCAGGAAAGTCCCAGTGGTTATAAGCATAAGATTTGTGCTTAAAATAATGTACAATGTGCATAAGATATCGTCTACGATATGACGTCACAGATGTACTACACTATACTATCTTATGCTTTCTAGCCAGAATTGAGTTGCATGCTCACCCGAGCAGCTCCCTGCCAGACGACCAGCGGGAGCGCGCATCGTACGTCGGATAGTGCGTACACACGGTAAGATATAGTGCACTATCTAGCATGCTATTCAAAACTAGCTAGATAGTGTGCTAGATTGTGCACTATATCTTACCGTGTGTACGCACCTTAAGTCAAAATAGACCATTAGCCAATATCTCACCATGTGTACGGGGTTTCAGCCTGAACAGGGTGTGGTTTTGGCTGGAAATGCAACAGGTCAGTACAGTCTATAGTCTGCCTTTATAGTCTGCCCTAAACCCACTTTAAGACCTGTCCCTTCATTAGTTTCACCTTTTCCCTGATACTTGGAACTACTGTATAAGTGCCACTAACAAATTTGACATGAAATGGTTACTGTGCCTAAAGACATACACCTTCCAGAGCCCTGTGTGTGCCATCACTTTATCCTAACCTTTACCAGAAATATCCATTTTTAAACTGTTAAGGTTTATAATGTGAAGGTTTTAGAATTACATATTAACAATATAAAATCAAGTCCAAGCAAATTAATGATTATAATATATTAGTTGAATCAGTGAATCAGGAGATTTTGTATTATAGGTATAATTACATTTTAAAAACAGGTTGTTTATTTTGTTTCTTTGTTAGTTTAACAATATAAAACAGTGGGAACAATAGAATAACTAATGCTGTATTTTTCCAGATTTGAAATGAAAATGTTAAGACCTGTTCCTAATCAGAGACTCCACGTAGCAAGAAACAAGGACCACAAATACTGCCAAGTGCTACAGCTATATTATCTAGACATTCTAAAGGTGCCCACACACGGTGCGATTCAAACTTTTTACTTTGCCTTGCGATTCATTGCACGCTCCTGTGTAGTTCATATTGCAAGGCAAAAGAAGTATGTGTAGGCAGGTATTGGTGAACTAGATCACATGAACCCTGTAATTTACTATTGTGGTGTAGTCAAATTATATAGCACACATTGTATGGCTCAAATCGCACCTAGCACACATCTCACCATGTGGGGGCACCATAAGACCTACTGTAGGCCTGGTTACATGGAAAGTATTGATATTGAGAAATATTGTTCATTATCACGGCTCAATAGATGTGTCTATTATACAGTGACTTATACTCTCTTAATAATCAAGTATCCTTTTATGTGTACATCATATTAGCAAGATACCTACAATGTAACTGTTTTGCTGCCTGATATGCTAATGTTCTAGTACAAATGTCTCCATCTGTGGTGGAACTACAGGTGCCAGACTGGCAGGGCATGCTGGGACATGTTGTTCCACAAAAGCTAAAGATCAGAAAGTACACTAACTTGGTTATAAGCAATAAAGTCCCTACCACGCAACAGCTATTTGTCACCCTAGCAGATAAGAACAGAACCCAATTGGAAACAACATTATTCATAATGGACAGCGAGCTGGCCAATCACAGCAGCCCACCTGTAGTCTACTTCAAATCTTGTCCCAGGAGTCCTGGCGGTAGCTTAGTATGTACAATAACATGGGGTCATGGTTTATAAGAAAATATATTCTCAATAATAAAAGCAGTCTGGTTAGCGTTTATCTAGATACTTGGCATTAGTCATCTATTGCTTTGTGAAATTGTTCTACTTGTGTTTGATATAGTGTTTCCCCCCATAAAATGATAGAAGTAGTTAAGAAACTTGAGCTAAATTCTCAAGTAATTGAAAAGCAATGGAAACCAAAATGCAGACATGCAGATCTGCTTGCCACAGATATAAGGGCACTGCCAATCTCTAGGGCCAGATGACAGGAGGGCTCTTTGGCAGATCCTTATAGATATGACATCGAGAACACATGAGAAGCTTTCTCACTAACAGCAGAGTGGATTTATCACAAAGTGACCTTTTGCTTTCTAAGACAACTGGTTTAACAGGATACCTTTGGCGGAATGCCCCTGTGCAGCATTCAGTAGGGTTACTAGGATGTATGCGGACACCTTTCAAGCATTACAGCTACTGTGAGTTACCTAAGAAAATAATCCCAGTATACACTAGTTAGCAGCCTAGGGCTCTACTAAGCTTCCACTACAAAGGAAGAGGCAGAAACTGTGTGATTATATGAACAGCAGGAGCAGTGGAGAGAAAGGTGGATTAAAGAAAGAGCGTAGCAATAGAAGGCAGAAAGTAGCAGCATGCAACACACATCCCTCTGCTGTCATCTATTTATCAGACCTTGTACACAAGTCACTCTAATGTGTGTGTGTATATATATATATATATATATATATATATACATATATACACACACACAACAACAACAACTATGAAATGATTATTACAGTTTGTCAAACCTTTCTTTTGGAAATGTTTTCCATCAGAGAAAGATGCGACCACAAGATCCAAATAAAACTTAATAGTTCTTTGATTAATAATTCAGTGCTGTTGTCTGCCTCACTTGTTTTTTGCAGCATAAATGGGTCTGGTAGTCTTTTTACCCTTTAGATTTTTTTTTAATAGGGTATTAAAGATAAAGAAGATCGTAAATGTATTCTGATTACAACTGTCATTTAAATCAACCTACATAGCAATAGAACAGTCTTTGGTGAAGCAGATCATTCACCTGGCTCATCCAGTAGCACCAATTTGCGAGAGCTTTACTAATACTTGTTCCACTGATATTATTAGGTTGTATATATAACATCAGTACTGTTTTGCACTGCAGAGTGTGAACTTACGTCCACTCCATCTATATGCAGTTATATGTAGCTATTATTTCTGTGCATCTGATAAATGAAGATGACAGCCACAGGGTCGAAGTGGAGAGATGGTTAGTAAGTGCACTCAAGAGAATCTGATGAAACTTACATCTGTTATAGTGTTCAGAGCAGTGTCTGCGCCAATGCTGAAATCTGAGCCCGGTACATTGTTGGAGACAGTAGCAGGGACCATAACCATTGGTATACAGAATTCATCATATTTCCCTCTTGCAACAGTCAGTTCCATAAGTCCCAAGTAGGCCTGGGAAGCATAGGCACAGAGTGGGGAGGAAAAAGGAGGTAAGTCGTTGTAGGCAGGAATGGATTTTAAGGGACCACGGGGAGAGCCATTTCCACCACAGCACACAGATGTATTTGGAAAGGAACCACTACACACATTCAAACAAAATATAGACAAGACATAAAAAATACATACAAATCTGTACACATTCTTGTGCGTTAAACACACCTCCTCATTCTGCCATGACATGGCACGACTTGATAGTGCAGAGTGTCTTTCATGCAACATTTTTCCATTGTAATGTGTGGTATTCGCAAAACTGTATGAATATGACGCACAGGCTGCTTCTGCTGATTATAATGATAAGCAGCATACCTGTATTCTGTGTGGGACTGCGGCTGTACAGATAGAGCCCCTCTCAACTATCTTCCTTATGTCTTTGCTCACCATGGCTATCCTATTGTTCTCAGCAGCAATACAATACATAGAACAATACAGTAGGGGATTAGCAGAGTAATCCTATTACTCACTTAATCCTATTAAAGCGCTAAATGGGGAGGGCTCCATCTGTATATGCATCTACATGTTTTCCAGTAAAACATTGTAATGTAGCATTTTGTATGCAGACACAGCCACAGTCACGCACAGAATATAGACATGCACATTACATTTAAAACAGCAGAAGCTGCTTGTGCGTCATATTCATATCATTTTTCTAATAAGATGCATTACAATGTATAAAGTTGCAAAAATGCTCGGCGCTTCTGAGGTACATGGAGCTCATGTGTAATGTGTAGCGCACAGAGATTAGATGTATGTGGACACATATGGAACTTAAGGCAAAAGATATAACATTAAACATCAATATTTAAAAAAATAACATGCCTTCTTTATAAACAGTGCTAAAAAGAAAAAATATTTTCTGTCACTTATCTTTATTAAAAAATAGTTTACAGCGTTTAAAATTGATGTTGTAATTATTTTTTTAAATTACAAATTGACTAAATTATTGAACGTAAAACTTTGTACAATGTATAAAATACATTGTTACTTTAAAACATAACTATTTTCTTAAAAGAGAATTAAAAAAAAAAGTGTAAAAAAGTTAAACAACTTAAATGTGTAATTGAAATCCATACCTCAAATCCCCCAATGACAAGCAGGGCATTGATGTTGTGAGCACGTATCTGGTCAGCAATTTGTTCAAAGTATTTAGCAGGTAGAGTTCTAAACATGACAATAGAAATGAAACATGCAGAACACATGCTTAGTGTACAATGACTAACAATAGCCAAGTCTCGCAGCCATGCAGTTAGAAATTCATGTACTATAATATTTATCGTAAATATTACCTTTTTGTCCCTAGGAGGGATCCACCTTGGCCGGTCCAGCCGCCAACATCTCCCCATTTTATCTCTTTAATCTAATGTAAATATAACATAATTACTTGTTTTACATTTGCATTCACTTAGAACAAAACAGGATCCCAGTTAAACCTTTACTGGCTAGGCTATGCAGGCAATGTACTTTGCTTTCAATTTAACTGCCTTGTAGAGTGATTTTTAAATCATACATTAGTCACCCATTCTAACATTCAGCAATTAATCTTCTACAGTACATATTGTTTAACAGATTCACGGGGGGTATTCAATCAGAGATTCCAACTGTCGGAATGTCCCGACAGTTGGAGTACCTGGCCGTTTTCATTTCGACTGCAACTCGACAGTCGGAATTCAATGTTCCGACTGTCGGAAAGTCAGAGGATCCGCAAAAACGGACACGGATTGTCAAAAAACGGCCATCAATTTGACAATCCACGGCCGTTTCCAACAAAACAGATCCAACTTGTTTAAAAGTTGGATCGGTTTTGTCGGAAACGGTCTTCAATGCTGTCAGAAACGGCAGCATTGAATAGGTGAAGGATGAATATCCCCCTCAATCGCCATTCCATAGCTGGAAAGTGTGTTTATTTTCTTTGGGTGATTCATTGCATAGAGACATACATTAACTAGACTCCTGTTCTCTTTTCTATATTGTTTTAGCATATTTAATTGCGGAGACAGAAAATGTCCTACAGTGTGTCCTACAGTTCAGTGTGTGCATATACTGTAGGATAATGCAGTGCTCTCTCTCTGTTGGGAATACTCACCTGTCCTTTAGCAAATCCTTCAAATCCATCATTAACTGCAAACATCTTATGTCCTTCAGTAATTCCCACTCTCACAGCGGATCTCACAGCTCCATTCATTCCAGCCGCGGGAGCCCCCACATTCAATACAGCCACGTTGAAGTTACTCTGGAAAGAAAAAGGGAGGGTCAAGTGAACATGTGACAAGAAGACCTCACTAAGCAGCCAAACAGTCAGCCAAGCAGGCCAGAAACAGTAATACACAATCGCAGCATTGCTATTACATAAGTAGCTTTGCTATTGCTCCAGGAACCCTAAACTCAAACATGTTATCTGTGTATAATAAAGGATTATTATTTTTACTTTACTGAATGAAATGTATATTTTCTGACATCCCAGAAGAAACACACTGCTCCTTACTCAGGATCCTTACTTTACATTTTCACTTTGTCACCGATAACCACGGTGTTCAGAATAGAGAAGGGTTTGAGCTGTGGGGACAGAGTCTAGAACAGTGATGTTCTAGAGCAGGCATGTCCAAACTATGGCCCTCCAGCTGTTGTGAAACTACAAGTCATAGAAACATAGAAACATAGAATTTGATGGCAGATAAGAACCACTTGGCCCATCTAGTCTGCCCCTTTTTTAAACATGTTACCTCAAACCATATTTGATCCTTATTTTTTTGTAAGGATATCAATATGCCTATCCCAAGCATGTTTAAATTGTACTACTGTATTTGCCTCTACCACCTCTGATGGGAGGCTATTCCACTTATCTACTACTCTTTCTGTGAAGTAATTCTTCCTCAAATTTCCCCTGAATCTTCCTCCCTCTAGTTTCAGTGCATGTCCTCGTGTTCTGCTGCTCCTCTTCCTGTGAAGAATGTCTCCCACCTGTACCTTGTTAAAACCCTTGATATATTTGAAAGTTTCTATCATGTCCCCCCTTTCCCTTCTCTGCTCTAAAGTATACATATTAAGATCTTTTAGTCTTTCCTGGTACGTTTTGTGATGTAGGCCATGCACCATTTTAGTTGCCCTTCTTTGTACAGTCTCTAATGTATTTATATCCTTCTGGAGATATGGCCTCCAGAACTGAACACAATACTCTAGATGAGGTCTTACCAATGACCTATACAGTGGCATTATTACTTCTTTCTTTCTACTGCTGATACCTCTCCCTATGCAACCAAGCATCTGACTTGCCTTCTTCATTGCTTTGTTACATTGCCTACCTGCCTTTAAGTCCCCTGAAATAGTGACACCTAGATCCCTCTCTTCCTCAGTAGTTTCCATTATAGTGCCATTTATACTATATTTAGTCTTTGGATTTTTGCAACCCAAGTGCATGATTTTGCATTTTTTGGCATTAAACTGTAGTTGCCATGCTCTTGACCATTCCTCTAATCTACCTAGATCATCAATCATTTGTTTTACCCCTCCTGGTGTGTCTACCCTGTTGCATACCTTTGTGTCATCTGCAAAAAGGCACATTTTACCCTCAATTCCATTTGCAATATCACCAATAAAGATATTAAAAAGCACTGGTCCAAGTACAGATCCCTGGGGTACTCCACTTGTAACCTTTCCCTCCTTTGACTGTACTCCGTTTACTACAACTCTCTGTTTTCTGTCCTGCAACCATGCTCTTATCCATTCAACTATCTTAGAATCCAATCCCAAGCTTTCAAGTTTATTTAACAGTCTGCGATGTGGGACAGTGTCAAAAGCCTTACTAAAGTCTAGATAAGCTACATCTACAGCCCCACCTTGATCTATTACTTTAGTCACCCAGTCAAAAAAGTCAATAAGATTTGTTTGACATGATCTTCCCCCAGTTAACCCATGCTGTTTTGGATCCTGTAAATTGCTGGTTTTGAGATATTCTACAACTCTTTCTTTTAAGAGTGTTTCCATCAATTTCTCTACTACTGATGTAAGGCTCACTGGTCGATAGTTGCTTACCTCTTCTTTGCTTCCACTTTTGTGCAGTGGGACTACATTCGCTGTTTTCCAGTCCTCTGGGATTACTCCAGTAGCTAGTGACTGGTTGAATAATTCTGTTATTGGTTTTACCAGCTCCCCTTTGAGCTCTTTTAGTATCCTTGGATGTATCCCATCTTGCCCCATTGATTTATCCACTTTCAGTTTTGAGAGTTCTGTGAGGACTTTCTCCTCTGTAAATGTACTTGTTTCTCCCTCAGTTTTCTGACTATACTTGCAACTTAATTGTGGCCCCTTCCCCTCTCTTTCAGCAGTGAATACTGAGCAGAAATAATGATTAATATTATCTGCTATTACATTGTCCTCCTCAAGAAAACTTCCACTCTCTGTCTTTAGTCTTATTATTCCACTTTTTGTTTTTCTCCTTTCACTTATATACCTAAAAAAAGTTTTCCCCCCTTTACCCACTGATTGGGCCATTTTCTCTTCAGCCTGTGCTTTTGCACATCTGATTACCTTCTTAGCCTCCTTCTGTCTAACAAGATACACCTCTTTGTCCTCATTCTTCCCATCATTCATTGCCACAGTTTTGCTATTAGGGAATGCTAAAACTATAGCAAGGCATGCTGGGACGTGTAGTTTCTCAACAGCTGGAGGGCCACAGTTTGGACATGCCTGTTCTAGAGTGTGCCCTCTTTGAGCCTTCACTTGTAGGACCCAGTTCATTCCTGATTTGTTGTCATATTTCTGTTTTAGCTTGTAATCCTTGTTTAATCCTTGTTTAAAGGCCTACTAGTGTCTTATCACAGATAGGTGTTTCTTTCCTCCATCAGATGTATTCATTTAATTTACTACTAAGATTAAGAGGAATGCGCTGATAAGTGTTTTTTTCCCCTCAATTAGACAAATTCATGTAATTTATTAGTGAGTAGGAGTAATGTGCGGGTGGGAGTCTCTTTCCTCAGTTCATTCTATTCATTTCATTTACTACTGAGATTAATAGTATTGTCTGAGCAGACATTACAGTGGATGTGTGGCCTTTTAGAATGTAAGTGGGATGTACATTGCTGCCACCAAAGTATATCAGGTTACCCTGCTCTAGAGACACTATGGGGCCCACTATAGGGTCCTGGGCTACCGCCATTCTGAGATAGCAGTAGCCCATGGTAGCCTATGGCCTACAGACCGCACTGCATGGCATGACAGTTCGGTCAACACCGGTAAGCGTTAACTGCGCATGCGCAGAACCCTGGCATCCGGCTGTGCTCATCGCAGAAACAGGCTCCTTTGGGAGCCCTGTCTCTGTATGGACAGGGAGATACATCCCAGCTATAGGAACATATATTACAATGTGATCTGTGGATAGAAAAGGGACTTTAAAAAAAAAACAAAGACTTTTCAAGTGAAAATCTACTGATTAGAACTTAAGAGCCTACTTCAGTATTTGTATTTTTCCATTATTCCCAGTGCCAGTTATCCTTAATAAAGGGGCATACAGCATGTGCTTGGGATGGTTCTGTATGGTAACCCTCTCTCGTCTGACAGCACAGACAGCGTGTAACAGTGCAGAATCTTGGTGAGTCTACCTGGGATCACTAGCAGTTAGAGGTTACATGTCTGATCCTCTCTCACCTGACAGCACAGACAGCGTGTAGGAGTGCAGAATATTGGTGAGTCTACCTGGGATCAGTAGTAGTGAGAGAGTTACATGGCTGATCCTCTCTCACCTGACAGCACAGACAGCGTGTAAGAGTGCAGAACATTGGTGAGTCTACCTGGGATCACTAGCAGTTAGAGGTTACATGTCTGATCCTCTCTCACCTGACAGCACAGACAGCGTGTAAGAGTGCAGAACATTGGTGAGACTACCTGGGATCAGTAGTAGTGAGAGAGTTACATGGCTGATCCTCTCTCACCTGACAGCACAGACAGCATGTAAGAGTGCAGAATATTGGTGAGTCTACCTGGGATCACTAGTAGTGAGAGAGTTACATGGCTGATCCTCTCTCGCCTGACAGCACAGACAGCATGTAAGAGTGCAGTATATTGGTGAGACTACCTGGGATCAGTAGTAGTGAGAGAGTTACATGGCTAATTCTATCTCGCCTGACAGCACAGACAGCATGTAAGAGTGCAGTATATTGGTGAGACTACCTGGGATCAGTAGTAGTGAGAGAGTTACATGGCTAATTCTATCTCGCCTGACAGCACAGACAGCGTGTAAGAGTGCAGTGTATTGGTTAGTCTACCTGGGATCACTAGTAGTGAGAGAGTTACATGGCTGATCCTCTCTCGCCTGACAGCACAGACAGCATGTAAGAGTGCAGTATATTGGTGAGACTACCTGGGATCAGTAGTAGTGAGAGAGTTACATGGCTAATTCTATCTCGCCTGACAGCACAGACAGCGTGTAAGAGTGCAGTGTATTGGTGAGTCTACCTGGGATCACTAGTAGTGAGAGAGTTACATGGCTGATCCTCTCTCACCTAACAGCACAGACAGAATGTAAGAGTGCAGTATATTGGTGAGTCTACCTGGGATCACTAGCAGTGAAAGAGTTACATGTCTGATCCTCTCTCACCTGACAGCACAGACAGCGTGTAAGAGTGCAGTATATTGGTGAGTCTACCTGGGATCACTAGTAGTGAGAGAGTTACATGGCTGATCCTCTCTCACCTGACAGCACACAGACAGTGTGTGATAGTGCAATATACTGGTTAGTATATCTGTGATCATTAGCAGTTAGCGTTACATGGCCAATCCTCTCTCAGCTGACAGCACAGACAGCATGTAAGAGTGCAGTGTATTGGTGAGTCTACCTGGGATCACTAGTAGTGAGAGAGTTACATGGCTGATCCTCTCTCACCTGACAGCACAGACAGAATGTAAGAGTGCAGTATATTGGTGAGTCTACCTGGGATCACTAGTAGTGAGAGAGTTACATGGCTGATCCTCTCTCACCTGACAGCACAGACAGAATGTAAGAGTGCAGTATATTGGTGAGTCTACCTGGGATCACTAGCAGTGAGAGAGTTACATGGCTGATTCTATCTCGCCTGACAGCACACAGACAGTGTGTGATAGTGCAATGTACTGGTTAGTACAGTATATCTGTGATCATTAGCAGTTAGCGTTACATGGCTGATCCTCTCTCAGCTGACAGCACAGACAGCATGTAAGAGTGCAGTGTATTGGTTAGTATACCTGGGATCACTAGCAGTTATAGTTATATGGCTGAATGGAAGCTAGCGATGAGACTGCTTTGCTCATGCATAACAAGGATATGTGCAAGCTGTAAAACCCCACACAAGATATTCCACATGCAGTATTAAAGCATATTGTATAGAAATGTTGGCCAGTCTTAACCTCTAAGCACATAATTACGTACACCAAAATGAGTGTTATCCTGTTAGGAAGAAGGGAAAATAGTTATTCTTTATGTGTTAATAGCCCATTATCAATCTGTTTCAATATTAAATCAATACTCACAATACACACATTATAAATGAATATTGATACCTTTACCTGGAACACTCCAGTCTCCTGCTGTCACAACACAGTACATTGTATATACAGTGGTAAAGAGACCAGCGCAGTATATAAATCTATACCACTGTATAACTGGTGACTTATGGGGGCAGCCCCCTTGCAAAAGAAATCACACAATGTACTAATTGCAATGTAATAATACAAGCAATATATTATTATATATTGTCTTGGTATGTCCAAATATATGGCAAATTCTGTATTGCTTTGCTTCATGCCTCTTGGTTACTGTGGGGCAGGATACAATTCACATTCATATACAGATGGGGCAGGTTCCATCCTTGCCGCCAGGCCGCCATGGCGGAGGTTCTGGCGCTCCGATATTCTTCTTGCGCCGGCGTCCGCCAAGGGGCGTGGGTTCACGCCATGCAATACAATCCGCCACCACTGGGTGGCTAATGCTCCATCAAGCTAGAGTCGGAGTGCTATACTGCAATGTGCCAATGGAAACCCGCCATTCGCCGTACGGAGCGCGCTTGCTGTATGAGACGCTCGTGCGTGATGAGCTGCTCATAGGAAATGAGACGCTCGTGCAAATGAGTCGCTCGTGAACATCGAAGCGCGCAAAAGGGCCGTGTACTGTAGTGTCATGATCCTACAGTATACAAGCATTTACGTTCACGTAGCCGATGCTGAATATTTTTAACTGTTGGTACTGTGCATAATGTGTATGTCAATCGCCTCCTCCCTTTCCAGGGGAGGAGGGGGTTGACTTGACCTTAAATACAGTACCGTACATTACAGCGCTAATTCTTTAAAGGACCGTCTCAGACGCTGTCGGGACTCGGGTTTCTCAAACTTGGTCCTCAGGACCCCACACAGTGCATGTTTTGCAGGTCTCTTCACAGAATTAAAAGTGAAATAATTATCTTCAAAAGTGTGAGTGAACTGTGTGGGGTTTGAGAACCACTGATATAGGAAATAGGATGATATCTGCATGTATGTATTCACATATCTGAGATAAACTGCCCAAATTCCATCCTAAAACCAGCTTATTGTAGTACATAGGGGATTCACGATCGCTGGCTTATTTGATTGTGAATGAACGACTGTTATCCATGTGCATTAATTTATCTACCCCACCGCAACCCACCCTGCTGTACTGCTGTACTCCCCCCCCCCCACTCCTCACTGCTCCTGTGTTCAACTACCCTGCCTTCTCTATTCACTATTATTTGTGTGACAGTAATGCTGGCCATGCATAAAAGTGACCAGTATCCGATCCGAATCGTCTCACAATTTCCCTTGAACACATAGGATACATCTCACAACCGGAAAAAGACAAGAGAAAAAGAAGGTTTTGTGTGGATGCACTCCTATGGACAATCAAAATAAATTTTGGAGGGTATTCCTTTTCAATTTTAAAAATAGTGGAAGCTCCTTTTATCTTTATTAGGACCAGAATGGATAAGGAGACCGCCACATTTTTTCACATTGACCAACATACGTATAGTGTACCTGCTGGGTGACGCTGCCATCCCTTATCCCGAGCATTCAAGACATAGAGATAATTTGTAAATCTGTCCAAAAGCTGTGGGCGAAATGCCAACTTAGCAAACATTGTATCCTCATTACAACTCTGTTTCAAATAGTACAAACACAAGAATTGGATACAAATATTGCACTTTTCTCTGTCCACAATCTCCTATAACAATAATAAAAAACATTTGATCCACAGTGAGTGGTAATCGATTGAAGTTCTATATAGATATAGCCTGAATATCAATATGCATAATTCTCAGTGGGGAATCTACCCCTAATTATATGTATTACCTGCATATATATTCAGACTGAACACTACAAACTTCAGTGGGGAATTTACCCCTAATTACATGTATTGCCTGCATATGTAAACACACACTGGGCATTCCTACAGACTGTATCTAGGAGATTGCCGACAGTACATTCTGCCAGCAGAAGGCAATAGGACTTGAGAACGGTCAAGGTATCATATGTATTACCAACTATTGAACAGCAGCACAGCACAGCACCATATTATTTGAAGACAGTGCCTGTGATATACTCACCAAACAGAGGGGGCTGTCACTCCATGTTCTTATTATATCAGACATAAATACAAAACTGATATCTTGCCTTTAAACCCTAGGCATAGTGCCAACGCAGTCTGTCTGTAAATCTCCTTGATTAACAACTTAGTAAACATTCGACTTACCACACCAAGGAAAGCCAAGTGAGGCATAATCCAACAAGTATAAATAATGCCCCTTTCAGATTTTTAACCGTTTTAAAACGGTAATCTGTGCGGTCTGAAAGGTGCAGAACCACTTTGCCGTTTTACAAAAGCCATTTTTGTAAAACGGTTAAAATGGAGGGTCCTACCCGTTTCAGACCCGGTATTTCGGGTCTGAAACGGTATTTAGGACCCAGCCAATGAGCTGGGTCCTAAATTCAGTGCAGTGAATATTTAATGAGCGCTCATTAAATATTCATAGCACCGGAGACGCACCGGAGACCCCCGCCGCCACCCCCCCACGCGGGTTAACATCCCCTGACTCCCCCCAGCCTCCTGCTACTCACCAACGGGACGGTAATACACAGGGCTGCGACTCGGCACTCAGCTCCTCCACCGAGGAGGAGGCCGCGGCCACGCAGTGAAAGAGTTCCAGCCCCTGGCACACAGCGGGGCTCAGGCTGTCAGAGTACTGGGGTAGAGCCATGCAGCTGCCCTCCTCCCAACACTCCCTCCCCGGGCATCTGAGCTCCAGCTCCATGCCTTCCTCCTGCATCCGGCACAGATCCCTGACTCACAGCTGTAAGAGGTAGTCGCTCTGCACCAGCAGCAGCCTCTCATGCGGCTCCAGACGGCGGCTGCTCTCTCCGTGTAGCTGCACGTACAGTGTGGCCGGGGTATGGTGCAGGGAGTGCGCCGGGACGGTAACCGCCACACAGGGCTGCGACGAGGAGGACACAGTTCCAGCCCCTGGCAGTGGCACACAGCGGGGCTCAGGCTGTCAGAGCCCCGGGGTAGAGCCATGCCACTGCCCTCCTCCCAACACTCCCTCCCCGGGCATCCGAGCTCCGGCTTGCTGCCCACCCAGGCTCCCCCCTTGCTCTCCGTTCTGTCCCCGCTGGAGGAGGATGCGGCGGCAGAAGCAGCACCCTCAGCACTCCGGACAAGCATCCTCCTGGCCTGAGCAGGCGGGCAGCGACCTCGCTGGCTGTGGTGTCCGATGCCCACTGCTTGTACTTCAGCAGTAGCTTCCGATCCAGGCTGCGGGATCCGGGCACGGGGGTGGCCGGGCTCTGGGGGGATGAGGATGCAGGGGGGGCGCTGAAAACTGAACTGGCTTTGACCCTGTATTTGGAAAGTTTCCAAAAACGGGTCTGCCAGTGTAAAAAAACGGCACTTTAACTGTAATATACCGTTTAAGAGATGCGGTGTGAAAGGGGTTTTACCTGGCAGACACATTTTTGGAAACGTTTTCAAATACAGAGTCAAAGCCAGTTATGCGGTCTGAAAGCAGCATAAGTGGTAATCAAATGAAGTTCCTGATTGGTACAGATTAAATATTGTGTGCAAGGACTCCAGTGGGGAATTACCCCTGTTTACATCCAAGCACCAACACTGACAGTCTTATCTGCCTACACTTTTAAATTCTTGAAATCACAATTTTCTTCTCTTTAAGTACACTATACGTATGTTGGTCAATGTGAAAAAATTCTTTTAACCTCTTATTTCGCTACTTGTGGCGGTCTCCTTATCCATTCTGGTCCTAATAAAGATAAAAGGAGCTTCCACTATTTTTGAAATTGAAAAGGAATACCCTCCAAAATTTATTTTGATTGTCCATAGGAGTGCATCCACACAAACCCTTCTTTTTCACTTGTCTTTTTCCAATGTAAATTGTTTGGGATAGCACCCCCACTGCTGTGAACAAACACACAGTGGAACACTGCCCACCAAATATAGGGCATTAATCCATATCCTCTCTACATCTCACAACCCGCTGACCCAAGCATTGGATTGTACTGAAACATCTCATGTTGTGCACAAAAATACATACAATGCATCCCAAGAGCCATCAAAATCGTGCATTGGCCTTAAAATCGCTCTAATGTATGGCCATCATAAGTCTGCATCATACAATGTATATTGCATAGAAATTTGAGCCCTCTTACAGAAATATACACGCTATGGTGTAACTGTGCCAAACCTTATAAAGACAAGTGGCAAAGTTGCCCATAGCGACAACCAGCTTCTAGCTATCATTTAACGACCACATTCTATATAAAAATTGATAGCTAGAATTTGATGGGTGCTATGGGCAACTTTAGAGGATTATTCTGGTTTTATTGGCAAGGCTGCGAGTCCTCCAAACCCCGCCTTAAGAATTTTGGTTGGCCGCCACCCATTCGCAAGGCAAATTTGCTTACAGATGTGTGTCTGCTTGAGGGGAAGTAGGCGGGCCTGCCTGTCCGTCATGCCTCATTAGCATGAGATTGCCCAGAGTTCTCATGGGAACGGCCATGAAACTCTGGGTGTTCCCTTATGGTAATGAGACAGCCCGCCGCCCCACGCTCCTCTCTGCCCCCCCGCCCGCAAGGCTGCTTGTGTGCACTGGGCGAACAATCTGGTCGCCGTGGCCGCACGCAACAAGTGTATGCACATGCGCAATAAGAAAATGTCGGTCCCCGTGCGGACAAGGGGACCTTGTGTACAGACCTGAATAAGGTCCAAAATAATGCATTCCTATAATTGGGCGAGGAGCTTTATTCTATTATATGTTATAATGTAATCTCTACTCTAAACAATATTTTTTTTCCATACTTACTGTATAACCTACATTTTGACTTTCTAAAATGTATTTCTATTGATTATACAGTATGTTTATATTGGGGAACAGACAGAATCACCCCCGCATACCCCTTATTGTATTGTTACAGTTCTAGAACTGATGCAGACATTTTGAAAGATAAAGAAAGACAAAAAACATATACTAGTGTAGATGACACAATAGGATCGCAGTAAGAACATTTCAGGACTGTCATTACCTTAGGAAGTTCAGATATATTTTTCTTATGAGAGAGGAGTTTGTAGGTGTTGAGGTTGTTCTCAAAACTCCTAAAACATGAACAGAAAGAAACATTTGGTATAACTAATATGAGTTCTGGCTACAGGTCTCTTAGGAATCTGGAAAAAAGTGCAACACAGGTTCAAATAAATGAAATGACAGGTGTATTAAGATGTAAAAAGAGATAAATGCAGGGGTGCCAAAGAGTGATAAATCATAACTGTCAGTTTTCAGACATGGCCTATAGCATAACAGTTAGGAGCTGATTTGCTAGTTGTTTCTCACTCTTTATCACCCTCATGTTTATGTCTTTTTAAGGCTCTCCTCTGTCTTATCAGCAGGATCTGTAGATTGTGGACACCAAAACATTAAGCTCTAGGCTACATCATTAGCATGTGACCATACAGGAAGAGCTTGCTTGGCAATGGGATACTGTTAAGGCCCCCATACATTAGGCCGACTTGTCCTTAGGACAAGTCGGACCCAATTCTCCTGTGAGCCGCCCGGCAGCTCCCCAGGAGGCTCACATACAATTTGGCACTTGATGAGCCAGTTTTTACATGTGATAAATCGCTTGCGATTTATCACATGTAAAACAAATGGGGAGCTGCAGGGCGGTGAGGAGTAGTGGGGCGGGCAGAGGCAGTAGTGGGGGCGGGCGGCGGCAGTAGTGGGGGCGGGCGGCGGCTCTCAAATGAGTTCCCGGCGGGTGCCGGGTGCGGCGAGTGATGCTGACCTGGCCGGGCATGCTGTGATCACAAATAGCAGCGCTGCCGCTGCGGGACGGGACGGGCAGTGCAGTGGCGGCTATTAGATTTTCAAAATACCTGTCAAATGACCGGCCGTTCTGTGATTGGCTGAGAGAGCTCTCAGCCAATCACAGAACGGCCTGTCATTTGACAGGTATTTTAAAAATCTAATAGCCGCCACTGTGCGTCCCGTCCCGCAGCGGCAGCGCTGCTATTTGTGATCACAGCATGCCCGGCCAGGTCAGTGTGTCTGCCCGCCGTGCTCCCCCGGTGTCTGCATGCATATGCCTGTCAGGTGGGCAGGCATATGCATAGCATACAGGGAGGTCGGATGATCTTATTTGCTGACCGTCCGACCTCCCTGATCCGATCCGATGCGCACGGGACTGCGCATCGGATCGGATCAGATGTCACACAACTGCGATTTTGGGCCGATATCACCCGGTTATCTGCCCAAAGTGCCGAAATCGGATGAAATCGTCCCAAAATTGCATAGTGTATGGGGGCCTTTAGCGTGGGATAGCCCACCATGAAGCTACATGGGTAAACACATATAAAGAAGATACAACATAGGGCTGATGCAGATATAACAGGATATTAGCCATACGCTCATATAGGGCCTAATTCAGACTTGATCACAGGACAAATTTGTTCTCAAAATGGACAAAAGCATGCTGCATTGCAGGTGGGGCAGATGTAACATGTGCAGAGTTAGATTTGAATGGGGTCTTTTCAAACTGAAATCTAAATTGCAGGGTAAAAATAATGCAGCCAGAATTTACTCTGCACAGAAACAAAATAACTCACCCAAATCTAACCCTTTCTGCACCACCTGCAGTGCAGCATGGTTTTGCCCATTTTGAGTACAAATTTCCCCGCTATCAAGTCAAAAGTAGGCTCATACAGTAGTTTCAATATGCTGTGGTGCACACAAAGGGGGCACTCAATGTTTGATTCCGACTGACGGAACGTTTCCGACAGTCAGAATCTGCCGTCAATTCGATCGTCGATATTTAATGTTCCGACTCTCGGAAGCTTTCCTGACAGTCGGAATCCATGTGTATTTGGTCGAAAATGTACACAGATTTGACAATCCAGTGCCATTTTCAACAATACAAATGGCTTCAATGCAGTCGGAAATGGCCGTATTGAGTAGATGAGTGCCAATAATTCCGAAATATCAGCACACATTTAATACTCCCCATAATAAGATGCGGGAAGGTTCCGCACCAGTATTAGGCCACAATATACATCAGGCATATGTAACATGCACATATGGCCATGTTTTTAACCACTGGCATTACTTGACTAATACTCTTTCACTATTATGCATCAATAATACTTCAAAAGTCTCTTTAACATTGCAAACACAACAAAAATGTATACATATATGAATAAAATATGCCAGAGCAACGAAGAAAGCACATTTCAGTGAGAACTGTGCATTTACAATGAGCCAATCAGAAGTGCTTTGTTAGTGCTGGCAAGCATTATGCTATCTGGTACTCAGTCTACATTGTCATCACTGTTCTCTCTTCATATACAGGTAGATGGAAGACCCAGAATCATGCATATCTGCCTTATTTGCATAAGTGCACAGCCACAATCCTGACATTGCACGGAAGATAAACTGCACAACCCAGTGTGATAGCCGATCAGCCTCTGCAGAAGCCATGTTTGGACCACTCCACTTATTGTCACATCTAACGCAGATCTAAGGACCAGTTATAGTTATATTATTATTATAACAGAAAGACATAAAAGTCACATACAGTGTAAAAGTTCCGCACAGGAATGTATAACTGGCAGCGGTGGCATAACACATCTAGATATGAGCATCATGTGTTTCCTTTCTGCTACCACGGATGTATTTGGTCCACTGCTAACTTTGAATTCAAGTACAGGTATCCAATTTTACATCTGCTGGGCGCTGAGGTAGGGTATCAATAACAGCTGACTGCACAAGCCAGATCAAGGGGCACTTTGGTCACATTCATTATTATTAGTTGCATCTGGAAAGAACAATTACTATGAACACTAGTCCAAATAGAATGGTCTCCTCAACTTCAGTGCAGACCTTTGCTTACTTCATGTGTGCTCATACATTGTGGCTTCAGTTGTGCCAAATAGTCCTCCTTGAATGCCAGGTTGGCTGTGCCAAACATCTTCCTCTTACAGTATTCTCATAACTAAAACAACTGAAAGAGACAAAACTACTTTGCTAGACTGCACTAATCAATCTGATGTGTGATGTTTGTACATCTGTGTCCAAGTGAGTCTCTTGTACACTATGGGTGCTGATTCACTGTGTCTGCGATATGGCTAATTCACTGTGTCTGCGATATGGCTGATTCACTGTGTCTGCGATACGGCTGATTCACTGTGTCTGCGATATGGCTCCAACTCTATGGAACTCACTTCCCCGCACAATTCCATAGGCTCCCACTCTAGAATCCTTCAAAAACAGACTCAAGGCTGCGCACCCCACAAAGACAATGGGCATCTACTTGCGAATGGGGGGCGGCCACCTACCTTCCGGGGGGCGGGTGGCTGACGTCACCGGATGTCAGCTGCCCACCCTGTTCTCGGACCAGGTAGAGTCACCAGAGAGTGGCTTAGATTAGTGAGCTCTACATCATTCGATGATTGGCGGCCATCGAATGATTTTTGCCCCCACGCAAGCCTGCGAATGGACGTTAATGCAAAACATCAATTCGTATTGCTGCAGGGATATTCGCAGTGTACCGGAGGCGGGTATTCACACACCCGGTGGGCTGCGTTACATGGATCACAAACTAGCAAACTACTGCTGCTTTGCGAGCTAACCAGAATCAGGGCCCAGGTGTTTAAGGGCAAATCTGTACTAAGTGTAAGAACAAGTTTTATATAATATGTATTCTTAATATCATAAAATATCAGAAATTCTAACAGTAGAGGAAAGTAAATATATAATATGACCTTTACCTTCCACGCAGCATTACTGCATCTTGAAATCTCTGTTCATCCATCGCCTTCTGCACTTCTTGAGTCTACAATAAATAGAGCATTTAGCCATGTGCACACTTTGTGTATAAATGTATTTCTGTCATGTTATTGTATAAGTGTATTGTGTTACTGTAATTGTATGCCTGCTAGTAACTGACATTATACTACTATCATTTATTATTGCAATGGTTACAAATGTGTTGGAAGTGTTATTACTGCAATATTATATTTTTGACATATAGACCCTCAATTCAATTACCTCAGATCAATGAAAAGACACCAGATGATTTTTTGCGGGTAAATGAATATAAATACTAAATACAATGTGCACAGTCATTTATTTCTTTTTATGTTACCTTTGACTGTGTTTTATATTGTGGTGTTGACAATGGCATTTTAGAAGACAATTTGTCATAACTTTTAAAATTTTTAAATGAGACATCACCCAACTCAACATCAGCGACAACCTAACTAACGAACACAGAAATTTGCTGGTAATATTTTCTTGTCTCCATTTGAAAGTTGCATGCTGGCAAAGTGAACACACAGACTCATGAATGGACCGCAATGTTGGTCTTATATATAAATCTTTAATGTACAAACCTCTTATTTCCTGCAATGTGTTTTCCACAGAAAAAAAAGGTACTTGTTTCCTAGCACGGCCACATTCGTGTGGATCGTGTACCTTTAAGTTAAGGTACACGATCCACACGATGGACCCGATTTCCTTTGAAATCAGGTCCATTTTGCCGGCAAAGGTACAAAATTTGGGGGCATCGCGTCGGTCGGGACCATTAACATTGGTCCCGACGCGACCGACGCGATGCCCCCGATTTTGCCATAGGCTTCAATGTTAAAATATTTTTTAACATTGAAATCGTGAGGATCGCGTCGGTCTTGTGCCATTATAATGGCTAGGAAAAAAAACAGTTTGTATCCCTATTGCACACTGAATGAGAAATATACATATAATAATCAGATAATACAGAGATCTTGGTTGCATATATCTGCAGATATAGGGTTAAGCCCCCAGGCCGTACGTCAAGGCGTCTCTGTCACTGGGGGTCCCTAACACTGGGTATGGGTCTGGGGTGTGGGCCCCCAACATGCCGACACAGGCTGACTACTCCAGGGCAGCACACAAATGAAAGTTAGTAGGTGTTAAATAAGAAGCACATAAGTGCTATGTAGGGAGGTGAAGGTGTGATTAAAATAATACATACAATAGGGAAAAAACATAAATGTTAATAAAGTGTTAGGGTGTGCTACCCTGGAGCAGACCAGCCATACCAACAAAGGAGGAATCACACTCCCAAACCCATCCCATGCACAATAACAAATTTATGGGCCTAATAGCCCAGTGTAAGGCCACATGATAATGGCTTACAACATCTGAGAGCCAGCTTACCTGGAGATACCCCTGGCTTCTCCAATGGCACTCAGGTGTCAGCAATCCCTCCTATTGCTGACCCATCTATGCCTCTCAACTGCACAACACTTTTATTGGTAAGCTGCTCAATCAGAGGTCTGTCATTCAGGTGCCAACAGGGAGGGGTAAATCTGGTTAGGAAAAAAAACAGTTTGTATCCCTATTGCACACTGAATGAGAAATATACATATAATAATCAGATAATACAGAGATCTTGGTTGCATATATCTGCAAATATAGGGTTAAGCCCCCAGGCCGTACGTCAAGGCGTCTCTGTCACTGGGGGTCCCTAACACTGGGTATGGGTCTGGGGTGTGTCTAGATGGGTCAGCAATAGGAGGGATTGCTGACACCTGAGTGCCATTGGAGAAGCCAGGGGTATCTCCAGGTAAGCTGGCTCTCAGATGTTGTAAGCCATTATCATGTGGCCTTACACTGGGCTATTAGGCCCATAAATTTGTTATTGTGCATGGGATGGGTTTGGGAGTGTGATTCCTCCTTTGTTGGTATGGCTGGTCTGCTCCAGGGTAGCACACCCTAACACTTTATTAACATTTATGTTTTTTCCCTATTGTATGTATTATTTTAATCACACCTTCACCTCCCTACATAGCACTTATGTGCTTCTTATTTAACACCTACTAACTTTCATTTGTGTGCTGCCCTGGAGTAGTCAGCCTGTGTCGGCATGTTGGGGGCCCACACCCCAGACCCATACCCAGTGTTAGGGACCCCCAGTGACAGAGACGCCTTGACGTACGGCCTGGGGGCTTAACCCTATATCTGCAGATATATGCAACCAAGATCTCTGTATTATCTGATTATTATATGTATATTTCTCATTCAGTGTGCAATAGGGATACAAACTGTTTTTTTTCCTAACCAGATTTACCCCTCCCTGTTGGCACCTGAATGACAGACCTCTGATTGAGCAGCTTACCAATAAAAGTGTTGTGCAGTTGAGAGGCATAGATGGGTCAGCAATAGGAGGGATTGCTGACACCTGAGTGCCATTGGAGAAGCCAGGGGTATCTCCAGGTAAGCTGGCTCTCAGATGTTGTAAGCCATTATCATGTGGCCTTACACTGGGCTATTAGGCCCATAAATTTGTTATTGTGCATGGGATGGGTTTGGGAGTGTGATTCCTCCTTTGTTGGTATGGCTGGTCTGCTCCAGGGTAGCACACCCTAACACTTTATTAACATTTATGTTTTTTCCCTATTGTATGTATTATTTTAATCACACCTTCACCTCCCTACATAGCACTTATGTGCTTCTTATTTAACACCTACTAACTTTCATTTGTGTGCTGCCCTGGAGTAGTCAGCCTGTGTCGGCATGTTGGGGGCCCACACCCCAGACCCATACCCAGTGTTAGGGACCCCCAGTGACAGAGACGCCTTGACGTACGGCCTGGGGGCTTAACCCTATATCTGCAGATATATGCAACCAAGATCTCTGTATTATCTGATTATTATATGTATATTTCTCATTCAGTGTGCAATAGGGATACAAACTGTTTTTTTTCCTAACCAGATTTACCCCTCCCTGTTGGCACCTGAATGACAGACCTCTGATTGAGCAGCTTACCAATAAAAGTGTTGTGCAGTTGAGAGGCATAGATGGGTCAGCAATAGGAGGGATTGCTGACACCTGAGTGCCATTGGAGAAGTCAGGGGTATCTCCAGGTAAGCTGGCTCTCAGATGTTGTAAGCCATTATCATGTGGCCTTACACTGGGCTATTAGGCCCATAAATTTGTTATTGTGCATGGGATGGGTTTGGGAGTGTGATTCCTCCTTTGTTGGTATGGCTGGTCTGCTCCAGGGTAGCACACCCTAACACTTTATTAACATTTATGTTTTTTCCCTATTGTATGTATTATTTTAATCACACCTTCACCTCCCTACATAGCACTTATGTGCTTCTTATTTAACACCTACTAACTTTCATTTGTGTGCTGCCCTGGAGTAGTCAGCCTGTGTCGGCATGTTGGGGGCCCACACCCCAGACCCATACCCAGTGTTAGGGACCCCCAGTGACAGAGACGCCTTGACGTACGGCCTGGGGGCTTAACCCTATATCTGCAGATATATGCAACCAAGATCTCTGTATTATCTGATTATTATATGTATATTTCTCATTCAGTGTGCAATAGGGATACAAACTGTTTTTTTTCCTAACCAGATTTACCCCTCCCTGTTGGCACCTGAATGACAGACCTCTGATTGAGCAGCTTACCAATAAAAGTGTTGTGCAGTTGAGAGGCATAGATGGGTCAGCAATAGGAGGGATTGCTGACACCTGAGTGCCATTGGAGAAGCCAGGGGTATCTCCAGGTAAGCTGGCTCTCAGATGTTGTAAGCCATTATCATGTGGCCTTACACTGGGCTATTAGGCCCATAAATTTGTTATTGTGCATGGGATGGGTTTGGGAGTGTGATTCCTCCTTTGTTGGTATGGCTGGTCTGCTCCAGGGTAGCACACCCTAACACTTTATTAACATTTATGTTTTTTCCCTATTGTATGTATTATTTTAATCACACCTTCACCTCCCTACATAGCACTTATGTGCTTCTTATTTAACACCTACTAACTTTCATTTGTGTGCTGCCCTGGAGTAGTCAGCCTGTGTCGGCATGTTGGGGGCCCACACCCCAGACCCATACCCAGTGTTAGGGACCCCCAGTGACAGAGACGCCTTGACGTACGGCCTGGGGGCTTAACCCTATATCTGCAGATATATGCAACCAAGATCTCTGTATTATCTGATTATTATATGTATATTTCTCATTCAGTGTGCAATAGGGATACAAACTGTTTTTTTTCCTAACCAGATTTACCCCTCCCTGTTGGCACCTGAATGACAGACCTCTGATTGAGCAGCTTACCAATAAAAGTGTTGTGCAGTTAAGAGGCATAGATGGGTCAGCAATAGGAGGGATTGCTGACACCTGAGTGCCATTGGAGAAGCCAGGGGTATCTCCAGGTAAGCTGGCTCTCAGATGTTGTAAGCCATTATCATGTGGCCTTACACTGGGCTATTAGGCCCATAAATTTGTTATTGTGCATGGGATGGGTTTGGGAGTGTGATTCCTCCTTTGTTGGTATGGCTGGTCTGCTCCAGGGTAGCACACCCTAACACTTTATTAACATTTATGTTTTTTCCCTATTGTATGTATTATTTTAATCACACCTTCACCTCCCTACATAGCACTTATGTGCTTCTTATTTAACACCTACTAACTTTCATTTGTGTGCTGCCCTGGAGTAGTCAGCCTGTGTCGGCATGTTGGGGGCCCACACCCCAGACCCATACCCAGTGTTAGGGACCCCCAGTGACAGAGACGCCTTGACGTACGGCCTGGGGGCTTAACCCTATATCTGCAGATATATGCAACCAAGATCTCTGTATTATCTGATTATTATATGTATATTTCTCATTCAGTGTGCAATAGGGATACAAACTGTTTTTTTTCCTAACCAGATTTACCCCTCCCTGTTGGCACCTGAATGACAGACCTCTGATTGAGCAGCTTACCAATAAAAGTGTTGTGCAGTTGAGAGGCATAGATGGGTCAGCAATAGGAGGGATTGCTGACACCTGAGTGCCATTGGAGAAGTCAGGGGTATCTCCAGGTAAGCTGGCTCTCAGATGTTGTAAGCCATTATCATGTGGCCTTACACTGGGCTATTAGGCCCATAAATTTGTTATTGTGCATGGGATGGGTTTGGGAGTGTGATTCCTCCTTTGTTGGTATGGCTGGTCTGCTCCAGGGTAGCACACCCTAACACTTTATTAACATTTATGTTTTTTCCCTATTGTATGTATTATTTTAATCACACCTTCACCTCCCTACATAGCACTTATGTGCTTCTTATTTAACACCTACTAACTTTCATTTGTGTGCTGCCCTGGAGTAGTCAGCCTGTGTCGGCATGTTGGGGGCCCACACCCCAGACCCATACCCAGTGTTAGGGACCCCCAGTGACAGAGACGCCTTGACGTACGGCCTGGGGGCTTAACCCTATATCTGCAGATATATGCAACCAAGATCTCTGTATTATCTGATTATTATATGTATATTTCTCATTCAGTGTGCAATAGGGATACAAACTGTTTTTTTTCCTAACCAGATTTACCCCTCCCTGTTGGCACCTGAATGACAGACCTCTGATTGAGCAGCTTACCAATAAAAGTGTTGTGCAGTTGAGAGGCATAGATGGGTCAGCAATAGGAGGGATTGCTGACACCTGAGTGCCATTGGAGAAGCCAGGGGTATCTCCAGGTAAGCTGGCTCTCAGATGTTGTAAGCCATTATCATGTGGCCTTACACTGGGCTATTAGGCCCATAAATTTGTTATTGTGCATGGGATGGGTTTGGGAGTGTGATTCCTCCTTTGTTGGTATGGCTGGTCTGCTCCAGGGTAGCACACCCTAACACTTTATTAACATTTATGTTTTTTCCCTATTGTATGTATTATTTTAATCACACCTTCACCTCCCTACATAGCACTTATGTGCTTCTTATTTAACACCTACTAACTTTCATTTGTGTGCTGCCCTGGAGTAGTCAGCCTGTGTCGGCATGTTGGGGGCCCACACCCCAGACCCATACCCAGTGTTAGGGACCCCCAGTGACAGAGACGCCTTGACGTACGGCCTGGGGGCTTAACCCTATATCTGCAGATATATGCAACCAAGATCTCTGTATTATCTGATTATTATATGTATATTTCTCATTCAGTGTGCAATAGGGATACAAACTGTTTTTTTTCCTAACCAGATTTACCCCTCCCTGTTGGCACCTGAATGACAGACCTCTGATTGAGCAGCTTACCAATAAAAGTGTTGTGCAGTTGAGAGGCATAGATGGGTCAGCAATAGGAGGGATTGCTGACACCTGAGTGCCATTGGAGAAGCCAGGGGTATCTCCAGGTAAGCTGGCTCTCAGATGTTGTAAGCCATTATCATGTGGCCTTACACTGGGCTATTAGGCCCATAAATTTGTTATTGTGCATGGGATGGGTTTGGGAGTGTGATTCCTCCTTTGTTGGTATGGCTGGTCTGCTCCAGGGTAGCACACCCTAACACTTTATTAACATTTATGTTTTTTCCCTATTGTATGTATTATTTTAATCACACCTTCACCTCCCTACATAGCACTTATGTGCTTCTTATTTAACACCTACTAACTTTCATTTGTGTGCTGCCCTGGAGTAGTCAGCCTGTGTCGGCATGTTGGGGCCCACACCCTAGACCCATACCCAGTGTTAGGGACCCCCAGTGACAGAGATGCCTTGACGTACGGCCTGGGGGCTTAACCCTATATCTGCAGATATATGCAACCAAGATCTCTGTATTATCTGATTATTATATGTATATTTCTCATTCAGTGTGCAATAGGGATACAAACTGTTTTTTTTCCTAACCAGATTTACCCCTCCCTGTTGGCACCTGAATGACAGACCTCTGATTGAGCAGCTTACCAATAAAAGTGTTGTGCAGTTGAGAGGCATAGATGGGTCAGCAATAGGAGGGATTGCTGACACCTGAGTGCCATTGGAGAAGCCAGGGGTATCTCCAGGTAAGCTGGCTTTCAGATGTTGTAAGCCATTATCATGTGGCCTTACACTGGGCTATTAGGCCCATAAATTTGTTATTGTGCATGGGATGGGTTTGGGAGTGTGATTCCTCCTTTGTTGGTATGGCTGGTCTGCTCCAGGGTAGCACACCCTAACACTTTATTAACATTTATGTTTTTTCCCTATTGTATGTATTATTTTAATCACACCTTCACCTCCCTACATAGCACTTATGTGCTTCTTATTTAACACCTACTAACTTTCATTTGTGTGCTGCCCTGGAGTAGTCAGCCTGTGTCGGCATGTTGGGGGCCCACACCCCAGACCCATACCCAGTGTTAGGGACCCCCAGTGACAGAGACGCCTTGACGTACGGCCTGGGGGCTTAACCCTATATCTGCAGATATATGCAACCAAGATCTCTGTATTATCTGATTATTATATGTATATTTCTCATTCAGTGTGCAATAGGGATACAAACTGTTTTTTTTCCTAACCAGATTTACCCCTCCCTGTTGGCACCTGAATGACAGACCTCTGATTGAGCAGCTTACCAATAAAAGTGTTGTGCAGTTGAGAGGCATAGATGGGTCAGCAATAGGAGGGATTGCTGACACCTGAGTGCCATTGGAGAAGCCAGGGGTATCTCCAGGTAAGCTGGCTCTCAGATGTTGTAAGCCATTATCATGTGGCCTTACACTGGGCTATTAGGCCCATAAATTTGTTATTGTGCATGGGATGGGTTTGGGAGTGTGATTCCTCCTTTGTTGGTATGGCTGGTCTGCTCCAGGGTAGCACACCCTAACACTTTATTAACATTTATGTTTTTTCCCTATTGTATGTATTATTTTAATCACACCTTCACCTCCCTACATAGCACTTATGTGCTTCTTATTTAACACCTACTAACTTTCATTTGTGTGCTGCCCTGGAGTAGTCAGCCTGTGTCGGCATGTTGGGGGCCCACACCCCAGACCCATACCCAGTGTTAGGGACCCCCAGTGACAGAGACGCCTTGACGTACGGCCTGGGGGCTTAACCCTATATCTGCAGATATATGCAACCAAGATCTCTGTATTATCTGATTATTATATGTATATTTCTCTTTCAGTGTGCAATAGGGATACAAACTGTTTTTTTTCCTAACCAGATTTACCCCTCCCTGTTGGCACCTGAATGACAGACCTCTGATTTGAGCAGCTTACCAATAAAAGTGTTGTGCAGTTGAGAGGCATAGATGGGTCAGCAATAGGAGGGATTGCTGACACCTGAGTGCCATTGGAGAAGCCAGGGGTATCTCCAGGTAAGCTGGCTCTCAGATGTTGTAAGCCATTATCATGTGGCCTTACACTGGGCTATTAGGCCCATAAATTTGTTATTGTGCATGGGATGGGTTTGGGAGTGTGATTCCTCCTTTGTTGGTATGGCTGGTCTGCTCCAGGGTAGCACACCCTAACACTTTATTAACATTTATGTTTTTTCCCTATTGTATGTATTATTTTAATCACACCTTCACCTCCCTACATAGCACTTATGTGCTTCTTATTTAACACCTACTAACTTTCATTTGTGTGCTGCCCTGGAGTAGTCAGCCTGTGTCGGCATGTTGGGGGCCCACACCCCAGACCCATACCCAGTGTTAGGGACCCCCAGTGACAGAGACGCCTTGACGTACGGCCTGGGGGCTTAACCCTATATCTGCAGATATATGCAACCAAGATCTCTGTATTATCTGATTATTATATGTATATTTCTCATTCAGTGTGCAATAGGGATACAAACTGTTTTTTTTCCTAACCAGATTTACCCCTCCCTGTTGGCACCTGAATGACAGACCTCTGATTGAGCAGCTTACCAATAAAAGTGTTGTGCAGTTGAGAGGCATAGATGGGTCAGCAATAGGAGGGATTGCTGACACCTGAGTGCCATTGGAGAAGCCAGGGGTATCTCCAGGTAAGCTGGCTCTCAGATGTTGTAAGCCATTATCATGTGGCCTTACACTGGGCTATTAGGCCCATAAATTTGTTATTGTGCATGGGATGGGTTTGGGAGTGTGATTCCTCCTTTGTTGGTATGGCTGGTCTGCTCCAGGGTAGCACACCCTAACACTTTATTAACATTTATGTTTTTTCCCTATTGTATGTATTATTTTAATCACACCTTCACCTCCCTACATAGCACTTATGTGCTTCTTATTTAACACCTACTAACTTTCATTTGTGTGCTGCCCTGGAGTAGTCAGCCTGTGTCGGCATGTTGGGGGCCCACACCCCAGACCCATACCCAGTGTTAGGGACCCCCAGTGACAGAGACGCCTTGACGTACGGCCTGGGGGCTTAACCCTATATCTGCAGATATATGCAACCAAGATCTCTGTATTATCTGATTATTATATGTATATTTCTCATTCAGTGTGCAATAGGGATACAAACTGTTTTTTTTCCTAACCAGATTTACCCCTCCCTGTTGGCACCTGAATGACAGACCTCTGATTGAGCAGCTTACCAATAAAAGTGTTGTGCAGTTGAGAGGCATAGATGGGTCAGCAATAGGAGGGATTGCTGACACCTGAGTGCCATTGGAGAAGCCAGGGGTATCTCCAGGTAAGCTGGCTCTCAGATGTTGTAAGCCATTATCATGTGGCCTTACACTGGGCTATTAGGCCCATAAATTTGTTATTGTGCATGGGATGGGTTTGGGAGTGTGATTCCTCCTTTGTTGGTATGGCTGGTCTGCTCCAGGGTAGCACACCCTAACACTTTATTAACATTTATGTTTTTTCCCTATTGTATGTATTATTTTAATCACACCTTCACCTCCCTACATAGCACTTATGTGCTTCTTATTTAACACCTACTAACTTTCATTTGTGTGCTGCCCTGGAGTAGTCAGCCTGTGTCGGCATGTTGGGGGCCCACACCCCAGACCCATACCCAGTGTTAGGGACCCCCAGTGACAGAGACGCCTTGACGTACGGCCTGGGGGCTTAACCCTATATCTGCAGATATATGCAACCAAGATCTCTGTATTATCTGATTATTATATGTATATTTCTCATTCAGTGTGCAATAGGGATACAAACTGTTTTTTTCCTAACCAGATTTACCCCTCCCTGTTGGCACCTGAATGACAGACCTCTGATTGAGCAGCTTACCAATAAAAGTGTTGTGCAGTTGAGAGGCATAGATGGGTCAGCAATAGGAGGGATTGCTGACACCTGAGTGCCATTGGAGAAGCCAGGGGTATCTCCAGGTAAGCTGGCTCTCAGATGTTGTAAGCCATTATCATGTGGCCTTACACTGGGCTATTAGGCCCATAAATTTGTTATTGTGCATGGGATGGGTTTGGGAGTGTGATTCCTCCTTTGTTGGTATGGCTGGTCTGCTCCAGGGTAGCACACCCTAACACTTTATTAACATTTATGTTTTTTCCCTATTGTATGTATTATTTTAATCACACCTTCACCTCCCTACATAGCACTTATGTGCTTCTTATTTAACACCTACTAACTTTCATTTGTGTGCTGCCCTGGAGTAGTCAGCCTGTGTCGGCATGTTGGGGGCCCACACCCCAGACCCATACCCAGTGTTAGGGACCCCCAGTGACAGAGACGCCTTGACGTACGGCCTGGGGGCTTAACCCTATATCTGCAGATATATGCAACCAAGATCTCTGTATTATCTGATTATTATATGTATATTTCTCATTCAGTGTGCAATAGGGATACAAACTGTTTTTTTTCCTAACCAGATTTACCCCTCCCTGTTGGCACCTGAATGACAGACCTCTGATTGAGCAGCTTACCAATAAAAGTGTTGTGCAGTTGAGAGGCATAGATGGGTCAGCAATAGGAGGGATTGCTGACACCTGAGTGCCATTGGAGAAGCCAGGGGTATCTCCAGGTAAGCTGGCTCTCAGATGTTGTAAGCCATTATCATGTGGCCTTACACTGGGCTATTAGGCCCATAAATTTGTTATTGTGCATGGGATGGGTTTGGGAGTGTGATTCCTCCTTTGTTGGTATGGCTGGTCTGCTCCAGGGTAGCACACCCTAACACTTTATTAACATTTATGTTTTTTCCCTATTGTATGTATTATTTTAATCACACCTTCACCTCCCTACATAGCACTTATGTGCTTCTTATTTAACACCTACTAACTTTCATTTGTGTGCTGCCCTGGAGTAGTCAGCCTGTGTCGGCATGTTGGGGGCCCACACCCCAGACCCATACCCAGTGTTAGGGACCCCCAGTGACAGAGACGCCTTGACGTACGGCCTGGGGGCTTAACCCTATATCTGCAGATATATGCAACCAAGATCTCTGTATTATCTGATTATTATATGTATATTTCTCATTCAGTGTGCAATAGGGATACAAACTGTTTTTTTCCTAACCAGATTTACCCCTCCCTGTTGGCACCTGAATGACAGACCTCTGATTGAGCAGCTTACCAATAAAAGTGTTGTGCAGTTGAGAGGCATAGATGGGTCAGCAATAGGAGGGATTGCTGACACCTGAGTGCCATTGGAGAAGCCAGGGGTATCTCCAGGTAAGCTGGCTCTCAGATGTTGTAAGCCATTATCATGTGGCCTTACACTGGGCTATTAGGCCCATAAATTTGTTATTGTGCATGGGATGGGTTTGGGAGTGTGATTCCTCCTTTGTTGGTATGGCTGGTCTGCTCCAGGGTAGCACACCCTAACACTTTATTAACATTTATGTTTTTTCCCTATTGTATGTATTATTTTAATCACACCTTCACCTCCCTACATAGCACTTATGTGCTTCTTATTTAACACCTACTAACTTTCATTTGTGTGCTGCCCTGGAGTAGTCAGCCTGTGTCGGCATGTTGGGGGCCCACACCCCAGACCCATACCCAGTGTTAGGGACCCCCAGTGACAGAGACGCCTTGACGTACGGCCTGGGGGCTTAACCCTATATCTGCAGATATATGCAACCAAGATCTCTGTATTATCTGATTATTATATGTATATTTCTCATTCAGTGTGCAATAGGGATACAAACTGTTTTTTTTCCTAACCAGATTTACCCCTCCCTGTTGGCACCTGAATGACAGACCTCTGATTGAGCAGCTTACCAATAAAAGTGTTGTGCCATTATAATGGCACAAGATGAGATGAACTTGATTAAGTCCATCTCACCTTTAAAAAAATTTGAAAAATGTGAAATGGGCCAATATGACCCATTTCACATTATAGATGTCCCCGTCGTCACCCCACGATAGACGCCAACCCGAAGCGTGGCAAGCGCAGCGAGCCCGCGGGGGGCGCGGTGCGCGTCCTCCGACCTTTTCATTCCCCTACTATCCACGTCGGCGTGGAGTTGAGAATAGAACAGTGTGGCGAGCGCAGCGAGCCACCGAGCCCGAAGCGTGGCGAGCGCAGCGAGCCCCGCGAGGGGACGCGTATAACTTTACAGGTATACGCGGCCCCTCGCGGGGCTCGCTGCGCTCGCCACGCTTCGGGCACGGTGGCTCGCTGCGCTCGCCACACTATTCTATTCTCAACTCCACGCCGACGTGGATAGTAGAGGAATGAAAAGGTCGGAGGACGCGCACCGCCGCCCCTCGCGGGCTCGCTGCGCTCGCCACGCTTCGGGTTGGCGTCTATCGTGGGGTGGGGTTTACGTCGTAAAATTTGGGGGTCTAGGGAATATTTCACATTGAATCCAATGTAAAATCGGGTCCCAGGGACCCGATTTACATTTCATTCAATCAAAAAATCGGGTCGGTCGCGTCGATCGCATCGCATGCGACCAAATCGCATGCGATGCGATCGACGCGATTTTTCCGACACGACCACCCCGATGTAAATCGGTGTGGCCGTGCTAGGAAACAAGTACCAAAAAAAACTATGGAGCATAATACAAGTGGTGAATTGTGGATTCCCAATCAAGAGTAAAATGAAGATAACCCATTTGGGGGGAATCCAATTGTGGGCAAAGTTCTCACACTGGGGCAGATATATTCAGCCTGGAGAAGACATAAACTGGAGATAAAGCATCAGCCAATGAACTGAGTTTGAAATATGACAGTTGGGAGTTGATTGGCTGGTGCTTTATCTCCTTTCACTTTTTCTCCACTTTATTTCTAGTTGATCTCTTCTCCAGGCTTAATACATCTGCCCCAGTGTGAGTTAGCGCAGGCAACGGCAACAGTTTACTGCAGATTTAATTTCAACTGCGTTTCTGAACTGAGAGTTGGCTGTCAGATGTGGATCTGTTCAACACTGCGGAAACTCGCTACCTTCCCCCATAATTGGATTACTTCATTATTGTCAGAATCAAGAGAAACAACAAGGATCTGGGAGCTAGATCAAAGTGTCTCTTGATAAGATATTTTGGCAGAGCTTGGGCATGGAGAACACATGCACTGAAACTGGACACTGTGATAGTCCTGCAACTAAGCACAGCCAGTTACTGTTTCCCATTGCTAACTATTTTAATGAACACTCAGCTGTAACGTGGATTAACAACTCACCATCTGTACGCATTCCATGAGAGGCAGACGCACTGCTTGGTTTCCGCATAAAGATACCACACAGGCTGGGGTTTCTGGAGTGGCTTCAAGCAAGGCCAAGACACATTCCACTCCCATCCTACTGGCCTGGGAAAAGGAGAATAGCCACAGTGTTCTTACAATGTCTGACATGTAGGTCCTGACAGGATCTAATACTAAAGCTCCTCAGATATAAAGGGTGCTTCACATTCAGTTATATCAATGTGTCACACTAACTGTGAGGCCTATAGTATTTTTCACACACAATTCAACATGATATAATATTGTGGTCTAGATAATGTGTTCTGATAGCGGTGAGCTGTAATGTACACAGTAGAATAGTAATGATAAATAACATCATCAGTATTGCAAATATTGAGACCCATTTGTGAGCCACAAAAGAGGAAAACACTAGCACAAATACTGTTTTCTTACACAATATGTCACCTTGTCAAATACATAAGCCGGCCCATGAAAAAAAAGAAGAAGATTCCATTTTGGATGTGTGATCATGGGCGTATTTCTAGCACGGTGCACAGCTTTCATGTGTCTGATGGTCTTTCACATCTAATAACTGCGAGAGTGGGTGCCTCAGTCCTTGCACATTCATATGCATGTATGTTCACCATGAAAGGGATTGTAGTGATATTAACACAAAGTCACTAATGTGTTACCAGTTAAAACAGATATAGCTGCATCCGAATCAGCCCCATAGACTCCTATCCACTCTGTGCAGCTCGTCTGATCATAGTATCAACCACTCGACCTGCGGGAGTACGCATCGTATGATCGTGTGAACACGATGTGCGCACGATTTGCACACAATATTTCGCACGACCAGTCGAGATTGGACGGTTGGGTCCAATCTCGTTCTGGTGTATGGCGGCCTTATGTTTTTATCATTTTTCTAACATCCTTATACAATAACACTTATTTGCAGGGAAGCACAGGATACTACTGTATATACGTCTGGGTCTGACTGTGTTTTTGTATCCTTTACATCTGTGAACTTATGTCAGTAAATGAACCAAGTGTATACAGAGAGTTGGATACAGCCAGTTCCTGTAACCTAACTTCTACACAATTCTCTGCTCCCAGATTTATGGGTAACCATTAAATGTAACTTACTAGAATTCTATCAAAGGCTGACGGTGTTCCTCCTCTCTGGACATGGCCCAATATTGTCACTCGTGTATCAAACCCCAGGCATTTTACCACAAGCTGAAATAGAATAGACATTTCATTCATGATCACTACTTAAAATAAAGCATAACATTTCATTAACGCCATTTTGATATTGATGGTCAGTCTAGGAAACAGCAAATACATTTACATGAGCGCATTCTAAATTGAATTCATGGAATATGCTGTGCTTACTGGTTATTTAATTCACATAACAATTACTCTGCTTCATCACACTCATTCTAATTAAGGAATGAGGATTACACATAATTCTCTTCATTGATGGCAGCCAGATGGCTTGTCATTATAAGCCAGTGCTTAACTTAATGATGACAATCTGTGTCAGGTATATTCCTAGAGAGAAATACAGAGTACAGTTCCTAGGGCAAAAGGTTTATCAATGCAAATAGTGTATTCTACAGATTAGAGTACACTATTCTCTATAGCTTTCCCATATCACTGACACTTCCCTTTACATGCCTCTATAGCCTGCCCCTAGGGTTGCCACCTCATTCATCATAGATTCCTGGAGATCCCCTCCCCCAACCTCATGCGCTCACTCCACGAAAGGTGGGCGTGGCCTTGTAAAAATGGGCGTGGCCTCATCGGAAAAGTGGGCGCAGTCTCTGTAATACATAGTGCCTATTGTATTTGGTATTATGTATGGTGAAGAAAATAAGTACAAAATAAAATATAAATAAAACGTTTTACACTCTGGAGGCCACAAACAAGTCATTACATACCTCTTTGAGGCGAGCTCAGAGACTTGACAAATGTGCATTGTGCAGTGCACCAGGCCAGCGGACAGCAGGGGAGGAGATGATGAGCCTGAGCCTCTCTCATCTGCAGTACTACTACTAATGGGGTCTGGATGTAGCAGCTGGCTCCTGCCGGCGTTCTCCTACTCTCCACAATGTCTCTTGCAGGGCCCATCCCCGGCACTCACTCTACTGGCGGCTACCATCCCAGGCTGTCTGTCAGAGTGGCAGATGGTACAGCGACCGGGGAGCCTCAGCGCTACTCTGAAGACTTCCAGTGCCTTTTCTTGTGTGCCGCCCCTGGTCGCGACCCAATGACACCCTTCCCGCGACCCGATGACACCCTTCCCCCGCCACAACCCTATGACCCCCCCGGCCACGACCCGATGACCCCACCCCCGGCCGAGACCCGGAACTTGCCGGCAGCAACCAGCAGGTCGGGCAGCCGCAGCGCTACAGAGGGAGGCTGTGGAGGCCTCCTGGAGGGTTGCCACCAAATCCGGGAGAATCCCGGAAATCCGGGAGAGGTGGCAACCCTACCTGCCCCATATCACTGACACTTCCCTTTCCATGCCTCTATAGCCTGCCCCACATCACTGACACTTCCCCTACCATGCCTCTATAGCAGGGATGGGCAACACCGGCCCTCCAGATGTTGATGAACTACACATCCTAGCATGCCTTGCATCAGTTTCAGCATGGCCACATAGCAAAACTAATGCAAAGCATCCTGGGATGTGTACAGTGGCGTAAGTTCGTTACAGTTGCCCGGAGGCAAGATATATATTGGTGCCCCCCCCCCCCCCACACACACAACCTTATATAATATAATATGTGTCTGTTCTGAAATATGTGTTTTATGCACACACACACACACATATATATGTGTATGTATATAGATAGAGAGAGAGAACACATATATATTTCAGAACTCAGCTACTGAAGGGATATCATTCGCTTTCAATTAACTGATTTGAACCAGCAGGGGGGGAGAGGTGCCCCCTTGGGAGCAGGAGCCCGGCGGCAGATGACTCCATTGCCTCCCAGAGTTCTGCCCCTGGATGTGTAGTTCATTAACATCTGGAGGGCTGGTGTTGCCCAGCCCTGCTCTATAGCCTGCCCCAAATCACTGACACTTCTCTTACAAAGCTCCAAATGTGCACTCAAAATCCCCTTTTTCATCAAACTCAGTTGTCTGTCAGCCTTCCGAAATGTGCTTTCCTTCATATACTCAGTTTCCACCACCCTGATGCTTTTTTTACCTGTCTTGTCCATTTTTGCAGCAATGTTTATATACCACTAGTTACCAGCCTGTCAAAATGTCAGGACAACATAAAAGTAATGTCACAACAGGTAGCTGTTTGCACCCGAATGGAACAACATTTGAATTGCTCCATCGTGTTTTATCTAATGGCCGACAGCGCACAAAACATTTTATTTCCCCCAAAGAGATGAGGAGCAGCATTTTGTTCATTTGTTTATGCACTTTGTTAAGCGATTTAGAACCATTTTTAGCGCCATATAAATAAAGAATATTAATAAATAATGTTAATGATAACTTTATCAAATGCTACAAAGAGACAGAGGATAGAGACCCCTTTCTCAATAAGTTGATGCACAAGACTTGTACAATGTGAATAAAAAAATCCAATACAACACCATAGTACTTACATCTTTAATCTTTTCTGAACTGATTGGTTTGTTATGACAATCAATGGCTCCTTCCGAGACAATAATGATATTCAGTCTTTTCTTTCTTGCACGGTTCTAAGGAAAATAATATTAACAAATAATTAGTATTGTTCCAGCTGATAAATCTCCAGCGTTTGGCTAACCTGTGGCATTCCAACTTATAGAAAACTACAAGTTCCAGAATTCTCTTACAACCATGTCATTTTCCCAGACATCAAATATGGATTGTATACAAAACTATTACCAATCAATCAGCTTCTACCTATAATTTTACAGGTTGTGCTGGAAAAATGACAGTTAGAAGCTGATATGTTACGATATCTTTCTCCACTTTATCTGTCTACAATATTAGTAAATCTCCCCCAGTATGTTAATAAAAACAAATGAACTCTTAGGGGGCAATTTACTAAGATGGGAGTTCTATTTCACATGGGATGGTGCTGTGGGCAACCAATCAGAAACTACTTCTTATTTATTTAGCACATTTTAGAATATAATAGATAGTATCTGATTGGTTGCGCATAGCCATCCATCCAATCTGAAAAATAACTCCCATTTTTGTAAATTCCCCCCTAAGTATTTAGTGATTAGCGGTCCCATTTATCAACGAGTTTTAGCTATTTCAAACTTGGTGCTCCGGCCAATCAGCTCCTCACTGCCATGTGTTTAATAAATTACAGGAGCTCATTGGCTGGAGCATTATTTATAATATGCAAATAGTTTTAAATGGCTAAAACTCATTGATAAATGGCCCCTTAGATCTTCTGTCTCCCCCAAATATCACAGTGACAGTGATGATTTTTCTCTTAACACTGCAATGAACCTGTCTCTTCCTGCTCATTTGCATACTAGACATTATACTGTACGTAAAGAAAGGAAACAGTTTAGAAATAAAAAAATACCCTAAATACTATGCACTTTTCCAGTAAATAAATATACATTTTAACTACAAGTGTGTTTATTGCTATTAAATGATTAGTGATGCACATTAAAATCCTTGCATTAGGAAACATACAGTTCTCTGAATGAGATTTTAACTCTTTAATTTCCATTTTAAAGGAATATTTACATTGTTATATTCCAGCAATCTACTTAAAGATATGATAAAGTCAATTAAAAACATTTACCTCAGAGAGTTTAGTACACATCAGCTCTTCCCAACCTTCCTCGGGTGGGCTCTCAGGAAGAAACACCCAGTCAGCCCCACAAGCTAAGGCACTGACCAGGGCAAGGTACCTGGAGACATGTAAGAGAATATTATATCTGTAACAGAGGGAACGAGTGTGTATATACAGTGTATATATTATATATGTACTGTACATACCCACAGTGCCTGCCCATGACTTCCAAGACAAATGTCCTTTGATGGCTAGAAGAAAAAAATGTATGCAATGTTATATAGTTCAATACAATATAAAAAAAGCATTAAATGATTATCTACAATGACAGCAACAAATACATCTAATTTAATTCTGTATCCACAATACTTTTCTTTCTTTCTGATCATTAAACTCATTAGTATTTGTAATATTCTAACAAATTGATTATGCATTCCGGAAACAAGTGGACGCTGGTTAAATGATTTGTTGAAGCTTTACAATGTGAAATATGTTACCCATTTTTTTGACATATTTTGGAATTTATTAACTAACAGGTATGGAACTGATTGTGATCTGCAAGTGCAGATGTCTACAGCAGACAGATTTACCACTGTGTGCTAATGCACTTGGTATCATGGCGTGAACCGCCTACGTAACCTCCTATCATCTGCCAAGATTCATATACCGGGGGTGGAGCATTTACAGTCAGTTATAACATTAACCACTGACAGGTGAAGTGAATAACAGTGAATATTTTGTTATAAGCAGGAAACACGTAAGGATCTGAGTGACAAGGGCCAAACTGTGATAACTAGACAACTGCACCTCCAACATGACAGGTCCTGTGGGGTGTTCCTGGTATATAGTGGTTAGTAACTACCTACCAAAAGTTATCCAAGGAATGACAACCAAACCAGTGACAGACCAAGGATCTTTAATGTTTGTTCCCGTCTCACAGAAGAGCTACTGTAGCACAGATTGTTAATGCAGGCTATGACAGAACTTTGCAGGTTGTATTTTAGCAACAGGCCAATCAGAGTGTACTGACCACTGTCCAGCATCAAAAATGCCTACATTGGGCATGTGTCACCATAATGGACCATGAAGCAATGGAAGAAGACGGTCTGGACTGATCAATCACATTTTCTTTTACAGCATGTGTACGTCATTGACCTGGGGAAGAGATGGAACCAGGATGCGCTATGGGAAGAAGGCAAGCCAGCATTGGCAGTGTGATGCTCTGGGCAATGTACAGCTGGGAAACTTTGGGTCTTGGCATTCATGTGCATGCTACTTTGATATGTATCACCAGCTGAACCTAAACACCCTTGCAGACCAAGTACACCCATTCATGGTAACATTGCTCCCTGATTGCTATGGCTTCTTTCAGCAGGATAATGCACCTTGCCACACTGCAAAAATTGTTCAGGAATGGTATATGGATATGATAAAGGATTTACGGCATTGACTTGGCCTCCAAATCCCCCCCAGATCTTATTCCAATCATTCATCTGTGGGATGTGCTGGGAAAATGAGTCAGAGCCAGCATTTGCTGCTATGGTCGTGGTGCCAAATACCACAGGGACCTTTAACAAGGAGGTCATTGTAATATTATGGTCATGGGATGAGTGTGTGTGTTTGTTTGTGTGTCTGTGTGTGTATATATACACACCATATATATATTATATACACACACATACTGTACATAGACAAATATAGTAAGAACCTTATTTGTCTGATGACAGTAAGGCACCCACACACTAGAAAGATCTGTGATCCTAAGATGTGCGCATAAATTAGCCTTCAAATCTATTGTTCGTCCTGGCAAGCGCACATCTTTACCAATGATTTCTCTTAAGATCCCGTGTGCGTTCCTATGGATCTTTTGTTAAATCGTCTGATCTTTCATGCAGCATGTAATGCCCGGTACACACCAGGGCGACACGCTCACGATGCACATCGTGAGTGGGTCGTCCGACCCGCTCACAATCACGCGGAGCGCACAAACCGCTCATGATGTGCATCGTGAGCGGGTTCCGATCCGATCGCGACCCGCACCCTGGTGTATGGTCGTTTTCAGATCCTACCTGCTGCAGGTAGGATCTGAATAACAAACAAACGACCCGTGGGGCCGCACATCGGATCGGGATCGGACCAGAACAGGCAAAAAAGGGCCCAATCTACCTACAATCTACATCCAATCGGTCGGCATTGGATCTAGATTGATAAGATTGGGCCCTTGTCGTTCTGGTGTGTACCCTACATAAGATCAGAAGATTTAGCAAAAGATCCACGGGAGCATGCATCAGACCGATATCGGATGATTTTCAAATGATTATCGGTAAACATCAGACGATATATCAGCCGATTTACAAAAAAATTGTTCTAGTGTATGGGCATCTTTACACATTGATGGTTGTCACTATCTGTATGGATATCTATGTATCTAACATTCACAGGTGATGTCTACTATACAGTAGGTTACATAACATTGTTATTGTCATAGATATGAGTAGAACCCAGCAAATGGCAGTGTGTCTGTGTGTGTTTAGATTCTTATCCTGGAGCTCTCTTTTCACTTGCCCTTAGTGAAGAACTAATGAGGCTGTCCTCTGTACACACACAGCCTGGGGCCCTTTCCATTTTACCAGACACTAATGTCTGTACAGTCTTTCAGTAACAGTGGAAGCAGCTTGAAAAAATAAAACGTCAGTTCAGACTGGAACAGTAGCGCACGCAGGGGGGGTTTCTGAGTACCCAGAAACCCCCCCAGGAGTCTAAGGGCCCTCACCTGAAAGCTGAGGGTCCCCTCTTTCCATGGGTATAAGAATTGTAAAAATCGGCCCTTGGGAACCGGAGATATCTGACTTCAAAGCATTGGTCCCCATCCAAGCCTGTTAATTGTTATTCCCAGTCAGATATTTCGGGTTCTGTCTGACTTAGAGTTTTTCTGGGGCTATATTCCAAAAGCTGAGACTCTCCCCCTTTAATGGACCCTAGAAGCTTGTCTCTACTATTCCCAGAACCAGAGATATCAGCCTGCCAGCAGCTTGTTACTGCTCCAGCTCCACACACCTGGTATGTAGTATTATATACTCGTGGGCAGATTGCTCTGCCTCCTGAACTCTGATCCCCTAGTCCCCAATACCATTTGGTAGGTGGGATTCTCTAGTTTTTAATTCAAGTCAAGCAAGCTGTCCTCCCACCAGAAAATTATGAATAATAGGCCCACTCCACTATACACCCCTCCTCTGTGTATTAAACATCCTCTACCACCCTCTACCACCCTGGAAGTTATGTATCAGGGCCCCTTCATTCAGCCCAATGCCCCCTTCTCCCACCATCTGTGCAGTAAAGGGGTAATTAGTGGAGATTACTGACCCAGGCCCTACATGCTGAGCGGTTGATATAATACCACCCACAGGACATCAAAGCTTCCCCCACCCCTACCGCTGGAGGATCGGTAGGGGCCCCAATACATTGCTATGCCCAGGGGTCTACACTGCTTTTGACGCCCCTGTATGTATGTATGTATGTATGTATGTATATATATATATATATATATATATATATTTCATATTATTATTATTAATATTTATATACATTTGGTCTATCTATAATACTTTAACTGACCTGGCATATACTGGGTCACCTAAGTGTCCATCTCCATACTTTGCTCCGCCCCTCTGGAAACCCCCTTCTGAAAATCCTGCGTTTGCCACTGTGGAATTCTGTTGCATACCAAGGTGCAGTATCTGCATTCACATTATCAACTAATACTCAGGTGCACCACATAGGATACTGGCTAGAAATCCCATAGGATTAAAAATCCCATGATTTTTGCAAGGTTGCATGTACCAGTGTGGGACTCCTAGAGAGGTAAGTACTGGAGGGTATATGCAGATGTGGGCCCCTGTGGACCCAGGAGCCTGTGAGAGCCGCACAACTTGCACCCATTAAGGATATGCAGGGCTGCAAGTATGGCGGTACGGGGTGGTACGGCGTACCGGTAAAACATATTGCGCCGGTACCCCGTACCGCCATAACAAATACTTCCCCCAGACCTTTTTCTTTTACAGCATGTGTACGTCATTGACCTGGGGAAGAGATGGAACCAGGATGCGCTATGGGAAGAAGGCAAGCCAGCATTGGCAGTGTGATGCTCTGGGCAATGTACAGCTGGGAAACTTTGGGTCTTGGCATTCATGTGCATGCTACTTTGATATGTATCACCAGCTGAACCTAAACACCCTTGCAGACCAAGTACACCCATTCATGGTAACATTGCTCCCTGATTGCTATGGCTTCTTTCAGCAGGATAATGCACCTTGCCACACTGCAAAAATTGTTCAGGAATGGTATATGGATATGATAAAGGGTTTACGGCATTGACTTGGCCTCCAAATCCCCCCCAGATCTTATTCCAATCATTCATCTGTGGGATGTGCTGGGAAAATGAGTCAGAGCCAGCATTTGCTGCTATGGTCGTGGTGCCAAATACCACAGGGACCTTTAACAAGGAGGTCATTGTAATATTATGGTCATGGGATGGATGAGTGTGTGTGTTTGTTTGTGTGTCTGTGTGTGTATATATACACACCATATATATATTATATACACACACATACTGTACATGGACAAATATAGTAAGAACCTTATTTGTCTGATGACAGTAAGGCACCCACACACTAGAAAGATCTGTGATCCTAAGATGTGCGCATAAATTAGCCTTCAAATCTATTGTTCGTCCTGGCAAGCGCACATCTTTACCAATGATTTCTCTTAAGATCCCGTGTGCGTTCCTATGGATCTTTTGTTAAATCGTCTGATCTTTCATGCAGCATGTAATGCCCGGTACACACCAGGGCGACACGCTCACGATGCACATCGTGAGTGGGTCGTCCGACCCGCTCACAATCACGCGGAGCGCACAAACCGCTCATGATGTGCATCGTGAGCGGGTTCCGATCCGATCGCGACCCGCACCCTGGTGTATGGTCGTTTTCAGATCCTACCTGCTGCAGGTAGGATCTGAATAACAAACAAACGACCCGTGGGGCCGCACATCGGATCGGGATCGGACCAGAACAGGCAAAAAAGGGCCCAATCTACCTACAATCTACATCCAATCGGTCGGCATTGGATCTAGATTGATAAGATTGGGCCCTTGTCGTTCTGGTGTGTACCCTACATAAGATCAGAAGATTTAGCAAAAGATCCACGGGAGCATGCATCAGACCGATATCGGATGATTTTCAAATGATTATCGGTAAACATCAGACGATATATCAGCCGATTTACAAAAAAATTGTTCTAGTGTATGGGCATCTTTACACATTGATGGTTGTCACTATCTGTATGGATATCTATGTATCTAACATTCACAGGTGATGTCTACTATACAGTAGGTTACATAACATTGTTATTGTCATAGATATGAGTAGAACCCAGCAAATGGCAGTGTGTCTGTGTGTGTTTAGATTCTTATCCTGGAGCTCTCTTTTCACTTGCCCTTAGTGAAGAACTAATGAGGCTGTCCTCTGTACACACACAGCCTGGGGCCCTTTCCATTTTACCAGACACTAATGTCTGTACAGTCTTTCAGTAACAGTGGAAGCAGCTTGAAAAAATAAAACGTCAGTTCAGACTGGAACAGTAGCGCACGCAGGGGGGGTTTCTGAGTACCCAGAAACCCCCCCAGGAGTCTAAGGGCCCTCACCTGAAAGCTGAGGGTCCCCTCTTTCCATGGGTATAAGAATTGTAAAAATCGGCCCTTGGGAACCGGAGATATCTGACTTCAAAGCATTGGTCCCCATCCAAGCCTGTTAATTGTTATTCCCAGTCAGATATTTCGGGTTCTGTCTGACTTAGAGTTTTTCTGGGGCTATATTCCAAAAGCTGAGACTCTCCCCTTTAATGGACCCTAGAAGCTTGTCTCTACTATTCCCAGAACCAGAGATATCAGCCTGCCAGCAGCTTGTTACTGCTCCAGCTCCACACACCTGGTATGTAGTATTATATACTCGTGGGCAGATTGCTCTGCCTCCTGAACTCTGATCCCCTAGTCCCCAATACCATTTGGTAGGTGGGATTCTCTAGTTTTTAATTCAAGTCAAGCAAGCTGTCCTCCCACCAGAAAATTATGAATAATAGGCCCACTCCACTATACACCCCTCCTCTGTGTATTAAACATCCTCTACCACCCTCTACCACCCTGGAAGTTATGTATCAGGGCCCCTTCATTCAGCCCAATGCCCCCTTCTCCCACCATCTGTGCAGTAAAGGGGTAATTAGTGGAGATTACTGACCCAGGCCCTACATGCTGAGCGGTTGATATAATACCACCCACAGGACATCAAAGCTTCCCCCACCCCTACCGCTGGAGGATCGGTAGGGGCCCCAATACATTGCTATGCCCAGGGGCCTACACTGCTTTTGACGCCCCTGTATGTATGTATGTATGTATGTATGTATGTATATATATATATATATATATATATATTTCATATTATTATTATTAATATTTATATACATTTGGTCTATCTATAATACTTTAACTGACCTGGCATATACTGGGTCACCTAAGTGTCCATCTCCATACTTTGCTCCGCCCCTCTGGAAACCCCCTTCTGAAAATCCTGCGTTTGCCACTGTGGAATTCTGTTGCATACCAAGGTGCAGTATCTGCATTCACATTATCAACTAATACTCAGGTGCACCACATAGGATACTGGCTAGAAATCCCATAGGATTAAAAATCCCATGATTTTTGCAAGGTTGCATGTACCAGTGTGGGACTCCTAGAGAGGTAAGTACTGGAGGGTATATGCAGATGTGGGCCCCTGTGGACCCAGGAGCCTGTGAGAGCCGCACAACTTGCACCCATTAAGGATATGCAGGGCTGCAAGTATGGCGGTACGGGGTGGTACGGCGTACCGGTAAAACATATTGCGCCGGTACCCCGTACCGCCATAACAAATACTTCCCCCAGGTGCTCAATGCGCATGCGCGCATATGTAAGTGGCGGGGGGCGTGGCCTCCGCCGCCCCGCCACAGCTGATTTCTTTCTGAAGGGAGGGGAGCGCATTGCGCATCTCTCCTTCCCTTCCCTGTGTCACTGACTGGGCTGTCAGCCAATCAGAGCTCGCGGGCTGGCAGCCAATCAGGAGCCAGCCCGCGAGATATGATTGACTGACAGCCCAGTCACACACACACAGTCAGGGGCGGATTGGCCGCTCTCCCCCCCGCACCCCCTCCTGACTGGGCCACGGACCGCGCAAACCGCGATCTCAGCGGTCAGCGGCCGCGGCCGCAGCATTATGCCAATAATGCCCAGATCCAAAATGGCCATGGGAGGGCTGCTGCGCATGTGCGGCCGCACGCAGCTCCTCCCATGGTCCTTTGCGGAGCTCGTGAGTGGCAGCTCACGGCTCCGTCCTCCTCTCTGGTCCCCGGCAGGCAGCGCAGCACCGCACTGACTGACACTGACAGCAGCAGCGGCGGCGGCCGGGGACTGAGGAGTGAGGACAGCAGCAGCGGTGCTGGTGTCAGGGGACATAGACAAGCAGCAGCAGCGGCCAGCAGCGGTGCTGGTGGCCAAAGACCTAGACAAGCAGCAGCAACGGTGAACCAGGAGGCCGGAGAGCAGGAAAACCATAAGGCCAGTGCCAGGGCACGAGAGGCCTGCAGATGATGTAAGATTAGAATGAGATCTGTCTCCTCTCCCCACCCTCTCCTTCCACCTGTTACTTCGCCCCCCATAAATTTTACTCACCCCTTCTCTGCTTGCCCCTCATTTCCTCCCACCCTTCCATCTTGCCGTCTCTCACTCCAGTCATCTCACCCCCTCTCGGCCCCTGTCACCTTGCCCCCATCACCTCCCCGGCCCTCCTCACCTTCAGCCCTCTCACACCCCCCCCCCATCACTTCAGCCCCTGTCAGCTTGTTTCCCCATCACCTCACTCCCCCTGCCCCCCCCCCCCAGTCACCTCACTCCCCCTGGCCCCCCATCAGCTCACCCAGTCACCCCCCCTTCCTGTCACCTTACCCCCCCCTCTCTCCTCCCCCTGTCACCTCACCCCCTCCCTCCTCCCCATCACCTCACCACCTTTTGACTCACTCCATCACCTCACCCTCTTGTCTGCTCACCCAGTCACCTTACCCCCTCTCTCCTCACCCTCACACCCTCTTACCTCACCACCTTTCATCTCACTCCATCACCTCAACCTCTTGCCTCTCCCCCATCACCTCACCCGTTCACCTAACCCCCTCTCTCCTCACCCTGTCACCTCACACCCTCTTGCCTCACCCCGTCACCTCACCACCTTTCGTGTCACCCCATCATCTCACACCCTCTTGGCTCACCACCTTTCGTCTCTCCCCATCACCTCACGCTCTTGCCCGCCCCCCGCCCCCCCCCCCCCCCGGCCCCCTTGGCAATTTTTCAGTGTCCCTGAAACTTTACCCATTTTACATTCCTGTGAGTGGTTGTGTACGTAGGGGCCCCACTGCACTGCTTTGCCCGGAGGCCCATAATGCTGTTAAGATGACCCTGCTCTCACCTCACCCCCTCTTGCCCTCTGTCCCCCCTCTCTTTAGCACCCCCCCCCCCCCCCCCCATTACTGGTGATTAGCATTCATGTTATTTTTCTCCTTTAAATGAAGAAACTAATTGGAGTCCTGCTGCCAGAGAGCTTTACCTCCTGAATGATGATAAACGCTCCATGAAACCAGGCAACACTGCGTAGGACTAAGGTAAGTAATATGTTTTTCTCACAGTACTGTTTTGCCCGACATTCGACATTGCTAGAATCCACTTACTAGCTCTCCCTGTCCCGTTGGCTCTCCCCTTTCTAGTTCTCTCTTCCATGATCTCACCCCTACCCCCTGTCTCTGCCCGGCAGCGTCTTGATATTACTATAGAGTAAGCAGTATTGTTATAGCAAAACAATGACTGTAATGACAATGAATTGTAATTTCTTTTTGGACCCAATTGTTGGTGGCAGTAGTAATATGGACATTGTAAATCCAGTCAGCCAATCAGCAGCCAGCCCACGAGATATGATTGGCTGACGGCCCAGTTACACAGTGAAGGAGAGACGCGCGATGCGCTCTCCTCCGAAGGGAAGCAGGTAGCGGCGGCGGGTGACTGGAGGGGGGGAGAGGAGACCTCAGAGACCCTGCACTGGGGTCTTATGTGTGGTACATACTGTGGGGGCATATGTGTGGCACTGGGGGCATATGTGTGGCACTGGGGGCATACCTAGCACTATGGGGGTATATGTGTGGCTGTGGGGGCATACTTGGCACTGTGGGGGCATATGTGTGGCACTGTGGGGGCATATCTGGCACTGGGGGCATATCTGGCACTGTGGGGGCATATAAGTAATGGGCATCATTTGTGCGGCAGCGGTGCAATGAGCATTATGGTGTAGGGCATAATGTGTAACGGGCATTATGGCATAGGTCATATGTTTTGGGTGTGTGACGCGCAACAGGCATTACTGTGAAAATTTTGGCCACACGCCTTCGGCGTGCAATATCCCTGTTTGTAGTTTATCTGGCTCCTGCACTTTGATCCTGGCCCCTACATTTTGTGTGCAGGATGCAATGCACAAGTCCAAACAGAAATGTCATCGTGTTCTAAAGTTGTCATGTAGCCACTCCCCCTCATGTCATACGACCACGCCCCTAACCACGCCCTAACCACGCCCATTTTCAGCACGCGCCTCCGGCGCGCAGCACAGTACCACTGAAACATTTTTTCTACTTGCACCACTGAGGATATGCCACTGAATGGTGTAAGATATTACTGTCACACATGTCTATATGCAGTTGGGATTCCGAAATCTGGCTAATGACTGTCGGAATCCCCACTGTCGATGTGCTATACCACACTCGTATTCTGTGGCTCTGTGACAATATGCAGGATTTGCCATGTGTAATTAGATGCCAGTCTCTCTGATCCACTACTGCATCCAAGGTTGCAAAGCATGTCTGAGGAAATCATTCTGAAGGGGGCCAGAAAAGCTGCGTTCAAGGACGCAGCCACTGGTTTCGTCACGGTCAGAAAATAAGGATGACTCGCACGTTTGCTGTGGCTTTTGTGGCACTGAGTCTAACATCGCAGCATCACATCTGCATATTTGCAGTGTGGCTCATGTACATATGTAGACCTGCAAACATTAGAGATCTTTGTAATTATCTGAATCAGATATTACATGAAAGGCAAAAACAATATGGAGCTTGTAAAGGTACACTACATACTTGCTTACATTTCTATACGAGACAAGTGTGGGGGCAGGGCTGATAAGACACATGAACCTGCTCACTACTGTGTGAAAATCATGCAATCAGTCAATAGGGGTGGGACCTACCAGCACAAATCACTGCATTGCTCCACCCTTTTCACAAGAAAGAAGAGCGATATCTATGAAGGTAGACTCCTCTCCCCGGGGGTCTGGGATGGTTATTAGAGATTTGGGCCTTCCCTGACCAATGTGAGTGTGAAATATTACAGGGTACATTTTCTTGCACTCATCTAAGGTAAAACAGTTTTCAAGAACTTAAAGAGAACCTGACATCTACAAAAAGTGGATACAACCATTTTGTAGCCAGAAACAAAAGTTCACAACATGGAGACGATCCATACACCAAGGCAGTCCACAACCCTGCTAGATTAACATGCTCTCTAACATGGAAATAACAAAATGCTAAATATGGCAATGTGTGCCAAGTGGAGAGCAGCAAAGCTACAGGACATTGGTGTCACAATGTGCTAATACTTGTTGAGTGTGGGCACTGTCGCTGCCAGCTGGAAGTCATTCAAGTGTTCACATTGAAGCACATGAATCATTGGGATGATAGAGCAGAGGAGGAATGTCAATTATTACCAGCAATACGTGACAAAGCATCCATAATGACATTGTGTGTGTGTGTGTGTGTGCGTGTGTGCGTGTGTGCGCGCGCACGTATATGTCTGTGTGCATGCATGCAAGGCTAAAGGCCCCCATACACTACAACGATATATCGGATGATGAAATTGGATGCAATTTCCCTTGACCTCCCCCTGGACCTTCCCGGGAGTTCCAGAGGATTTGGTAGATTTTTGCATTAGATATATCTCATGCAATTGATCAAGGCAAGATAAATCGCATGAGATATATCTTATGGTATACAATTGTACCATGAGGTATATCTGATGGGCTGGATTAGGGGCTAGAGGGACTGGAAACGTCAGTCAAACTTTCTGCAATATATCGCATATGATATACCGCATGCACCAAAAAAACTCCTTTTTCCATTCGATTACATCCGATTCCGATAAATCACAGGTGCGGTACGACCAACCTAGAGGCACCTATCCGATACTCTGGGGACCACGCTTTGCATCGGATCGAATGGAAAACCCAAAGGATTTGGCACTTTTCAGACAATATATCATCCCGAATGGTCGGAATCGGCCGAAATCGTGCAAAAGCGTTCTAGTGTATGGGGCCTTTAGACCTTGGTAATAGGGGATCAGACATCACAGGTGAAGTTGACAGGACATTGGATGTACATAGTTTTGCTAACAAAATTACTACGCAAGTAAATAATAGGATACAGTGTAAGGAAAACACTACTGAGAGAAAGTTATGGGAAAATTTACAGAATACAAAGCCAAGAAATAGATACAGAAAAGCTGAATGGTGGTGGCTGTCACTCTGTCCAGAGCATTGTGGTGCCCTACATCAGAACTTTGCAGAATATTACATCAGAACATTACAGGACCCATCATCAGAGCATTGTGGTGCCCTACATCAGAACTTTGCAGAATATTACATCAGAACATTACAGGACCCATCATCAGAGCATTGTGGTGCCCTACATCAGAACCTTGCAGAGTATTGCATCAGAACATTACAGGGCCCATCATCAGAGCATTGTGGTGCCCTACATCAGAACCTTGCAGAGTATTGCATCAGAACATTACCGGGCCCATCATCAGAGCATTGTGGTGCCCTACATCAGAACCTTGCAGAGTATTGCATCAGAACATTACTGGGCCCATCATCAGAGCATTGTGGTGCCCTACATCAGAACCTTGCAGAGTATTGCATCAGAACATTACAGGGCCCATCATCAGAGCATTGTGGTGCCCTACATCAGAACCTTGCAGAGTATTGCATCAGAACATTACCGGGCCCATCATCAGAGCATTGTGGTGCCCTACATCAGAACCTTGCAGAGCATTACATCAGAACATTACCGGGCCCATCATCAGAACATTATGGTGTTCTACATCAGGACCTTGCAGAGTATTGCATCTAAACACTATGGGGCCTTTCATCAGAACTTTACGGCTACATCAGAATCTTGCAGATTATTACATCAGAACTTTGCAGAGTATTAGAACATTACAGGGTCCTTCATCAGAACATTGCAGATTATTACATGAGAACATTATGAGCCCTTCATCAGAACATACATTAGAACCATGATGAGTATTACATCAGAACATTATGGAACCCTTCATAAGAACATTAAGGTTACATCAGAGCAGCATGTACAAATAAAGCAGTCAGTATTTACCCTGCACAAAAACAAATGAACTCCCCCAAATCTAACTCTCTTTGCACATGTTACATCTGCCCCAGGATACGGTCATTGGGTCTACACCATTAGATCGACATGCAGAAAGGTCGATATGGGTCTAGGTCGACATGTCATTATGATGACACAAGCATTATGTCATCATGGGCAAGGTCGACAGTCAAAAGGTCGACAAAGGGTTTTTTACTGGTTTGTTATAGCCGACATGTGCCGACAGGCGGTATTTCATGACCTACCATCAACTACGGCATGGTGAGAGAATAAAATAGTGTGCCGAGCATAGCAAGGCACCGTGCCCGAAGCATGGCGAGCACAGCGAGCCATGCGAGGGAAGGCGGTCCTACGGTTCAGTGTTTATGTTGACTGTGTCGACATTCGGGTCACAAACTTCCCTGGTGCAGAGAAAGATCTAAATAATAATATATTTTCTATAAAGCCGTGTGTAATATATAGACGCTATATAATGCCTGTTACAAAGTAAGTGAACTGAAAACTGTATACATCTCTGTCTTTTCAGACAACATGTTCTCAAAACAGTCCTTATACCCAGCTGGAACAATAATGCAGGGAATCTTGATTATTATCTCTACAGAAGAAGTTACAGAATTGCCAATCTATGTGAGCTAACAGAGCTGAGCCTGCCAGTCTATGGAGGACTGCTCAAATCTCAGGTTTATTATAGTCAGAGAAATGAGGACACAGACATCAGGAACCCCACATAGACCACTTATAACTAAAAATTCAGGAAAGCAAGAGAGGAGAACTATGGGGGTTATTCTAGTTCACTCTTTCTGACAAAATCCTTCTTAGATGGACAAAACCATGTGCACTGCAGGTGGGGCGGATGTAACATGTGCAGAGAGAATTAGATTTGGGTGGGGTTTTACTTCAAAGTGAGATCTATATTGCAGTGTAAAAATAAAGCAGCCAGTATTTACCCTGCACAGAAACTCACCCAAATCTAATTCTCTCTGCACATTTTACATCTGCCCCCCTGCAGTGCACATGGTTTTGTCCATCGAAGAAGGATTCTGGCAGAAAGAGTGAACTAGAATAAAGCCCAATATCCTTGACAATTGTGCTAAGGTGCCCAGTGCATACAAATGACAAGAGCTAAAAGATTTGGTGATGAAAAATATCTGCAAGATGCAAACCTTGCATACTGAAACTCACGCTGTGGCCTACATAGCTGAGAGGAATGGTGTATTGTTTTCATGCTCCGCAAGAGGCCTCCAACTGGCTGGATGCCAATGAATGCTCCTTAAGAACATTTGCAGGAAGAGGTCGTGAGTTATTTTCATAGGTTGTGTTCTACAATAACTCCCAGTAATACATAAAAAAAAACAATGTTTCTGGTAGCAGCTTATTTTATTTGCACTCTACCAAATAAGGTTTCTAATTGCAAGGGCGCTAACAAACATATTCTAGCAACTAAAGGAGATGAGTGATGTAGAATGGGAAGGTCTTATGTATTGATTCTTTTAGAATGCTTTGCAATAAATAGTAAATAAAATGACTACTCCATAGTTACTGCCTATAATAGTGCAACACTGTGCCTGTCTCAGCCAAACCCCCAACCGAATGACATCATGCCATCACACATGGGGGCAGATTGCCCTCGCTGGGAAGTATAGATCATGCCAGGAGACTGTACAGGCTGAAGTTTGAATGTCAGGAGTGTCTAAAGCAATGTTCTAGGTCAGTGGTTCCCAACCTTTTTTCTCTCCCGTACCCCTTGATTAGGCTTTTCATTGTTGAGTACCCCTCCTCTCAATTTAAAATATAGACAGTACTTATGAGTGGAGTGGAAGTGAGTGGTATGCGTATCCTTATGCATGACCTTATATTAAGGAGTAGCGGACAGGAATTGTGCCCTTCCGTGTCTGGCCGCTGGTTGTGTATTGTCTCCAGGGTTCCCACTTACACCTGTAGGATTAATGCCGCTGCTTCTTCCACCCGTGTCAGTGCAGGGCAGATGATCGCTGATGTCTGAGGGCAGCATGGGTAGCTCCCAGTGGATTGCTGGTCAGGCAAAAGCACAATGAGACACTGATGACACTGAAGACAGAACCATAAGTGACACAGCATGGTTCTTCTCCATAGCAATTGGTCTTCTTCTTCTGCCATCAAAATACTTTTTCATCTTCCGCCATTACCAATATTATTTTCAAGTACCCCCAACTGGTCTGCAGAGTACCCCCCCGGGGTACTAGTACCCCAGGTTGGGAACCACTGTTCTAGGTTCTAAAAACCAGAAGAACAGATCACCCCAATAGATGGCAGCAGTATGCATGTCAGAAGTATCCAAAGCAATGTTCTGGGTTCTGAAATGCACGATGCAGCAGCAACATGGACTTCAGGGTGCGTTTTAGGTACCCTGCTAGTCAGATGAATGGTCTACAGGGCTGTGATGGTGCTGCCACAGAGCCCTGCTCTATTTGCAACAGCACCATTTGCACACTCCATGTTATGGCCCTGGTGACTGCATCTCCTACTAGTTACAGTCATTTACACTATATAATAATAAAGCCCAGACAGGGTACAATATATCTGCGTAAACAGCCATAAGTGCTGATTCTGAGTTGGAACTATGTCAGGAGCAAAAGCTGAGTTTTTGCATACAGCACATACGAAGATGTGAATGTCAGTTCTGACAGATCTATCTTTCTGAGAAATTGGAAGTTTTGGGGAGCTAACTGGGTGGCAACAATGCAAGCATACAGAACCCACCCACAACAGAACCACTCTGTCTTACAGGAGTATCATGGGTGTGTATCAATATCTACCTGCAATTCTGACTCATGTGTCTGGGGCAGGGAAATCGGCTCATGATGCATCTGTTGTACCCAGCAGGCGCAAGTGCAAGTGCACATAAAATCAATGGGTGGTGCTTGGCATCAGCATTATGGATTCTCCCATTAACATAGGGAAGTCAATTGTGCTTTAACCCTTGATTTACTGAGTGGGGAAGAGCAGGGGGGGGGGGGGGCAGCACGGCACGACATCTTCACCGCTCATCTAGTCACCGATCACTGAGAGATCTGTCCGCAGTTCAATCTTGTTCTTCCTAGGAGCTGAAATGCACTGGTGATTGAAGGAGGAAAGCAGCAGACCATTACCAGGACACACAGGGTAGATATCAGGTCCTGAGAGGTACCTTGTCCATGTTACACCTTACTTATGGTAGACTGCAATAAATATACTATTGTGAGAATTCCTGTCTCCCCTTTCTGTATCGAGTAGAAGGAGACAGAGGAAAGTCATTAGGACACTCCTGGAAACATAAGTGGAAGTACATGGGATAGTGGAGATTGGAATAATTGAGACTGTGTTGACAAACAAGGAAAGCACAGACTACATGGGTTCGAGTGAATAAACCCTGACAAAAGGTTGCACTAGACCAGGGATAGCGTACTCCAGTCCTCCAGAGCTACCAACAGTTAATGTTTTCCAGGTCTCCTCACAGAATCATAAGTGAAGTAATTAGCTCCACCTGTGGATCATTTATAATGTGTAAGTCAGTAATGAGTGCACCTGTGCCCGAACTAGGTGATCTAGATAACATGACCTGTTGGTAGCTCTCGAGGACTGGAGTTGGCTACCACTGCACTAGACCAACACTCCTTTTTGATTTTATATATTTAATATGTCAGTGAGAATTCACATTATCTCTGCATATTTATTTGTTCAACGGTGATCATGAAACAATCACTGAGACCAGGTTCTACCCATGCTCGCAAAATGATTTCAGTGCACGGTTAGCAAACTAGGAAAGTATACCAGAGATTTATAAAATGTTCCTTTTATTTTTCGATTTCCCCCCAAAGCAATATACTTTACCTCTGAGCTGTGGTCATGATTGCATCCACAACCTCAATGATCCTATGTAAGGCCGAGTCAGTTCCAATGGTCATGTCAGTTCCGCAAAAGTCATTATCAATGGAGCCCACCATTCCTACTATATTTAGATGGGAATGTTCCTTTGCAGCTGCAGCGTCAATTTTTCCTATAAGAGAATTTAAAAAAAAGGAAATAATTATGGTCAGAAAGTATCTGTATTCTGCTAATAAGTGTGGAACAATACTATAGAGAATTGCACTAACAATGCATTTACATAGCCAGGGTCATTTCAAAAAGGACATTTACATCTTTATCAGTCAGAAGGTCAAAAGGATAAGGATAAATAATAAAGTGGGCAATGCATTATAAACCTATAATCTATATTATCTCTCGGGGCACCCAGCACTACATGGCAGGGAGAACAGTGAGGAGCAGTGTGATACCCAGCTCCGCTGTACATGAATGAAAAGAAGAGCAAATATATGTAATGTAGAGATGGGTTTTGCATAGGTTTATTCACCTGGATTTATGAATTATACATAATGTAAATAATTAAAATGCAATTATTGATAAATTAGCCCAAATGTATATTGTCTAGGTGTGTACAGCAGCCAATTTATGTCACTGGAATTTCTCGTCAAGTCAATAATACAAAATCACCATATTTAGATGAGCAATATGTTCCTAATGCTTCTATACATCAGAATGATTCAGTCCCGAACACACAATTTTAATGGGTTGTGCGATGCATTGTGTGTGTTTTGAGTGCACATCGTGAGCTGTTTCGGTACAATATGAGAGCCTTGCGGGTCGTGAGGTGGATCCTCAGATCTTATGTACTGCACGTAAGATCTGAAGATGCTGCTAACGACCAGTGTGCTGGGAGTTGCAGATCTTAAGACAGATCTTATATGAAATTACACACATACTAAAGATCTAATGTGTGTCTGGGAAGCTGCCGGGGAAATCCTTAGATGACTCGGATCTGATGCAGGTCATCCTGATGTATGGCCATTTTAACTGTACCATTAAATACTTATCATAGTCTGCATTTAGCTGCCAAATGTAGCTTATTTCGCTGTAGGAATTTGTCTATGTGTTTTCAGTCTTACCTCAACCTTACCACACAGTATAATGAGCTGATTATTCTAGGACATTCCATAGACCAGTGACGGCTAACCTTGACACTCCAGCTGTTGTTGAACTACACATCCCAGCATGCCATGCATCAGTTTTAGCATGGCCAAATAGTAAAACTGATGCAGGGCATGCTGGGATGTGTAGTTAAACAACAGCTGGAGTGTCAATGTTAGCCATCACTGCTATAGACAATGAGTGAGATTTAATAGGATGAGAGATTCAAAAAGTGAGAGATTTGGTAAGAAATCTCCAGGTTTTTTTAAAGCGGCAATCATTTACACTGCAAAACCAGTTTGATTTTGAAGTGTAAATGATTGCCGCTTTAAAAAACTGGAGATTTCTTCCCAAATCTCTCACTTTCTGAATATCTCATCCTATTAAATCTCACCCTATGAATTCCACTAAATGCAATCATACAAATATTATGTGGACCGAAAAAAATAATGCAGCAAAACTGGGACTGGAAGCACAAATTACATCACAAACATTGGGGTTTAGCGACACGTACATTTTTCTGCGATTTTGCAGATTTTTTTTTTACTTGACAATGAAACATATATAACGTAACACATGGATAGAAGCTATTCAGCCTAGAAAACATTATTTAACCACGTACAGAATATACTGTACACATAATATTATTTGTGTAAGGTGTCATTAATCTTGTCAATGGAGAGTAAAACCAATCATTGTTTTTCTAACTTAGCCTTCTATTAATATGTTAGTTATTTAATATTGTTGCTTGTATCACGTTCTTGTATGCAGCATATACAGTAGGCAGTTTGCACTGAGGAAAATAAAATGACTAAGAGGCTGTTGATAGACAGACTAGGAGACCTTTCGATCCGAGTTACCATTTTTTACTAATTCATCCAGAAGTCCGCTCCATTCCTCGCGGAAAAGGTTAGCGCCTGTTAAACTGCCGTCTCCTCCAATGACACAAAGATTTGTGATCCCGCGCTGAATAAGGTGGTAAGCTGCCTGTAATCGGCCTTCTCGGGAGCGAAAAGCTTTACAACGAGCACTTCCAATGACAGTTCCCCCCTGTAATAATAACATATAGATTTAGCTACTTATACATAAGAAGCTATACAGTATACAGTACATATTGACATAAATGTAAAGCTACAACGTAAAATATACTAGTATGTTCCTACCCCTAAATGGTCATCCTGGGATACTTTTACCAGCCCTCACCCTGTTCCAGATAAAAATATGAGTGGGTGGTAAAAGGAGGACCAATCACAAGTATTTTGACAAAGAATATAAAGAAATGCTAAGCCAGCCTGATTTAGCATATATTTCTATTGATGTTTAAATTCCATCGGTCAACACCACCAATGATTGGCTGCTTTGATAATCTGCTGTTTAATTTACACCTTTTCTATTGACAAAAGCTGGCCATACACCAGGATGACCTGCATATGACCTGATCATATGCAGGTCGTGGGGCAGTCGAACAAGCGATGTTATGAGCTTAAAAGCACATACGATCGCTCATCCGACCATAATGAGAGGTGACAGATCAGATGTGCAGAACGCCTCATCTGAAGGAGTGAGCATCGTGCGATCGTGTACACACGATGCGCATTCGATGTGCACACAATCCGTCCAGTTAAGATTCGATGTGCACACATTCCGACCAGTTAAGATTCGACTGTTGGGTCCAATCTCCTTCTGGTGTATGGGGGCCCTTAGTGTCTGATTCTGAGTAGGGAATACAATAAGAAAGCTAAAGTAACTGTGCATAGAACTGCAGCTGTGTTGTGGGACACTATTTCTAAATAAAGTCTCAAATAAGATGTTTGGGGAGCCTTTCATTTATCAAAAAAGTCATAAAATATATGTATTTTACAGATGCGTCCTCATACATGTAGCCTCATTACACCTGTATACGCATGCAGCACGGAATGGCTGTTGTCAGTGAGCTGTCCGGTCCCATACAACACTGCTAACATTGGGTGTCTTTTTTTTTTATAAAACAAGGGGTCTTAATGCAACAATAAGTATTTATAAATCACAGCCTAAATGTGCATTATGCCATTATGGGAAGCTAACAGATAGATAGCACCATATTCGTCCGTCAACAAGAAAGAAAACAAAACAAAATGGCAAACAAACTGATAAATATATTATCAGGTTAAATACAAACTAAAAAACAGAAATAAAGCACGTTTCTCAAGTACCTACCACTTGCAAAATGCTCGACACACTTTCCCATGATACTTCAACAATATTGTGACCGCCATCAACCATTCCTTGATAACCCTTCAACAAGAAGCAGAAGACATTGTTAGTTTCTGTGTGTGTATATACAGATGTAACCACGCTCATTGTTGCCGTGCCAATTGCCACTTGCGACTCCTGTGGCAATTGGCACTATTCCTTCGCCATGCATGTGCATATAATTTGCTCTCGTGGCTCATAGAATCGCATTTAGAGGTGATATTGAATGTGGAAATTCCATTTTAATTTCAATTTTTTTTTCTAAATTTCTTAAAAAGAAACTATTAGACTAGGGGTGACATAAAAAAAAAATCTTAAACTCTGGGGTGCCGTGATTTAAAAAAGTTTGTGAACCACTGTTAGCTCAGCTAGAAAATGTGTATACCCAGCAGAGAAGCCATCGGCAAGTGCAGCGATGTCTTCCATTGTCCTTCATGTACGGCTGAGGGATGATGTCGCTGATGACGTTGCAGATTGTCAGCGACATAGTGAGTACTCACTGGACTATTTGAACGGTTTGGCATTCCAAACAGTCGAAATTGGCCAAATCATTCAAAATGTCATCTAGTGTGTACCCAGCTTTAGACATCAATAAGGACTCTTTGAATGTAATAAAATGTAAACGGTATATAATTAGCTTTTTGAAATTTGCATTAGTCTGAGAACCAATGAAATAACTGGTGAATATAATTATTCAATACTTTGTCATTTTTAATGTCGTTGAAATATCGGACTCAGGGACTGAATTAGACCCCTTCGGATTTAGACCCCCCTGATAATCGAACACCTGTGCGAGTACACCACCCGATGTATGAGTGAAAGCGTACGGCCGTCAGGAGAGAGGGCTATTTACTTCATTAGCGGCCTCCTTCTAAACACGGCACCAAGTGAGTCCTGACTCACTCAGCGCTGCAAGCAAGGGAAAAATTATTTAACTGTTCGTACACATGCACAGGGATGCGGACGGGCAGATGGTGGCGGCCATTGGGCGGATGGTGGCGGCCAGCAAGCAGGTCTAAATTGGGGCCTTAAGCCCCATACACACAAAGCAATATTTTAAACTATAGTGCTAATTTGGCCCTTCGTAGTGATATAATAATAACATAATTTGTTGTATGCTCAATATAGTTAACGGTGTGCGGTCCCATGTGCCATTAACAAGGCCATCCGTCAACTGTACATACAGCTCAATTTGACTATATGAATGAACGCATGTACGGAGTAGGGACAGGATAATGTCACTGAACAATATAATAATTATATCGTTCAGTGTGTATTCACATATCAGTTCAAGGGAAATCGTTGCCGATTACGTTTACAAACAATATCGTCTAGTGCAGTGGTCTCCAACCTGTAGCTTGTGATCCACAGGTAGCTCAGGCTCACGGCCATAATTTGGGTAGCTCACCTACCTGAGACAGTCCTAACTGACAAATTGCCTCTAATCAGGACCTGATTCACAAGGCAGGAAGCTAGAGACTCATTGCTGCAAACAATGTCAGAGGGCTGTAAGTCAGTCAGATAGGTACGCAGACCACTTGAAAAACAACCAGATTGTTTTTATTATTATTATTTTAGTAGCTCTTCAGGAGGTTTATTTTTTCTTGAGAAGCTCACACCCCAATTAGGGTTGGCGACCACTGGTTTAGTGTGTATGGGGCTTTAGAGCATAGACTGGATTTTATGAGTTTGCTTTAAATGCATTTACAAAAAGAAAAGCTTAAGAATTATATTCAACATTTACAACTATTTGTAACTAGACAAATAATGATATAAAATGAGACAGTTGATTGTTTCGAGCAGTTTTCAGCCCAATCTGCACCAAATATGCTGCTTTTTTGCATAGCTTACAATTTAATTTTCTGACCTAAAAGAACTCCACAAATGTGTTCTCAGTTTGGTTATTCATATGGAAATGTTTACAAAACGGAGAACCATTAATGATCTGCAATTAGTCTTACAGTACATAAGTATATGCTAGAACCAGTTACACTGGTTTTCATCCTACTCTAACACTTCTTTGGTAAGTTTCCAGAAAGGAAACACTAACATATGTGTTCTGTGTGATTGCATACTGTAGTCCCATAAGAATAACGGCTGTTCTTAATGTGATATACTGTATAACCTGCATCCGATTTCAAACCCGTAAGACCTGATGGATTTATTACAGGGGATGACACTACAGTAGAAATATTTAGCTTTTGAAAGGTATGAGCAGATTGCTGCATGTGATGGACCTGATCACCTATGTAAGTTGAATGATACTGTCAGTGTAAATGTTTTTTGTATTATGATGGTACAGTAGTTCATACTTGCCGACTTTTAAAATTGCCTCTCCGGGAGAAGCTCGGAGAGGACAGCTGGATCTCCAGGTCAAGGGGCGGGGGTTGATGAGTCAAAGCCCTGCCCCCCAATCCATACAAACGCCATGATTTGCGAGTCCGCGAGTAGGGGGCGGGGCTAAAATGACGCGAAATGACGTGATTTGAGTCATTTTAGTTCCGCCCCTTGCCACAGACCCGCGAAAACCCGTAATTAGTGCGGCACGGCAGGGGGGTGCGGGGGCTGCCTGACAAATGCGGGAGGATTGCCAACCTTTCCGGAGGTCGGGAGGGGGACCTGATTTAGGCAAGTCTTATCCAAATATCCGCTATCCAAATTATTCCGAAAACCATACAATCCAGAAAGATGGAGGGAAAAAAATGAATGCACTACTGGAGAAATCTGTAACAGCACTACTGAGGACATGATATGTAACTGGCACTACTGAGGACATGATATGTAACTGGCACTACTGAGGGCATCTGTAACAGCACTACTGAGGACATGATATGTAACTGGCCCTACTGTGGGCATCTGTAACAGCACTACTGAGGACATGATATGTAACTGGCCCTACTGGGGACATCTGTAACAGCACTACTGAGTACATGATATGTAACTGGCACTACTGGGGACATCTGTAACAGCACTACTGAGGATATGATATGTAACTGGCACTACTGAGGACATGATATGTAACTGGCCCTACTGGGGACATCTGTAACAGCACTACTGAGGGCATGATATGTAACTGGCACTACTGAGGGCATGATATGTAACTGGCCCTACTGGGGACATCTGTAACAGCACTACTGAGGGCATGATATGTAACTGGCACTACTAAGGACATTATATGTAACTGGCACTACTGGGGACATCTGTAACAGCACTACTGAGGACATGATATGTAACTGGCACTACTGGGGACATCTGCAACAGCACTACTGAGGACATGATATGTAACTGGCACTACTGAGGACATGATATGTAACTGGCACTACTGAGGGCATCTGTACCAGCACTACTGAGGACATGATATGTAACTGGCCCTACTGTGGGCATCTGTAACAGCACTACTGAGGACATGATATGTAACTGGCCCTACTGGGGACATCTGTAACAGCACTACTGAGTACATGATATGTAACTGGCACTACTGGGGACATCTGTAACAGCACTACTGAGGATATGATATGTAACTGGCACTACTGAGGACATGATATGTAACTGGGCCTACTGGGGACATCTGTAACAGCACTACTGAGGGCATGATATGTAACTGGCACTACTAAGGACATTATATGTAACTGGCACTACTGGGGACATCTGTAACAGCACTACTGAGGACATGATATGTAACTGGCACTACTGGGGACATCTGCAACAGCACTACTGAGGATATGATATGTAACTGGCACTACTGAGGACATGATATGTAACTGGCCCTACTGGGGACATCTGTAACAGCACTACTGGGGGCATGATATGTAACTGGCACTACTGAGGACATGATATGTAACTGGCACTAAATATGTGCAAGACAATGATTGCTTGGCATTCAAAGTCAGTGCCTGAGATAGGACACAAACTTTGTTACGTGTTTTTAAACCTTTGTGTGTACTTCATACAATTGATGTGTCTGTAAAACATAAATGCAAAATACCTTAAGATACATAATTGAAATATAAAAATATTCTGAAATACGGAATAATCTGTTATCCAAAATTCTTCTAGTCCTGTGCATTTTGGTTAAGGGATACTCAACCTGTATTCAAAAATGAATTTGTAAGTAGTAACTACATATCTGGGTACACGCTGCTTCTTTAACATGTGTCTATTTGTTAACTATGAGAATTTTTTTTTATCGTGAACACACAGCAAAACACACTTCTATATTTTGTCGGTGATTGACAAAACACCAATAACGTTGTTACCATAGCTGCATATATTTATCTTGCGCTCTAATTCAGGAGATTATTGTTTCTTGTATTTGTTAACTATGAAACTTGACACAGTATGAAAATGTCCCTGTAAGATTATCCATGGCAATATTTGGGGATGTTCTGGGAAATGCAAATGGTAGAAAAAAATGTCACATCAAAGTAGAACACACCTTCACTTTAGGACCAATCCACTTATGTTCTTCTTCTGAAATACAGCTTTTTATGGGGCCTACACACGAAGCGATTCCCGGGCATTCTCGAAGCAATCTCAATAGATTGCTTCGAAAATGACCCTACAAAGCTCCGTGTAGGAGCATAGTGATGTGCAGTCCAGCACTTCGCTGTTGCCCCACGATTAATATCCAGCACACTGGATAAATCTAGTGAAATGCTGGGGTCGCTGAGGTCAGGGCCAGTGTTCTCAGCGGAGAACACTGGCCGTGACAGATCGCTCAGCAGCAGATTGCTATACAGCACTATGGGGGTGATTCTGATTTAATCGGTCCCCTGCGTATTCGAATGGGGACTGATCTTTGGCGACTGCGCATACGCATACTTATTTATGTACATGTGCAGCCGCTGTGTGCGAGCAGCCACAGCGATCACACACAGAAGTCTAGGCAGGTGGCATGGGGGGGCGTGGGTGTACCAATGAAAATGCTGTGTATTCCTATGTAATAGCATAGTAATGCGGGTGCGGGGGGTGGTCAGCTGACATCCGCTGACCTCAGCTGTCCGTCTCCACACAGGACAGCTGACATCAGCGGATGTCTACGGCCCACCCCCACATAGGGCGCTCGGAGATCTGAGACACCAAAAAGGTGTCTCAGATCTGCAATTGCTGGAGATATCATTTGATGGTCGCCGACCATCGACTTTCTCCCCCGCACCCAAGGCTGCGGATGGATGATTATGCAAATCATCCATTCGCTGCTGTGCAAGGGGGAGGGGCAGACGGCCATGCAGGCAGCATCTGGGGAACTCGCAAGGCTGTGAAACTCACAGCCTTGCAAGTCAACCAGAATAAGGTCCTATGTGCTGCGCAATGCTGAGTGTTCTGAGCGATCTAATATAGCTCAGAACGCTCTCGCAGCACATCTCCCAGTGTATAGGCCCCGTCTCATTTGTGATCTAATTTAATCATGAGAACTAAGAGATTGTCTTGTGTCACATTTTGTCTGTTTGAAGCTGAAGTGCTTTTAAACATGGAACTTTCCAAAAGTGTAACTTAAAATGTGCAAAGCGTGTCCCACTAAAGCAGTGGTGGCCAAAAACAAGTCCTTTTGAGGGCAGAAAAAAACGCTCCCACCATAAACCAGGGAATGCCTAATACTGTTTCTCCACCTATGCCAACTCATTGAAATAAATATCACACGCAAATAAGTTATACAATGATGTAAATACTGTAGGGCCTGATTCTGAGGAAGCACAATGCCGATATTCATATAAATGGTCAATGTTTTTTATCTGTGCAAGCATCTAATGGGGCCCATACACCAACGGGGGCCATCCTCGGTTCCCCAGTCCCATCCACCAGATGCACTGATCGGAGGGCAGTGATGATCGGCAATCCATCCTGGGATTGGGGAAACATAGAAACATAGCATTTGATGGCAGAGAAAAAACGCTTGGCCCATCTAGTCTGCCCCTTATATATTAAGCATATAAAATAATTCCCGATTGCGCAATCCCCACCAGGATCGGGGAATGATGATTTTTAAGCATGTTTAATATCACCGATCCCACGATAGTCAGGAGACCGGAGAACTGCCACAATAAACAGCAGGAGTATGGGCCCCATAAGTTGCAAAAACACAGTGCACCCGTCAAGCGATGTTTGTGTCCAAAGCTGCAGTATCAATGGATACACAAAAACTCACAAAGTATTAAACATGTAATGGGAATCCTGGACAGTAATGGGTGGTAGCTATTCACATACAGAGAATGTCACTTATGGGCATGCAATTAGCTTGTCATGGACATGTTGCAGAAGTTGTTCTGGACTCAGAGGCACAATCACTTACATGGAAGCCCATATTCTGACGGAGTACCTATGGTCACATATAAAGATGCACTTCTAGGTTCTTCAGCCTAAAGATGCTCATTTGAGTACACAGCTATATATAGTCAGGTCCATAAAATGTCACATCAAAGTTGACATTGATATTGGGATATCAACACAATTCTCATATTTTGGGCTATATACCACAATGGATTTGAAATGAGCCAAACAAGATGTGCTTCAACTGCAGACTTTCAGCTTTATTTACATCCAAATCAGCTGAACGCATACTTGCCGACTTTGGCATACTCCTTTCCGGGAGAAGCCCGGAAAGGAGTGAAAGGGGGCGGGTAGAGGCTTCGTTTTGGGGGCGGGGCACGGGTGATGTCATCAAGCCCCGCCCCCATGACGGGCTGAAGCCTCAATTTGCGGGTCCGTGGGTGGGGGGAGGGGCTAAAAATGCTGCGAAATGCCGCAAATTGCGTCATTTAGCCCCGCCCCCTCCCCGCGGACCCGCGAAAGTCATAGTTTTTAGACCGCGGGGAGAGGGGGAGGGCTGTAGGGAATGCGGGAGACTTGCCCCCCTTCCAGGGGGACCGGGAGGGGGACCCGATTTGCAGGACCCTCCCGGCCATTCCGGGAGGGTAGGCAAGTATGGGTGAACGGTGTAGAAATTCCAATGGTTTCTATATGTGCCTCCCACTTTTTAAGGAACCAAAAGTAAGGGGACATCTTTGGTTCATTTCAAACCCATTATGGTGGTGTATAGAGCACAAAATATGAGAATTGTGTTGATTTATGCACCTGACTGTATATATATATATATCTGGGAAAAGCTTACATTACTATTGGCATAAAGTCACAGATGCAAAAGACGCAGACACAAATGTGGCACCCCAGAACTTGGAGGTGCCCCGTTGTGGACCCAGCCAAGGGTTTTTGTTTGTTATGGTTGATTTTGACATTGGTGGGCAGCGGTGCCCTCATCCAAGATGGCGGGCGGCCATTTGAGGACAGGGTTGCCCGTCCACCAATCCGGGCTCAGAGAAAACGGAGCGGGAACCAAGAGGGGAGGAGAAGGCTGGTGGCGCGAAGAGAAGACGGGAACGCCCAGAGAAAGGACGTGACGGACGGCGTGTGAGGAGAGACCGGACAGCGTGTGAGAGCAGGAGCCGGGAAAGCGCGCTGCCGCAGCAGAGGAGAGAGATCGCGAGGCGGCTGACACCCGGGTACAGAAGAGTGACGTCGCGGCCGGGTAGGAGAAACGCCGTGCGGAAGGCAGGAGAAGAGGACCCGGAGGCAGCACGCCACGCCGCAGCAGAGACCGGAGAGCCGGCGGAGACACTGAGTGGGGCAACGCCGCGCCTGCAGCGCCCCCACTAGTGCCCCCGGTGAAGAGGATCCTACACTGCGGAGATATCAGCGGAGAAGCGTGCCGAGTCCCTGCTCGTGACGGGCAGGAGCCTGCAACTGCACCAGGTCACCAGGTACTGTTTAAGCCAGGTTATCAGCCCCAGCACAGTGCCCCAGATACCGCCAGCCGCTCAGCCAGCCTGATATCCCCCAACGCCACTACCCCTTTGGCGCCATACATCCCGCCAGCATTTGGCCTGAAAAAGGGATTGCTGACATCAGTAGTAACCCAATTGGGGACTGTATAAGAGGGGACACACAAGGGGCCACCAAGGGAGCAGGCCCCTAACCTCACTGCAATTCCTGCCTCTCATTGTATCACCTGCGCCCTTTCAGTTGGGGCCAATTCAGAACAGCCTGCCTTCACCTTGCAGCCTAACACCCCCGGACTGGGTGATGTTTGTCAGTTTACTGCCGCATTGAGCCAGTGACTATCTTTGCGACAGTTGTATTCATTGGCTTAGTGCCAATACTCAGGGACTCAATGTTCTTTTGATTTATGGACCCTTTTCTAGTGTTTCTACTAACTGTGTGAACATACAGCGTTTTATAAGTGTAATTGCAAATCTTTCGTTGTGTGACCCTTACTCCCTGCTGTATACAGGTTAACAGCGGTATTGTTAGAATTGTATATTGTGCGACCTGTGGCCTACGGGTATTACAGCGGGCCCCATTGCGCACAATATTTATATTGCAGGATATTTTATATTGCCACCGTGATACTTAATACTTGATAGCTTAAAGGTTGTATACCTGTTATTGATTATCGGTTGAACTGTTATTATATAAAAAAAACCTTTTCTGCCCTAACGGTGATCCCGTTTTCCGTAGCAGCTTAAATAAATTATTCTGATCACCGACCCCACGTGTATTGATCGGTTTGTGGGGTTGTTTAGAGGTATTGTTTTCCCCGGGAAGTTTTGTCCCTCCACCCTCCGAACTGCAGGCGAGTGAAGTCAGCCAGACCCAGCAGAGCAGTGTCAGAAGAAAAGTCCGGAGTCTCAGGTACCGACCACCTACACCTATACGTGATTTTGGAATATCACATTTGGCGTCACGAACAGGATTTTCAATGATGTCGGACTCGGACCAATCGGAGGTGCCCACATCAACCAGAAGGAGGAGACGACTCCCTGCATCACCTGGGGAAGGGAACTCAGCGGCACCAATCACCATGCCATACTACTTTGGCGCACCCTGGGTACCGACGTACTCAGGAAACAACACCCCAGGGACACATACGCTGAAAGAATTAAAAAACCGGATACTTTCCATGACACAGCTGTACCGGCTCGGCAACAAACAAGCCGTAGAAATACTGGTGGGGCAACTGAGAGGCCCAGCGCTACGGGAAGTAAGGACGTGGGAGGCCAACGAAAAAGAAACGGCAGAGCAAATCTTTGAAAAACTGCGGGAGATTTTTGAATCGAAGACGATAGCCGATTTGAAGAGCCGCCTGTATTCAAGAAAGCAGCGGCCGAACGAGCCTCTGCGGGAATACGCGCTAAGCTTGCAGGAAGCATCTCATCCATACAATATTAGCCAAGGGGAAAAAAAGGCACTGAAGGAAATATCTGGATGGCAAGACACTGTAGTGAAACCTTCAGATAAAGGGGGGAACGTGGTGCTATGGCCACGTACCCTCTACATCCAGGAGTTACAGAAGCAACTCAGTGATGGCAATTGCTACTCCAAACTAATCTTCAGTCCCAGTACAGATTTCTCCAAACAATACCATAAGCTTATAAAATCAGCTAATGACAACAAGATCATCTCTAACAGTGACTACAAATTCCTACAAACTGAGAAACCAAAAACACCAACACTATATCTCCTCCCCAAAATCCACAAAAACTCCAAGATACCCCCTGGCAGGCCTATTGTATCTGGTAAAGGTAGTTTAACGGAAAAGCTGAGCATATACGTGGATCAATTTCTGAGAAAACATGTCACAGCATTGCCATCATATCTCCGTGACACGATGGACGTTCTAAAGAAATTGGAGAATCTATCAGTCAATAACAGCACGTGGCTTGTATCACTAGACGTCGAAAGTCTATATACAAGTATAAACCACGAAAAAGGGATAGAAGCGGTCCAATATTTCCTCAGAATGGATGCCAACTATGATTTTAACAACTTCCTCACCGAAGCAATCAGGTTTATCCTGACTAAAAACTACTTTGTCTGCCAGGGTTCCCACTACCTCCAGGTACGGGGCACAGCTATGGGGACGGCATGTGCCCCGACGTATGCCAACCTGTACCTGGGGTGGTGGGAAAGGGAGATATTATTTCAGGATGCCAACGTGAGATTTACGGACAAAATACCTCTATATCTACGTTATATAGATGACATCCTGATGCTTTGGGATGGAGAAAAGAGTGAACTGGAGGAGCTGATCAGGGTACTGAATGACAATGATCTAAATTTGAAACTGTCATATGAAGCTAGCCAGCAATGCATACATTTTTTGGACCTGACCATAAGTATAGATGGAACAGGCAATATCTGTACTGATCTGTACAGGAAGGAGACGGCCACTAACAGTGTCCTTCATGCCACCAGCGCACACTTACCCAGCACAATTAGAGCCATTCCCAAAGGCGAGATGATCAGGACCAAACGGAACTGTTCGAATCCTGCTATCTTTGAAAAACGAGAACAGGAACTGTCCGAAAGATTGCGGGAAAGGGGGGACAGCCAGACCCTCATCAAAAAATCCCGCAATGCTGTGAAACAAATCCCGAGAGAGACCTTGCTATCCCCTCAAACACACACCACCAATGGAGAAGAACCAGTACGGTTTATTGGCACTTTTAATAAGAACTGGAAGGATGTGAATAACATCTTACAACGACATTGGCATGTCCTACAAACGGATGAGGACCTAAAAAACATCCTCCCAATGCGAGTACAGACCAGCTGGCGTCGTGCCAGAAATATAAAAGATCAATTAGTCCAAAGCCATCTGGCGGAACCAACAAAATCGCTTACCAGAAAACAGGGGTCTGAAAAATGTGGACGCTGCAAAGCCTGTATCTATATGGTACCCACAAAAACCTTTGTGGATAAATTTGACAAAGTCTGGAAAATCCAAAATTTCATCACCTGTACAACTATTGGGGTGATATATCAATTACAGTGCCCATGTGGGAAGATCTATGTGGGCAAAACCAAAAGGCCCCTTAAAGTACGGGTATTGGAACACATAGGGTCCATAAGAAATGCTATGAAAGACTCAGCCAATTTTAAAAAACTCACCCCAGTGGCCAGACATTTTATGAGAATTCATAACAATGACCCGACAGGCCTCAAAGTATTCGGGATGAGACACGTCCAACTCGGAATCAGAGGAGGAGACGTAGACAGAGAACTGTTGAAAGTTGAAACAAAAATGATATTTTTAATGGACTGTCTCCAACCAAAAGGTCTAAATGAATATAACAGTTACTTACCTTTCCTGTGAGAAGTAATCTGAAAGACCAACCCTAACCCCGGACGTCATAAGACACAAATAATATAAAATAATATACCTACCTTACCATGCGGAAATTGAATGCAGTATCCATTTATGCCGGACAGGCCCCATATACCCCCCAGCAGCCCTGTAGGTCCAAGAGGTGGACAACCAAAACTTTTCTGGTTATATACTATTATTCTGTTTATGTGGATGTACAGAAAATGGGGACATACCCTTTTGGGAATTAATGCCCGAATATTAAAATTTATTCCCACCTAGCAACTTAGTTCCAAGTGAAGAAGATGGAACTTTATTCAATCTGATAAAAAATGGCATGTTCACCCAAGCACTTTTAATGCAATACACATCCCATGATCCTATACTTCATAGGACACCTGGACACTAATTTCATATGTGTCCAACCCAATCCTACCACATATGAAATTTGTCCCCCACTCACCACTTATTTAACACTGTGGCTCACCACATGTCCAATCACCACTGAAACTTTTAGTCCACTTCAGCTCACCTGATAACATAATGTAAACCGTCAATATGGTTTAGTATAGTGATACTCACATTTTTTCTTCTTAGAGGATATAAATAGCCTCAGTCTTCATTCCCCCTCCCTCCTTCTTTAAGTTTTATGAGCACGTGTTTGAATTTCTTGTTTTGCTTTTTTCACATTGTTTTGGTCATCACCCTTCACACACTATCACCAACTACTAGTCGCAATATCACAATCAGACAATCGTATTTTTCACGAATAAAGCACAATATCCAATAAAGGGATGCATAAACTTTTTATTTATATTTTTTTATTTTAATACTTTTCTTTACCATCTTCTTTATAATAGTGTCAAAATCCCCCTTTCCCCCCCTTTTTTCATGTACATCCATCAGTAGAATATCAAAATAGTACCTATAGAGATGGATAAAATGATACTTTATCAAAAAGATCTGATAAAGTCTAAAATAATCTAAATCCCAGCTAAAATCATCAGATCCTCCTAATAAGACAGATCAAAACATCACATATCTGTCTATATGGATATATCCACCACCGAGCCCCAATAGAGCATTCAGTATATAACTTAGAATGGATCTCTATAATACATTATGTCCCACATACAGGTTACGGGGCCCCAGCAGGTAATATGTATAAGAAATAGATGATGCTGTGGAAAGGAGATATAGGCTAAGATGGGTATCTGCATAATATTAACATATGAATCCCCCATATCGTTATACACACACAATAAACGATAGGCATACAGGTGTAACCTGTACCGCAATACAGGAACCATGTAAACATGCAGTTATATCAGATGCAGATTCCGGGGCAGCATATCCCTTCAAACTTACTTCCGGGTTTTGCAAACACAGCCGCGCGATTGGCTGGTCAAACCACATGACCCGTCACATGGTGCGACGTCCGCATCACGTGACCAACGCAATGACATCATGATAGACGCAATGGGGCTAATGAAACAGCTCAGGGCGGAAGTACATGCGCCCTGCGATAGGCGGAAACGCACCATGTGATCTGAGCGGATTCAACCATTGGCTGGACGCTCTTAATAAATATTTTTGCCCACAAACACTCTGGTGGTCAGCTTGAAGAAGCGATTTATAGCGAAACACGTGTTCTGTCCATGTAGCGCTAGGGAAACAATGTCTGTTGAGTGTTAATGTAGGAAATTTATTGTCCTCATGCCTTATTATTAAAACCAGGTTGTGAGTGTCTCCTAATAGGAAGATACTGTGGGTAGGATTACCCCCTCAGTTAGAGGGCTTGTAAGCAGGCACTGCTGCAATAATTTTCCCTATACCATTAAGTATAAGGGTACTAGTGGGGTGCTCTATAATTTAATTGAACCAGCACCTATATTAAAAGTGTCCAGTAGATGGCACTGCTGTGTCATACTTTCTCAATCTGAGACATATATCTGAATGGTGCATAAAATATCTAATATAACAGCACCAATATTAAAGGCTTCCAGCAGGTGGCGCTGCTGCTGTATGTCTTCATAAGAGTGAATTTATAGATTATAACATTCTGTCTTTAATATCTGGGCACTGAGCCAGACTGTATAGATACAAACCTAATATCTGGTCAATGTGAAGCACCCCACATAACAATACTTACCTGCCCTCTTGGTAATCATTCCTTTTTATGATAAAATAATCAGCCATTACACCACAGAAAGCCAATTCAGGCACATATATACTTTATTGTTATTTTCTGTTGAACAAGTGTATCAAAGTGGCAATTATACTGTGAAAACATTAAAAAGGAGTACACTGTATATCCTGGTGGGGAATATACCCCAGAATACTGTCAAAACACCACAAGCAACAGTCATCCCTACCTGCATTTTTAAAAAATCTGAAAACACTTCTTTCTTTTCCATTGTCACTCAATGTATGTATGTCACTGTAAATTTTAACCTCTTATTTCGCTAATAGTGGCTGTCTCCTTGTCCATTCTATACTAATAAAGATAAGAGGAGCCACCACTTTTTAAAGTATAAAAAGGAATTTTTCCAATAAACTTTTGATCTTATTGTTCTTTGAAGGAGTGCATCCATAACAAATTCTTTTTTCTTGTTCTCATTCGATTCTCTAAAGTTTGGGATAGCACCCCCACCAGTGTGTACAAACACTGAGTGGACGCCTCACCCATAAAATAAGGGTGTCATCTTATTGGTGTGTGCAGAATTCCCAAACCCACATACCAGGAAGCCATGAAGGCCATACAACTGAGAGAAAAGACACCGAAAGAACTAGCAGATGAAACATTGACCAACCTTTTCATCGAAGGAGCGAGGGAAGAGGCAGTCAAGTCACAATTACGTATGTGGAGGCGGCAACAACCTGACAGCTCCTTCGCCAAATTCAAAGAGACCGCCCTACAGATCCTGGGCATGAACCAGAATGGCCGGGATGAAGATGAAGAGTCGGCAGAAGGAGAGGTCTACCAACAGTCCCCAAAAGGGCAAATCACGGACACCCTATACCCAAGTAGGCCCGTTACACAACAGGCACAAGCCCCCGCAGAACCAAGCCCGCTCGACGTGCTGACTCGCCAGATGTCCGAGCTAACTAATAATACTTAGGCAGAAACCAAGACAGAAGTCGACAAGGGGAATGGCGGCAAGACCGTGGCCCAAGGAATCGCCCAAGATGGGAAGTCACACGCGAGTCCGGCCGAAGACCATCTGATCAATTCGATCAGCAAAGGCGACCGATCTGCCGGAGGTGCCGGCTGAGCGGACACGTCGAGAGAAATTGCCCAGAAACGGCTTTAAACGAGGGGACCCCGAGGCAAGGGACCGACCCTCGGGAGGAGATGCACTAACCGGTCCGACACCACCAGCAGAATGGTGGCCCCGATATGTCGGGGAATGCCCCCACCTGAGCATCAGAGTGAACGGGGTACAGATGACAGCCCTGTTGGACACAGGGTCACAGGTGTCCACCATCAGGATCACCGACTTCCTACAGCATTGGGCACAGAAGGACATCGTGTCTCCCCCCGCAACCTGGTTACACCTACTAGCCAGTAACGGCCAGCCTATCACCTTCCAAGGATATTGGGAAACCGATGTCCAAGTGGGAAAAGCCACCCTGGGCCAACAGGGGTTCCTGGTCACCACCAACTCCAACGAATACTTGCCGCCGATAATACTGGGCATGAATGTGCTAAGGAATTGCCCGGGCGAAGTAGTGGAAGCATTACAGTGGGAAATGAGAACAGCCCCCCCCCCAAGAGAAGAAGGCTTTGCAGCAAACAGTGCGACTGATCACGGGTCAGCAGAGGTTCGTCAACGAGCAAGGAGAAGTGGGGAAGGCCCGAATCGCAGACCGCCGCCCGATCCTCCTGCGCCCAAACTCAGAGCAAGTCGTCTGGTGCAAGGCCAGGACAGGCCCAGGAGGCAGGGACTACGAAGCCCTGATAGAACCCTGCGATACTGACGGCCGACAGCCCTTCGCAGTTGCCAGGACCCTGGCGAAGGTAGTCCAAGGGAGAGTACCAGTGAGGCTGCTGAATCCACACCCATACGCAGTCAGACTATACAAGTATTGTCAAGTGGCCAGGATCAGCTGGGTGGACTTCCAGGACATCTTGGGGCAAAGCGCCGTGGCGGCTCAACAAGGGGTGATGGAGGGAGAGAGAGACGACAGCGAACCTCCCTGGCACGCAGCCATACAGATCGGAGATGGGGACACTCCGGCCGAGAAGCGAGAGGGGGTCCTCCGCGTTGTGGAACGGAATGCTGCCGCGTTCAGTCAACATCCGAGCGACTTCGGTAAAGCAGAGAAGGTATACCACCACATCCCTACAGGATCGGCTCCCCCGGTTAAAGAAAGGCACCGACCCCTCCCACCAGCCATGTACCAGCCCGTCCGGAACATGATCACCGAAATGAAAGAGGCTGGTGTCATCAAAGAAAGCCATAGCCCCTGGGCGGCCCCCCTGGTGATCGTCAAAAAGAAGGACGGTAGTCTACGCTTCTGCGTGGACTACCGCAAACTGAACGCCGTAACCCATAAGGACGCCTATCCGCTCCCTAGGATCGAGGAGTCGCTCACGGCCCTGAAAACGGCGGAATACTTCTCGACCCTTGACCTGACCAGCGGGTACTGGCAGGTCCAGATGGCCCCAGAAGACAGAGAGAAGACGGCCTTCACGATGCCAATGGGCCTGTTCGAGTTCGACAGAATGCCCTTCGGACTCTGTAACGCCCCCGCCACGTTCCAGCGTGTGATGGAGCACTGCCTTGGGCAGCACGACTTCGAAATGGTGCTCCTCTATCTAGACGACGTGATCATTTTCTCAAGGAGCTATGATGACCACCTGCAGCACCTGGACGAGGTCTTCAAACGACTGATACAGAGCGGTTTGAAGCTGAAACCCAGCAAATGTCACCTGCTGAAGCCCAGAGTACAGTACCTCGGGCATGTCGTTAGCGCGGAAGGCGTGATGCCCGATCCAGAGAAAATCACTGTCGTCAGAGACTGGCCAGCGCCCAAGACCGTCAGAGAGGTCCGCAGTTATCTGGGGTTCGTGGGCTACTACCGAAGATTCATTGAGAATTTTGCGAAGGTAGCGTCCCCCCTACACGAGCTGTTGAGAGGCCAGTCGGGCCAGGAACGAAGGGGGTCGGCCTTCGTCACCTGGGGAGAAGACCAACAGCAGGCCTTCGACCAGCTGAAAAGATCCCTGATAGACGCCCCATTATTGGCCTACCCCGATTACGACAAGCCGTTCCAGCTTTACACGGATGCCAGCAACCGCGGGCTCGGTGCTGTGCTCTCCCAGACCCAGAATGGGCACGAACGGGTAATAGCATATGCCAGCAGAGGCCTTCGCAAGACCGAAAGAAACTGTGAAAACTATAGCGCTTTCAAGTTAGAGATGCTTGCCCTGGTGTGGGCCGTGACGGAAAAATTTAAGCACTACCTCGCTGCCACCCCATTTGTGGTCATGACCGACAACAACCCGCTAGTCCACTTGCAAAACGCCAAACTGGGGGCCCTGGAACAGCGGTGGATGTCGCGCCTCGCTAACTACCGGTATACGACACACTACCGCAGTGGCAAGGCCAACGCTAATGCCGATGCTCTCTCCAGGTTGCCGGTCATCGACGCTCCAGAAGAAGAAGGGGACCCGAGCGAAGAGGTGGAGATGCCCTCCTTCGGGACGTACAAAGCGAGGAACGTGGTCACCTCAGACCCCCTGTCCGTCACAGAGCCACGTCTCCAGAGAGGTGGACTGCTAGACACCCCCACTGCCGACTGGGAGAAGATCCAACGCCAAGACCCAGTGTTGAAAGAACTCCTGGTACTACTACGCCAACATCGTCAGCTAGACAGGCACCAACGTAAAGACGCTGACCCTGAGCTTGTGAAACTGTTGAGGCACCGCGACAGATTTCGGGAAGAAGAAGGTATCCTGATTCGGGACAGCGTAGATCCCGGCACGCACCACCCCGTGGTTCAAATAATTGTCCCCAGAAGACAGGCCCCCGTGCTTCTGACCGCGTATCACGACAAGTCTGGCCATTTTGGGGTGCAGAAGACCGAAGCCATACTGCGCACCCGATATTTCTGGGTGGGTATGCGGGAAGACGTGGAGACATGGTGCCGAGACTGCGTCCCCTGCAGCCTAAAGAGATCCCCTGACGCTTCCCAGAGGGACCCCTTGCACTCCATCACCACCCAACGCCCGCTACAGATCGTGGCTCTCGACCACGTCAAGCTCGAACCCAGCTCCAGTGGCCATCAATATGCCTTGACCATTACCGACCACTACAGTAAATTCTTGGTGGTCGTTCCGGTCCAAGATCTCACCGCCAAGACCACCGCGGAGCAATTCCTCAAGCATTTCGCACGACCCTATGGCTATCCCGACTGCATTCTCACGGATCAGGGGCCCGCCTTCGAGTCCCAACTCTTCCACGAGCTATGCTCCTACTACGGCTGCCAAAAGATCCGGACTACGGCTTACCACCCCCAGGGGAACGGGCTCGGCGAACGGGCTAACCAGACCGTCATCGGCATGCTCCGCAGTCTGTCAGCCGGAGATCGGAATAAGTGGCCGACCCTACTTCCCGAACTGGCGTACCTCTACAATAACGCCGAACACTGTTCCACCGGCTTCACCCCGTACTACTTAATGTTCGGCCGCAAGGGCAAGCTGCCGCAAGACCTGGAACTGGCCCCGATAGAAGGCCCACCAATCCGACCCCAGACCGACTGGGTCCGTGAGCACCGGCAGAGGATTGACGCTGCTAGAGAAGTCGTTACTCAGCGGATGGAAAGTGCCCAACGCCGGCAAGGCAGGGACTACAACGCTAACAACCGACCCGCACCCCTGAAAGTAGGAGACTCCGTATGGAAGAAACGGAATCACCGCTCAAGTAAACTCGACGCCATGTGGGAGAATGAACCGTACACAGTCGTCAGAACGCCCGCGGGTGACCGATACACCTACGAGATCCGGAAGACCCCTGGAGGAGCCATCAGCGTGGTGGCAAGGGACCAGCTCAAGCTTTGCACTGCCGAAGTCCCAGCGGAATCGAGAGTCTCGCCTGAGGTGGAGGGGCAGGAGACCTGGGGGGGCATGCCTTGGGACAGCCCCACTGATATGTTAGTCTTCATGAGTGCCCCGGCACCCTTCCTTCCGGGGGTATCCCTCACTCCTGTAGCGGAGGGACCCCCGTCAGTGTCCGGTCACGACTCCCCGGAGGTCCGTCCACCGGTGGTACAGCCACGCAGGTCGGAACGCCCAACCAAGGGTATTTTACCCTTGAGGTATAGAATGTAAAGCACTTTCTTTCAGTATTATTGTATATTGCAAATTGTTCCCTAACCTCTCCTCACCGGAATGTACGGGTATTAGTTATGCAGAAAGGCCCAGGTCTTAAATGTTTTGTTTTATACCAAAAGACTGAAACTGGACTACTGCCAACCCCGACATAATGCCTGCGGTCTGGCATTTTTCTAGCAGGGAGGCATGTGGCACCCCAGAACTTGGAGGTGCCCCGTTGTGGACCCAGCCAAGGGTTTTTGTTTGTTATGGTTGATTTTGACATTGGTGGGCAGCGGTGCCCTCATCCAAGATGGCGGGCGGCCATTTGAGGACAGGGTTGCCCGTCCACCAATCCGGGCTCAGAGAAAACGGAGCGGGAACCAAGAGGGGAGGAGAAGGCTGGTGGCGCGAAGAGAAGACGGGAACGCCCAGAGAAAGGACGTGACGGACGGCGTGTGAGGAGAGACCGGACAGCGTGTGAGAGCAGGAGCCGGGAAAGCGTGCTGCCGCAGCAGAGGAGAGAGATCGCGAGGCGGCTGACACCCGGGTACAGAAGAGTGACGTCGCGGCCGGGTAGGAGAAACGCCGTGCGGAAGGCAGGAGAAGAGGACCCGGAGGCAGCACGCCACGCCGCAGCAGAGACCGGAGAGCCGGCGGAGACACTGAGTGGGGCAACGCCGCGCCTGCAGCGCCCCCACTAGTGCCCCCGGTGAAGAGGATCCTACACTGCGGAGATATCAGCGGAGAAGCGTGCCGAGTCCCTGCTCGTGACGGGCAGGAGCCTGCAACTGCACCAGGTCACCAGGTACTGTTTAAGCCAGGTTATCAGCCCCAGCACAGTGCCCCAGATACCGCCAGCCGCTCAGCCAGCCTGATATCCCCCAACGCCACTACCCCTTTGGCGCCATACATCCCGCCAGCATTTGGCCTGAAAAAGGGATTGCTGACATCAGTAGTAACCCAATTGGGGACTGTATAAGAGGGGACACACAAGGGGCCACCAAGGGAGCAGGCCCCTAACCTCACTGCAATTCCTGCCTCTCATTGTATCACCTGCGCCCTTTCAGTTGGGGCCAATTCAGAACAGCCTGCCTTCACCTTGCAGCCTAACACCCCCGGACTGGGTGATGTTTGTCAGTTTACTGCCGCATTGAGCCAGTGACTATCTTTGCGACAGTTGTATTCATTGGCTTAGTGCCAATACTCAGGGACTCAATGTTCTTTTGATTTATGGACCCTTTTCTAGTGTTTCTACTAACTGTGTGAACATACAGCGTTTTATAAGTGTAATTGCAAATCTTTCGTTGTGTGACCCTTACTCCCTGCTGTATACAGGTTAACAGCGGTATTGTTAGAATTGTATATTGTGCGACCTGTGGCCTACGGGTATTACAGCGGGCCCCATTGCGCACAATATTTATATTGCAGGATATTTTATATTGCCACCGTGATACTTAATACTTGATAGCTTAAAGGTTGTATACCTGTTATTGATTATCGGTTGAACTGTTATTATATAAAAAAAACCTTTTCTGCCCTAACGGTGATCCCGTTTTCCGTAGCAGCTTAAATAAATTATTCTGATCACCGACCCCACGTGTATTGATCGGTTTGTGGGGTTGTTTAGAGGTATTGTTTTCCCCGGGAAGTTTTGTCCCTCCACCCTCCGAACTGCAGGCGAGTGAAGTCAGCCAGACCCAGCAGAGCAGTGTCAGAAGAAAAGTCCGGAGTCTCAGGTACCGACCACCTACACCTATACGTGATTTTGGAATATCACACAAATGCTGCAGGTTCCGCCCATAATACCTGCCTAGCTACGGATGCTCATGAACTGCCCAATCCCTTTCATCAGATATGCACCATGCAGATGCCACCATCTCTTCCCATTTGTGCATACACATCATCCACACAGGCCTTGAACACTGCACAATTGGAAACAATCCTTACAGAGCTTTCTAAACTGTGGATCAGACCAAACAAATGGATTTGCTAGCCATTAAGGAAATCATATAGATAATATAAGGCATAGAATTATTGTGAAGCTATTTCTAGGAAACATAATTCCCGTCTGTAGCTATTTACAACAGGTTATGAGTCAGTGCTATGCTAAGCATTATATTAGTCACTTGTGCAACAGATTTTGAAGTAGAAGCAAAGTTTATCTGACCTTTCTTGGAATGCCGACCCCAAGGCAAGTGTGTTATAACATGTAGACACTAAAATGTATTTTAGAAATAAACTCTATTATGTGAAAGCAAAGGGACAAGAGAATAACATGACAACGAGCAAGTTGCTGGTTGCTGCTGCTTGAATTGTGTAGTGTATTTATTACTTTATCAATCACTTGCTGGCCGGACAAGGTAAAGAGCATTCTGTAGAAGTAGAGTGCTCATTGCTGGTAATAAATGAAGAGGTGGGATTTTGTAGTCTGGAAAGTAACTGGAAGTGTACGAACGGGGATAATCTTCACAGGCTCATTGTTTCCATGGTATCTAACAGCCCGGAGAGAAGAATGTTTGCACCATGCCAGCTGGCAATGATGTGATTTTGCAACAAGGAAATATGGGAAGAGAGAAAAATAAAAAAAGATTAAACTCCCACATTATGGAATTTATATATTTTGTCTGGGGTTCAGTAATCTCATAATATTATGTGGTTCTATAGGAAGTTTAACTGATAGGAATAACATCAGTTTTTGTGAGACTCAAAACAATGAAGTTGCATGAAATGCTCACTGGTGCACTTGATGTGTTGTTATAATAAGGCAGCTGCATATCAGCTTTAAACATCTTATTACTACGGAGAGCCAGGGGAGCCAGCCTTTGATTTCTACTTTGATTTTTACATCACACATACAAAGGGGCAGTTATTTCTGGGGATGACCAATGTAATCATTTCTCAGAGGAAACAGTGACATCACTGATAATGCAGCCTATCAAATCTCAGCGGAAGCAATGACATCACTGATAATGCAGCCTATCATATCTCAGAGGAAGCAGAGACATAACGGAAAATGTACCCTATCCTATTCTCAAAGAAAGCAATGACATCACTGATAATACAGCCTATCGTATTTCAGAGGAAGCAGTAACATCACTGATAATGCACCATATAATTTCTCAGAGGAAGCAGTGACATCACTGATAATGCAGCCCATCATATCTCAGAGACATCAATGTGAAGCAGCCTTTCATTTATTTTAGGAAGCATTAACATCACTGATAATGTAGCCTATAATTTCTCAGAGGAAGCAATGACATCACTGATAATACAGCCTATCCTTTGTCAGGTGAAGCAATGACATGATCGAGAAGCAGGCTATCATTTCTGTGAAAAAGCAGTGACATCACCGATAATGCAAAAGAAAAAATGGTTATGGTTCTGCTTATTATGACATTTAATTTATAAGGGGTTGCGTCGAGCATCAGAGTTCAAGGATCCAGTCCATAGTATATATAGTATAGCAATCCAAGGAGTTCCCAAATCAAGGTCTGTTATACACTGGAGATCCCGGTTCAAGCCCCTCATTATTTACCGGACTTCCTGGATTCAGACATGTTCGCTGGGTTGCATGTAATCGCAACCTAACGAACCTTCCTTTTACACCCAATAAAGCTGTTTTAAGTTCAAGCCAGAGTAGGAGCCACAAAAATCAACCATTTTGACATATTTGAAGTGCAAGAGAAGAAGCCTGTGAAAACATGAGAGAAGAAGGCTCTGCTCCAAGGAGTTTACAATCTAGGCAGGTGGCATGAGGTGCAGGCAAGGTGGCCTGAAGACAGGAAGTGAGCATGGCCGGGATGGGCAGGACGTAAGGTGGCATGTATGGCGAGCAGCCGTGGTACCAGGTTATGCAGAAGGCTACGCTTTGATGAATGGGTGGATTTCCAGTGCCCATTTGAAGCTTTTTAAGGTCACAGAGAGTCTAATAAAGTGAGGGAGCTTATTCCAGTGAAGAGGGGAAGCACAGGTATAATCTTGGATAAGCACCAGGGATGCATTGAACAGGGTAGAAGAGAAGAGACCGTCATTGGCCAACCAGAGAGTGTGGGAGGGACTGTGTAGGGAAATGTGGTTGATTATGTAGGGAGCAGTGGAGTTAGAGAGGGCCTTGTATGCGAGTGATTTAGAATATACATACGTTATGTGCTGTGTGATGTGCACGGGAGCACGCATTGCATCACACCCAAAAAATTTAGTTGTAATTTAGGAGTTGTTTTGGTGACTGACTCACCTTTAAAAGGCATCAGTTAGTTAGCAGGTGAGCTTTAAATCAGGTAGCAGTTGCCAGCTTCTCACAAATCTGGTTGATAGAGTAGGACTTGCAGTGAAATGGGGTCCCTTGACATTGGGCTAAAAACTTAAATGCATTGATCAATCCATGAACTAAAACCCCATTATTTGTGTACTAAGGTGAGTGAGTTTATAAACATGCTGCATGATACATTTTATCAATAAGGTCAATAAGAGAGTTACTAAAGTAATCAAAAATAGATTACATACTATGGACCTTATTCAGATCCATTCGCTCCCCTGCACATTCGCGCAGGGGAGCGATGTTTTGCGACTGCATGCACATAAACATTTATGCCCATGTGCAGCTGCATTGTGCGAGTGGCCACGGCAAAGTGGGGGGCGTGGGGCCGTGTCACACCCATACATATGCCCAGCATTTTGAAACCTTACCTCTTACCGCTTACCGTTCCCATGGAGATTCGGCAATGACGCAGGTGTGGGGTGCGGGCAGCTGACGCCAGCGGATGTCAGCTGACCGCCTGCTTCCGGTACAGAGAGCCGCAGATCTAAGACACCAGAGATTTGTCTTAGATCTGTGAGCTCTTGCAAAATCATTCAATGGTCGGTAACTATTAAATGATTTTGTCCCCACATGCAAGGCTGCCAATTCATGTTTAGCATAAACAATCTGAAACAATCTACAATCTACCAATGTTAAATAATATATAATACAAAGTAAGATGTAGAAGATACTGCATAATGTATATCTGACTAAAATTTCCCCTCTGCTAAGCTCATGTATATGTGGTAAGTTATCTCTAACGATCAAGCACAGATTTCTAATTTTAAATGGCCTATTTTATTCGTGCATGGTCATCTGATTTAATCTGTTTTGGCATTTTCAGTTGTATTAGCTGAATGTGTTCTTAATGTCCTCTCACGCCATCTTATTCATTTCTACTCAGGCACTTCATTATAGTTACAATTTTCTGGAAAACAACAAGGTCTCAAAAGGGGGTGAACATATGGTGGGATGTACTCCAATACAATCCTGATGGAATCACATTCGATTTAGACTACATAGTACAGATTTGTACAATATAGTCTTGCTTGCACCGTCGATTTTTCTATTCGGTTTTGATGCTGCAGGGCCATACATTGGGGTATTATTCGAAATTGAATGTGATCGATTAACATTCGATTTTGATTTGATTTAGCTTACATCAGCAAAATCGAATAGAAAAATCGGTACTTATGTAATATCTGGGCTCCCGTTTTTCTTATGAGACCGCGTCCCCTTGCGGGGCTCGCTGCGCTCGCCACGCTTCAGGCACAGTGGCTCGCTGCGCTCGCCACACTATATAAAATCAACTCCATGCGTAGTTGGATAGTAGGGGTATGAAAAAATGGGGTGCATTTAACATGGAAGCCCAGATAATACATAAGTACCGAAAAATCTACAAGATCAAACTGTGTGTATGCCCTAAAACTCCTATCCTCCTCTAGGCTACAGATCTGGGTCCAAATGGTGGAGCAAAGGCAGACACTTAGCACAGGTACCGACACAAATTAAGTATCCTTAGGATGTACAAAATCTAGAGGGTTCCGTATAGATATCAGATTTTGTTTCTTACATTTCTGACCACTCTAGTAGCTCCAATAGGAGGGACTCTACGGTGCAGGAACAGTACACACTTTAAGCCTTTGGAGACCCAGGACACTAAAGACAGGTCAAGCTGCCCCCACTCTTCTGTAGGAGCCGGACTGGAGGCAAAGCCTGGGGGTAGGCTCCCCTGACAGGGTTTGTAGGGAGCTGACTAGCTGGACAGTCATAGAAGGGGTGTCTAAGGAGAGGGTCATAGGGGGAGGGGCTTAACGGGGTGTAGTAAGGGTATATAAGCAGAGTGCAGGCAGGAAATAGGGGTCACTGGGAGATTTTTCTGAACAGCTAAGCAGCACTGCATCTCCCATGGCTTCCCCAAACGCTGATGCTGAGGTATCTGCAGCGCTGGCTGCCCTCAGGGAGGCAGCAGGCACCAGAGGGACAGAGTGGCTGCAGCAGCAGATGTCAGGTCTGCTGGGGGGACTGGGAGCAGCAACGCAGGAGGCTGCTCCAGCGGGCGCACGGCCTCGGAGGTCCAGGCCTCCGGAGCGCTTCAGCCCATCCGTGTCCCCCAGGGTTCAGCGCCGTTCTAGGAGCCCCGTCAGGGACCCTCCAGGCCAGGCTGCGGGCCGGGCACCTTCCGCCCGCAGGACCAGGTCTGGGAGGAATCCAACATGCAGGCGGAACCCTCCGCGCGGGGGGAACCCCCCCCACGTGCAAGAAGATCCGGCGTCACGTGGGTCTGGACCTGGAGCGGCGGGGCATGCGGGGCATGCTGCTGCCCAGCGCGGGGTGAGTCGTGCCAGGGGGGCAGAAGTACAGGCTGCGGACCGCAGGCCTGGTACACGGAGCGAGAGACGCACAGCTGGCTCCGCCTCCAACGCGGTCACGCCGGCTGGTGCTATACCTGAAGGTCGGGAGGACAGGAGAAGAGAGATGGCAGCGTCAGCAGACGATGGAGAGATACCTGGTCCTTCTTCATCTGGGACCCGTCAGGACACTGGACCTGCGGCTGCTGGGTTCACAGCCCCCAGGCAGCCTGGTGAGTCTGTCTCTATGTCTATTAATGCTTTAGCACAAAGTCAGGGGGGGGAGGGTTAGCCCCCCAGGGGGAAATGAGTAGGGGCTTTACCGAATTATTGAGTGGTTTTGCGGCTGGTGGGTTTGCGGCAGGGGGCGGGGCCGTCCCCGGCGGCAGCATGGGCACCGCAGAATTCGGGCACACCAGCTAGCATTAGTGTGCCGGTCAGTAATAGTGTGCCTGTTAGCAGTGGGGTGCCGGTTAGCAGTGGGGTGACGGTTAGCAGTGGGGTGCCGGTTAGCAGTGGGGTGCCGGGGAGCAGCGTGGTGCTGGTATCCGGCGGGGAGCAAAGCAGCAGCAGGGCAGGGGCTGAAGGGGGCAGTGTGGTGACGCAGGATGAGAGTGGGAGGCTTAGTGACACTGCGAAAGGGGAGGTGTATGTATGTTTTGAGGGGCCATTGGGGGCCCACCTGAAGCAGGAGGTGAGGGAGAAGATTTGGAAAGGGGAATATGTGGATATATTTTCATTACTACCCTTAGAGCGTTTTAACCTGGATAGGCCCCGCAAGGAGGAGAAAAAGGAGGAGGAGGAACGGCGGCGGTATCGGCTGATACCGCGGTCATTCACAAATTGGTTACAGGCATTTGCTATTTTAGCTAGTGTGATTGGGGAGAAGGCACCTGACAATTGTTCAGGCTTATTCTGTTACATGGATGCGATAGGAGAGGCATACCGTGTGTACGGGGGCATGGCCTGGCTCAGGTATGATGAGCAGTTTAGGCAGAGGAAGGCGGTTCGCCCCAACATTCGTTGGGATCATAAGGATATTGCTTTATGGTTAAAGGTAACGGCCCCCATAAAAAGTGGGCAGCCCTTTCGTGGGGATGGGGGGGGGGGGCCGAGAGAGGCCACAAGCGGGACGGCCATGCAGAAGGGACTCTGCTTTGCCTTCAACGACGGGTCATGCCGGTTTGGAGCAAAATGCAAATTCAAGCATGAATGTTCATCATGTGGAGGGAACCATGGGGCAAATAAATGCTTCAGAGGGAAGTCCCGAGACAGTAGTTCAAAAGGGGGCGACACCAGTTCGGCTGGAAAGGATGCTGGGTTATCTGCGTAGGTATCCTGACCAGCGGACAGCCGCCTTGTTGGAGGAGGGGTTTAGGGAAGGTTTTAAGATACCTTCTGACGTGCAGGTGTCAGGAAGTTTTAGGAGGAATTTGAAGTCTGCTAGGGAGCATCCTGAAGTGGTGCAGGAAAAACTGTTTAAGGAGGTGCAGCTGGGTCGTATGGCTGGACCGTTTAGGGCGGCACCGTGGCCAGATTTGATAGTCTCTCCGTTGGGGGTGGTGCCAAAAAAGGAGGCGAACAAGTTTCGTCTGATACACCATTTATCCTTCCCAAAAGGGGCGTCGGTCAATGATGGCATTGATCCCGACATCTGCTCGGTGGTTTATACATCCTTTGATGCGGCCGTTAAGTGGGTGAAGCGGTTTGGGAAAGGGGCCATGTTGGCAAAGACTGATATTGAATCGGCATTCCGGTTGCTGCCTGTTCATCCAACCAGTTTGCGCTTGTTGGGATGTTGTTGGGATGGGGAGTTTTTTGTTGATCGTTGTTTACCGATGGGGTGCTCCTTGTCGTGTGCTTATTTTGAGGCCTTTAGTTCCTTTTTGGAGTGGGTGGTTAAGGATGTCTCTGGGTGCAGTTCAGTTATTCATTACCTAGATGATTTTTTATGTATTGGTCCCGGGGGGACCGGTGTATGTGATTTATTGTTGAGGACTGTTGAAAGGGTGTCGGCAGACTTTGGGGTCCCGCTTGCTCCGGGAAAGACGGAGGGCCCTGCGACTGTGATCAGTTTTTTGGGTATTGTCATTGATACTGTGAATATGGAGTGTCGCTTGCCTGAAGAAAAGTTACTGGGTTTGAAGGCCGAGGTAGGGAGGGCGTTGCTGTTGAAGAAAATCAGATTGAGGGAATTACAGTCCTTGCTGGGTAAGTTGAATTTTGCGTGTCGCATTATGCCGATGGGCCGCATTTTCAGCAGGAGGCTTGCAGCAGCGACAGCAGGGGTGGTTCTTCCTCATCATTTTGTCAGATTAGGTAGTGAGTTGAAAGGGGACTTGCGGGTGTGGGCATTTTTTCTGGAAACCTTTAATGGCAGGGCGTTGTGGATGTCAGACACGTGCGTGGCTACAGAGCTAGACCTTTTCACAGACGCCGCTGGGAGTGGCGGTTTTGGGGCTTATTGCCAGGGACATTGGTGTGTGGGCCGGTGGCCGGAGTCTTGGGTGCAGAGAGGCTTGGTTAAAAATTTAGCATTGTTGGAATTGTTTCCTATTTTGGTTGCAGTTGTTGTTTGGGGTGAGCTGTTCCGCGATAGGAAGATTTGTTTCTACTGCGATAATTTGGGGGTGGTCATGGCTATTAATCAATTGTCGGCATCTTCACCTCCGGTGGTTACTATTTTGCAGCAGTTGGTATTGGAATGTCTGGCTTTGAATTTGTGGGTTGTGGCTAGGCACGTTCCCGGTGTCTCTAACGGCATTGCGGATTCTTTATCTCGTTCACAGTGGGAACGATTCCGGGAGTTGGCGCCAGAGGCGGACAGGGAGGGGACCGGGTTCCCGAGTCGGCTCTGGGCTCTGCTGGACGGGTAGTCGATCAGCTCATCAGGGAATCCTTGGCCCCAAATACATGGTCGGCATACAACCAGGAATGGCGGAGCTGGTTAGAATGGCGTGAGGTAGTAGGTTTGAAAGAGGATGATGACGAGTTGGCTGTCTTGCTATACATAGGCCATTGTAAGGAGATTGGTTGGTCAGTGGCTAAGATCACGCGCTGTATGGCGGGCTTAGCTTTTGGGTTTCGTGCAGGTGCGAGGCCTGATGTCACAAAGAATTTCCTGATTGCGCAGGCTTTAAAAGGCTGGAGAAAAGGACATGTAGTACAGGATCAGAGAAGGCCGGTGTCCTTCCAGTTGTTGCAGAATATGGGCAGGAAGTTGGGTGAGGTCTGTAGTTCCAATTTCGAGGAAAGGTTGTTCGGGGTAGCCTTTTTGCTTGCCTTCTTCGGGGCACTGCGGATTGGTGAACTCGTGAGTCCAAGCGTCTCCAGGCCGGGAGGTTTGTTAGGGGAGGATGTGGATTTATACTCGGATAGGGTGGAGCTAGTGGTGAGGAGGTCTAAGACGGATCAATTAGGGAGGGGGAAGAAGGTAGTTCTCTTCTCTGTACCGGGCTCAGATATGTGCCCGGTAGCACGGCTGAGGATATTTAAGGAAGTCAGAGTGGGCAGAGAAAGGGATCCTTTGCTGATGCATGCGAATGGGTCCTTTTTATCACGGTTCCAGTTCACAAGCGTGTTTAGAGCGGTCCTGCGGACGTTGGGCCTCAAGGGGGAGGAATACGCGGGTCACTCTTTCCGCATCGGGGCCGCAACTGAGGCTGCTAGGATGGGTTTGGGAGATGAGCTGATTAAGCGCATTGGGCGATGGGAATCGTCTCGTTTTCGTTCATATGTTCGTTTAGGGGATTGTTGAGGCTGATTGTGTTCTTTCTAATTTTAGGGCATCCCCCGTGCCTGATTTGGATTTTAGGACATTCATATGTCTTTTGGGGAGCTTTGCGGGCTGATGTCAGACCGAACGGCCGCCAGCTAGGTTTGGATAGAGAGGAGGCAGTGGTTCGATGGCTGGGGAAGCGCGGTATGGTATGGAGTGGAATGTTACAGGAATTTCACCGTTTTGTTCGGCTCGATAGGGCTCCCGACATATTAGTGTTGCACGTGGGAGGGAATGACCCTGGGAGCAGACCATTTAGGGAGTTGATACGGGTTATCAAGTTTGATCTCCTACGTTTATGGGCAATGTTTCCAGAGGTGATCACAGTTTGGTCGGATATTGTGCCGCGCCGTTATTGGAGGGATGCAAGGTCGGCTGACAAGATCAATAAGGCACGGATAAAAGTCAACAGGGCAATTGGGCGTTTTATGGCTAGAAACGGCGCGGTGGTGGTGAGGCACAGGGAACTTGAGTCTGGTGCCGGTGCTTTTTGGAGAGGAGACGGTGTGCATTTGAACGCTGTAGGGATCGATGTTTGGTCCTTGGGACTACAGGAAGGGATAGAAACAGCGTTCCGGATGTGGGGGGGTCGCCCGGGGTCAAGGGCTTAACCCCGTGCTTGGTGGCGGAGGGGGGTCCTCGAGGTTGGTGGCATTGAGGCTTAATTATGCGGCGGGGAGGGCCCCATGAGGGGGCTGGACTCCCCTGGGTGAGGCTAATTAATGAGCACTGGGTGTTGACAATTGGTGCCCTCGAGCCAATCGCTATCGGCTGGGGGTAACAACTCCTGGAAGTGCTTAGAGGTGTGGATTGATTTATTGAGGGCCTCGGGGACCACCTTCCGTGGGGAATGTTTTTGATTATTGTTAATTTTGTATTGTTTCAATAAAGATGGCTGCTGTGGCCAATTTTATCCAACAAGAGAGTTATGTCATTTGTGGGGGGATAATTGGGCACAGCGATTAGACAATACCCTGTCATGTAGGAGCCGGACTGGAGGCAAAGCCTGGGGGTAGGCTCCCCTGACAGGGTTTGTAGGGAGCTGACTAGCTGGACAGTCATAGAAGGGGTGTCTAAGGAGAGGGTCATAGGGGGAGGGGCTTAACGGGGTGTAGTAAGGGTATATAAGCAGAGTGCAGGCAGGAAATAGGGGTCACTGGGAGATTTTTCTGAACAGCTCCCACCCACCCTCCCTAATTTTATAATTTTTAGGAAGAATTATTGATAGGTTGTCTTTTGTCACAGTGGCCTGTGCGGAGGGGGGTCCTCGAGGTTGGTGGCATTGAGGCTTAATTATGCGGCGGGGAGGGCCCCATGAGGGGGCTGGACTCCCCTGGGTGAGGCTAATTAATGAGCACTGGGTGTTGACAATTGGTGCCCTCGAGCCAATCGCTATCGGCTGGGGGTAACAACTCCTGGAAGTGCTTAGAGGTGTGGATTGATTTATTGAGGGCCTCGGGGACCACCTTCCGTGGGGAATGTTTTTGATTATTGTTAATTTTGTATTGTTTCAATAAAGATGGCTGCTGTGGCCAATTTTATCCAACAAGAGAGTTATGTCATTTGTGGGGGGATAATTGGGCACAGCGATTAGACAATACCCTGTCATGTCTCTCCTCCTCTAGTCAGTCCCGCCCAGTGGGAAATGCGCCTCCCCCAACACTTGTCTATGCAGGGGTGCTGTAATATATTGTATTACACTAGAACTTGGGACTCAGGATAAGACATCAAACTCCTTCTAAGCCCAACTCCAGACTCCAGTGAAAGTAGCCAATGGGAGTCTGGGGATGGGCTTAGAAGGAGTTTGATGCCTTATTCTTGGCCACAAGTGCCGCCAGGCGCTTGATGCATACATTGCTGCACATATAGTAAGTACATCAGAACATGTATGTGTATATGTGCTCAGCTGTTCCCCCCTGCACTATGTTATTGGAGCTGCACATGGTGGCAACAGATTCTGAGCTGCACCTCCCTGCATGATGACTGGCTGTCGCTACACTACTATATATTACAGCAGCCAGAGGTAAAAGACAGTAATACACCGGCAGCGTGCTCTCTTCTTGTGGGCCCACAGAAAGGTGAGGCTCAGAGTACTTGCCCCCTTGCCCCCCCGTGTACCCTCTTAATTAGGCTGGGACACATAGAAATGTGTCTGTCACACAGAGGCAAGGATGTCACAGACTAATACATTAGAACTGGTAATCTCCAAATTAATATGAAGACACAGGGTAAGTGCAAGGAGATCAGGCATGGAAAGCCACTGATTGTCATGGGTAATCCCCACTGGTTGGATTGCTCTGGAGAAGCATTTAGCCTTGGGGTAAATAGTCTCTCATAGATTATGTATATGCTATATTAAGGTATTTCACACAACATTTACTCACTACATTAAACTACTGTACTATGACCCATGGCTTTCCCATCTAGGCTCATTACTACTTATCGATACTTGGATGGAGGCATAGATTGTCTATGGTAGTAGCCCATGTATCCCTAGTATTAGTATGTGGCTTATATGAATATTGTATAATGATACCTACATCTGACACAGGAATCATTTATAGCAGAAAAGAAAATGTATTCCTCAGGTTAAGCTGGTAATAACCTTTGGCATTGTTTAATTAATTAATGAGATAAGTTATAAATAGTTTGTAAATGGTCAGTAAAATACTTGCTTCACAATTAGATTTAGTACAATCTTTTAGATAATTTTTGCAATAAACTATCCCAGATGGAAATTTAAAAACAGGGAATTATTTAACTAGTTCAGTGCATTATATTTAATACCTTCAATACACAGCAAGAACAAGAAACATATGAAATATAAACTTTTAGAGCTGCATAAATACAAGTAATATAAACACTGTAAAGCCCCGTACACATGGGGCGATGGGGGAGCCTGTGATAAGCGACGGATCGCTCAGCACACTTTGCTGCACACCCACGATGTGTGCTGAGCCATCTGTGAGGGCCTGAGCTCTCTGGTGAGAGAACACTGGCGATGACTAGATTTTCACTGCATGCAGTCAAAATCTAATCAGGCAATAGCGACATGCGGAAACGTGCATCGTCGTCATGGGGGTCACACATATGGAGTGATCTGTGCTTCATTTCTAAGCGATCTGGTCAGATCGCTTAGAAACAGCCCTCACTAGTATTCTGACAAAACACAAAATGAAGCTATTGCAGTTGCCCGACCCTTCACACAAATCAGGTGTCATTTATAATGAACATTGCACATGGAGAATTCTGAAAACAAGCTGGGTCTATGTGCATGTATAGGAAATGACACACGGGAAGGTTTAACAAACTCCAATAATCCATATCAATTTTTACTTCTCTGAGTTTATTATCATAAAAGATCATGTCGTTTCAAAGTTGTATTCACAAAACGTAGTAGAAACAAAGTTTTCTGTTGTCAAACTGACTTTCTGCTGAAAGGATGCTTTAAAGCCTGCAGCTATTCTAAAAACATGCATCATCATCATCATCATCACCATCAAGATTATTTGTGTCAGCTTCTTCAGAAAATACAACAGATTGTCTGGCAAATTTTTGTCAATGTAAAGTATATGAAATGACCATAGGGGTTCCCAAACTTTGTGGAATCACGACATGCCAGAGTATCAGAAAGTCTCCCATGGCACCCCTAGACCAAAAGTTTCTCATTAAGAAAGTCAGAAAAAAAATATTAAGTTAATAAAATTGTGTTTATAACTCATCCTTAGGGTCAGTTATGTGGTAATTATCAGGATTCACCTCACGGCACACAGCTTGGGAATCACTGCCATAAACCAAGATAAAAAACAATATATTATTCTCCCTCACACTTTTTTTTATTTATTTTGTGAGTATAGCTTTATTGGACACAGGCTGTCAGATGACAGACATGAGCACATTGCAGTGCTTAGGGCTGCACACATAAACCACCTCAATACCGGCGCAAGGGTAGCTCAGTACCATCCCGCTAGCATGCAACATCATCAGGGGCAGATAGAGGGGTGAGAGCGCCCCTTGGCAAAAACAGTAACACTTGTGCTCCCCCTAATTAATTTGTTTCCATTCATTGGTTATAAGCCCTCAGTTAATGATAGCCAATTTTATTGATTAATAAAAAAGCCATTAACTTTATGGTACAGGACAGTGGAAATGTTTTGCAGTTATTGATACATTTCCGACAGTATCAACACAAGCATCCAAGTGCCGCCATGAAACAAGTGAAACCCCTAGGCACGTGTCTTGCATGTCTTATGGACAAATCACCACTGAACATCATGTGCTAAATAAGCAGTGCGCTGAGCATCATGGGAAATGGAATGCTGTTCTTATTCTGAATGTGGAAAGACATGAGTCTACATTGACAGAAAATGTAACTTGCACTGAGCTACCCTCAGTATAAAGAAATAAAATAATGGTAAACACACCTCCCATGTCATAAAGCCTTGTTATTGCTATCAGAAATAAGTTACAGTACATAAGCTATGAATCACTTTCGGTATAATAACTTCAGAGTACAAAGCCGTATCACTGACAGTGCGCTCAGTACGTAATGAGAGAGATTTCAGCAGTTTGGAGTTAGGAAGAAAAATATAAATACCGTATAATCATTTTTTGGCTTTAATTACATTTTGTAAGGGTCCTTTTTACTTCCTAAAGCCACACATCTACACAGAGGGGTATATTTAATGCCAAAAGGTGAGCTATGATGGCGAGCAGTGCCAATAGCTCGCCGTCATAGCTCACGGGTCAGTAATCAACTCCCCCCCCCCCCCCGCACTCGCCGTTTTCAGCACGCCTGTTCCCTGAGATGTGGTGGAAACAGCGAGTGTGGCTATGAAAATGGTGAGGCTTGCTGCATTTGCGGCAAACCTCGCCGTTTAGGGGAGTCCCCGCCGTCTTCCATCGGCAAGGATTTCCGCGGAACGTAGAATTGGGCGAGCGGCCGGTGAGGGGGCTGGACAGCGAGGATGGCTTTTCCTCGCTAGAAAAAACCATCCTCGCCGCACAACCCCCCCTTGACACCGCTCGCAGAGAGCATTGAATATACCCCAGAGACTTTAACAGGAGTGAGTGTCGACCAAACGCAGGCCCCATATCGCTTTCACCGAGTGATTCTGTGGTGGTTACGGTACGTTTGTGTGTATGTTTATTATGGGATGAATGTAGGGTTCATAAATACTGTAGAAAGGAGATCAAAAGTAAAAAAGTCCCGTAGTGCAAATATTATAAACACTCAGGAAATAAGTCTGCAGTTCACAATACCCAACATTTAAAGCAAGTGGACTTTGAATGGAAAATAATCATAAAATATTTAGACTACTGATATGTACAAATAATCATAAAAAAAAACTCTATGACACATACCTCATAGACAAAGTAAACTTTGGCTTCTACATAGATTCCCATTCGAACCACAGCACGGACCGCTGCATTCATGCCTGAAAGACATAGTAAAGGTCTGTTAGTGCAACAGTCCCAATTTAAAAAAAAAATCAGCTTATTTTCTTAAATAAAAAGTCATCAGCCTGATGGTCAGCAATATGGAGTCTCGACCCCATGCTGAGAAGGTCGGGACCAACTTTGGGGTCAGGACCCACAGTTTGAGAACCGCTGCATAAGAGATATTCAACATCCCTCCCCCCAACAATACTGTAGAACTGCAAATTCTGCAACAGGGCATTAAGGCACACCAAAACTGTGGATAGGCATGCTGAAATGTTTATTTCCACAGCAGTTTTGAGAGCTGATTGTTGATACTTCAGCATGTGTATTACTGTTATTCTCCTCTCTGTCTGTCTCTCCGCTCTGTGTCACCCCTGTGTAAATCCCTTCCAGCACAGCCTGCTGGGAAGTCCATTTTTGTGCACATACAACTTAACATGTAGCTCAGGCTTCTAGGGACTGCACTGGCTGTAGCCCTAGAAGCCGGATAGGGATGCCATAGTAGAAGGGGAGTGGCTTCCAGTGCGAAGGGATCTCCACTACCGTAGCCCAGACAGGTAGTCCCGGAGGAAGAAAACACTTCGCCTGGGACTGCCTGTCCAGCTGTAAGTAGCAGGGAATGCTTCCAATGGATCACCTCCTACCCATTATCAACAGTGGCCCCAAACCTTTGGGCTCACCTGATGCTACTTTTGTGGATATTATGACAGAATATATTGCAATGTTTTTATAGTTTGTATCCTATGTGCTGCAATGTTTTGTACTATTTATTGTTATATTTACGCTGTTTTCTGTTTGTATACTGTGAACCCATTGTGGCACCAGATAAAGATGAATTTACTTCACTTCACACTATGGGGTATATTTACTAAGATGGAAGTTGCCCATAGCAACCAATCAGATTTTACTTATTTTTCTTTTAGCGCCTTCTAGATAATAGATATAGGGTGGGATGTTCTAACAGCCACAGCCCTCTAATGCCCCCTTCGCTGGGTACCGCATTGTTAATAATCGCATATGCTCTAACATATGCGATTATTAACGCAAGGGACAGCTCTTGCGATAAGAGCAGTCCCTTGTGATGCGGCCACGGTGCTGGACTTCTGACTGAGACCAGTGGATCCCTCACACAGCGCTGCAGTAAGAAGTCCATGGGCTTCTGCAGGGAATCGCCAGCTTTTGCTGGCGATTCCCCCGCATCACTGACACTGCGGAGGGGAAACAGAGAATACAGAAATGCGGTAAAAACCCGATAACAGTGGTTTTACCGCATTTCTGCTTTAGAGAATCCCGCCCATAATCTGATTGGTTGCCATGGGCAACATTCCATCTTCAGCAATCCCATGTTAGTAAGATAACCTCTACATGTGTTCTCTACTGGCCATAATTTGATTCCTTTGACGATCAGGTAAAGCAACAAGATCTGCTCATGTTGCTTTTGGGCTCCTTTGCCACTGGCATCAAAAATCAAGTTCCATGCTAGTAATATCAGAGCCGTCATCCAAACTGTTGGGACACCAATTCCTTGCTGGGTGCATTAGATCCACCTGAAACATTTATCTCATCTCAAGGTGATCGTTGCCATTAAGCATTGTAGACCGCCCACATACAAGACGTTGCAGGTGATTGGTTCCATGCAATCACATATTTGCCCATTAACGACTATTTGAAGCTGTGTTCCACCCACAGATGGCTCACTCTATAGGTGCCCATACACTAGGGCCATATACGTGTGATTTGGTCATTTAAAAAACAAAACAATGTATACGTTTTATTGTTAAATTAGGGACATAAAATACAATAGAATGAAAATGCAAATCGCATACAAAGCATCCAAATTGCATGTATTTGGCATTAGGTTTGATGCGATGCGCAGTGCCATGTGTATTGCATCGGAGCTTGAGGATTACACGGGCTTCAGGTTAGGGGTGTGGTATAAATCCCAGACGGTCGGGATTCCGACAATCATTACTCAGACGTCGGAATCCCGACTGTGTCGCATTGCAGCCAAGTCAGGCAGGCTTGACTGGGAGTGCCTAGGATACATTGTATGCAAATAGGACCATATGCAATGTATCATATGTGATCCTACTGCCTGGGAAGCTGTCGGCGGCTCAAGGAGGATCGTATGTGGCTTCTCCCCTCGGAGGAGTCACCCTAGTGTAACACCACCTTATGCACTTTTCCACTTCCGCCCATGTGTATTATTGGAATGGCACATGCAGGCTCTATGGAGCATCCACAACATTTAACAGGCATTTAAGGCCATTAGTAGCACTTATATGTTTAAGTAGCGATTTATAATGCAAACTATTACCTAGTTGTTGTTTTTTTTTTCAGTATATTTAAAAATTACAATGTAAAGGTTGCAGGGAAATGTCTACAAAACACAATGAATGTACTGCAGTGTAAGTAGCTGTATGGCTGAATGCCAGGCCTGCGTAATAAGATTATGGGATTTTGTAGTGGGCCTTATGTTTACCTGACTGAAAGTAAGAGATGGACCCTTCCACATCTTACACTAAGGGCCCCTGTCTTACCATGCCACTGAAACACAAAGGTGACCTTAGACACAACAGACCTTAGATCTTTCTATGCTTCTAGACAAAGCTGCAGTACAGTGTAATGATCTCCCACAGGGGTGGTAAAGCTTATGTACTGGATACTACATGCATGATTCCCAATGGGGGAAAACTCTCAGTTTTGCAGCAGCAGTTGTTCAACAGCCAACTCACATGACCTATGATGGCTGGATCAGAACCCGAAGTACAACTGCAGATGTGATGAAGTCGGAGATAACATGCCTGTGGTATCCTAATATGTATAAGGTTTCCTGATTGTGTCACTTATATGTTTCTGTATTTTACTGAGCTTAAAAGAAGCAATTTTACTACTTGGGTATGAAGCATATGCAAAGCAATGTGCCTACTTCAGTGACCGTAGGTGCTTTCGCTGTTACTTACATGGAAGATGCGCAATGCGCTAGTATGGTCTGGCAGCAGGAGGCTGCTTAGTCCAGCTTCTCTGCTACCCATAAATCTTTTTTCTAGGGCTGATTACAACATTGGTAACAGCCAACTTACTGCACGCCATTTCTCTCACCAACAACCAACCCAGAGAAGAAGTTATATGGCTCATTAGGGCAGTATGGATGGTGTAATGGTTTGCATTACTGCCTTACAGCACTGAGGTCATGGCTTTGATTCCTTCCATGGCCCTAACTGTGCGGAGTTTGTATATTCTCCCCTTGGTTGAGTGGGTTTCCTCCGGGTGCACCAGTTTCCACACACAATCCAAAATTATACTGGTAGTTAATTGGCTCTCAAAAAATTAACCCTAGAATGAATGCGTGTGTTTACTTGTGGTAGGGAATATAGATTGTAAGCTCCACTGGGGCAGATGTGAATATTCAAATATTCTATGTAAAGCCTTGCGGAATATTTATATATGTAGCTGGTAATAAATAAATAAATCCTACATTCCACCATACTACTGTAATTTGTTGAGCAGCTAGCCAGTAGAACTAAGTGCTAAAAGAATATTGCAACTTTTAAAGGATATTAACATTTCAACTGAAGAGAGAAGTGTCACTGGAAATGTCACGTCAATAGGACTTGTACATACAGTACATGAAGTAAACACCCTTGATGAAGTCATGAAAAGCGGTGTGTGATACATTATTGCGATCCAAAGTGGGGTGAAACCCAGTGGCGTAACTATAGTCCCGCAGCCCCCGCGGTGGCGGGGAGGCGCTAGGCAGGTGTGGGCGCCTGGGGGGTCTGCGGGACTATAGTTACCACCTGGTCCCGGCTCCCGACTCCTGCCCTCCCCCTCCTTACCCCATTGCCGCCGCCGCTGCCTCTAACCCGACACGCAGATCTGTGTTGGGTGACGGGCGGTCCCCGGCTCCGGCTGCAGTGCTAATATAATAAGATACACTCGGAAAATGGCTGCCCCCATAATGCTGTATGGGGGCAGCCATTTTCCGAGTGTCTGTTATTATATTAGCACTGCAGCCGGAGCCGGGGACCGCCCGTCACCCGACACAGATCTGCGTGTCGGGTTAGAGGCAGAAGCGCCGGCGGCAATGGGGACGGGTAAGGAGGGGGTTAATATTTCGGCGGGGGGGGGGGGGGGGCGCCCGAAATGTCCGGCAGGGGGGCGCAAAAAAAGTAGTTACGCCTCTGGTGAAACCACTTTCTTTATTTAGAGTGACAGCAAGTGTTAATAACATATTTCCCACAATGTATATGTTTATGTGTGAGAAAGTGAGGTTTTCTAATGCTGTGTACACACGGGGTAATATGATTGCTGGGGATATATTGCTAGCAATATATCCCCAGCAATCATATTGCTCAGTGTCTCCTTTTCATCAGCAATGAGCAACACTGCTACAGGGCGGAGGGGGAGCGCAGCAGCAGCAGCAGACGCTGCTGCTGTCACTTTGATGGGAGGAGGGAGGGAGCAGCGGCACGAGGCTGGGGAGATCAACGCTGATCTCCCCGGCGCTGACCTCCTGGCACAGCGATCGCCGGGGAAAGCCGCTGGTCGCAGGAGCATGCTCCTGCGACCAGCGACCATTAGGCAGTGCGCTCCAAATCACTGGCAATATGGTCGCTCAGCGACCATATTCCCAGCGATTTTACATGAAATTGCACCTGTGTGTACTCACCTTTAGAGTTTTTTTTTAAATAATACTGTATACAGTACTTAGAAAAATAAATGGATGTATATTGTTCACTTTGGATTTTCCATTTCAACTTGGTGCTCCCCAATACCACTATATAAATATATATACAGGTTGAGTATCCCTTATCCAAAATGCTCGAGGCCAGGAGAATTTTGGATAACGGATTATCCTGTATTTTGGAATATTTTAATATTTCAGTGATGTATTTTGAAGTATCTTGCAATTATGTTGTATAAACACATCAACCACATAAAATACACACAAATATATTTTATTTGTTCAAAAAACAAGATTTCAAAACATGAAACAAAATTTGTGTACTATATCAGATACTGAATTTGGTACTTGTGTATTATCACGGCGCCCATCGCATCGCATACCAAAAGGCATGCGATGGTATGCGATATCGCGCAATATTGTACAATGTCATACAATTTTAAAATTGTATGACATTGTATATGGCATACAATGCGATTAAAAATTGTATAAGCACCCTAATGGGTGCTTACAATGTTAAATGCACCCCCACGCCACCCGCCACTATAAACGTGAACCCGAAGCGTGGCGAGCGCAGCGAGCCCGCGAGGGGCAGCGGTACGCGTCCTCCGACCTTTTCATACCCCCACTATCCACGTCGGCGCGGAGTTGATTTCATAAAGTGTGGCGAGCGCAACGAGCCACCGAGCCCGAAGCGTGGCGAGGGGACGCGGATACCTGTGAAGCCCGTGAGGGGATGCGGATACCTGTGAAGGTATTCGCGTCCCCTCCCGGGGCTCGCTGCGCTCACCACGCTTCGGGTATAAAATCAACTCCACGCCGACGTGGATAGTGGGGATATGAAAAGGTCGGCGGACGCGTACCGCCACCCCTCACGGGCTAGCTACGCTCGCCACGCTTCGGGTTCACGTTTATAGTGGGGGGGTGGCGTGGGGGTGCATTTAACATTGTAAGCACCCATTTGGGTGCTTAAAAGCACCCTTTAGGGTGCTTATACAATCCTTCATCGCATAGGGGGCAAAAATCGCATCGCATGCCATCGGGTGCATGGCATGCGATGCAATGCGATTAAAACATTGCGACATCGGGGGCGCCGTGATAATACACAAGTATCCTGAATTTTAATGCCAAGCAATAATTTTCTTGAACATATATAGTGCCAGTTATATATTATGTCCTCAGTAGTGCTGTTACATATGTCCCAAATAAGTTTTTTTCCCACTTTCTGGAATGTATGGTTTTCGGAATAATACGGATAACGGATATTCGGATATGGGATACTCAACCTGTATATAGGTGCCCTGATGTTGCAGTCAAAATATTGGCATGCAAAAGGTTCACATTGGCAAAATATCCACATGAAAAAGGTCGCCATTGACAAAAGGTTGACACTAGCAAAAGGTCAAAATGAAAAAGGATGACACGTGAAAAGTTTGACATGAGTTTTTCCTTTTTATTTTACATTTTTTGTCCTTTTTCATACTTTAACATCCACATGAACTCTGAAACATGGCCATGCAAGAGTACACACTACACTAATTAGGGGTCCATGTTGACAGATGTTGACTTTTTCAAGTGTAGTCCTTTTTCATGTCAACCTTTTGTCAATGCTGACTTTTTGCATGTGGACCGTTTCAAAAAGACATAAAAATACTAAAATATTAGTTATATTAAACTACTAAATAAATAGATACTCTCTATCACACATCCTGGTTACATGGGGTTAAAGCTATAGGGCCAGATGCACTAAGCTTCAAAAGTGATAAAATGGATAGTGGTAAACAACCAACCAATCACCCACAAGGTCTGAATTTTGATATAGACCTAAAAAGCTTCTTATAATACTTTTTAGACAAATTACACCCAACTTCATATATCCATTTCTTATTTTCTACCTTATAACTTTATTTTATTTTTATATTTATTTTTATTTTTTACTTTTATTTTTATTTATATTTTTTTATTCTTATTTTTATTTTATTTTATTTATTTTTGTTTTTTTTCATATTTATTTTTATATATATTTTTTTTTACATTTAATTTGTTTCATATATATTTTTTGCAATACCAATGAAGAGGGAAAAAAAAAGGGTACTCTTTACCTAGAAAATCGGGTGCGATGCGACCGACGCGATGCCCGCGATTTCCCATAGGGAACAATGTTAAATGTCTCAATTGACCCGATTTTCCTGTTCAATGCCTCAATTGACCCGATTTTTCCATAGGAAACAATGTTAAATGGCCCACAGAGGCCAAATAGGCACCCTGAAGTGTGAAATGGCCCCCACAATTGTTAACGCCACCCCACGATCAACGTGAACCCGAAGCGTGGCGAGCGCAGTGAACCCGAAGTGTGGCGAGCGCAGCGAGCCCGCGAGGGGCGGCGGTACGCGTCCTACGACCTTTTCATACCCCCACTATCCACGTCGGCGTGGAGTTGAGAATAGAAAGTGTGGCGAGCGCAGCGAGCCACCGAGCCCGAAGCGTGGCGAGCGCAGCGATCCCCGCGAGGGGACGCGGATACCTTCACAGGTATCCGCGTCCCCTCGCGGGCTACACAGCTGTCCTCGTCCCCTCGCGGGGCTCGCTGCGCTCGCCACGCTTCGGGCTCGGTGGCTCGCTGCGCTCGCCACACTTTCTATTCTCAACTCCACGCCGACGTGGATAGTGGGGGTATGAAAAGGTCGTAGGATGCGTACCGCCGCCCCTCGCAGGCTCGCTGCGCTCGCCACGCTTTGGGTTCACGTTGATCGTGGGGTGGCGTTAACAATTGTGGGGGCCATTTCACACTTCAGATTGCCTATTTGGCCTCTGTGGGCCATTTAACATTGTTTCCTATGGAAAAATCGGGTCAATTGAGACATTGAACAGGAAAATCCGGTCAATTGGGACATTTAACATTGTTCCCTATGGGAAATCGTGGGCATCGCGTCGGTCGCATCGCACCCGATTTTTTAGTGCATGCGATGCCCGCGATTTTTTACTAACGATGCCCACGATCAAAATCGTGGGCGCCGTTCTAGGTAAAGAGTACCAAAAAAAGCACATGGATGCCACCAAAACCTATGACCACTTCCTTAATAGGAAGTGATCCTGTTTTTAAACAAAAGACAAAAATGTTTTATGGACATTTTAGAATAAAAGACACACAAATCTCAATGTGTGTATCCATTATTAAGTGCCCCCAAGGCATGAAACGTGTTGGTGAGAGACACGCCAGACCGGAAGTGCCCGCAGACACCAGACAGCACACAGAGAAGCCGCCGAAGTGAGAGCAGCGGCAATAGCGGCAGAAGACAAGACTACAACTACCCGCAAGTACAGTCAGGGTTAGTAAGTTGTCTCCACTGCACAACAGCAAACTTATCTGCTACAGTATTGGCATCTTCCAACTCTGTAAAAAAAGTTCTATTAAGACCTGTAAAAACGATTGGAACTGCATTTTATTTTATTTATTCTCTTTTCCTTTAACTCTATTTATCTACTTTGTCTCACCTTTTATCCTTCTTTTTAAACATTATTCCATCCCCACATTTTGTTTTTTAGCACAATAACAAACCAGCCAATCAGCTCCTACATGACTTTTTCAAACACAGCCTGTGACATGGCAGATAGGAGCTGTTTGGCTGGTTGTATCACTTTTTAAGCGTAGGGCATCTGGCCCATAGTATGTACCGTAATATCAGATATTTTTACATTTATTAACTCAAATACAACATCAATATATGACCACATACAAGGAAAATAAGAAATATTTTATCCATTTCAACAATGTGTTAGTTGTGGGATGATTGTCTGGGGGTGTGGGGGTCCCTGAATTGCACTCCTAATGTTTTGTTCCATACTGTATATAACACAATTATCTTTCGCCATTATAACACTCCTAACACATTTAATAGCTGCTCTTACCTATGTAAAGCTGTGTACATACTGGGCATTCTTCCAGGCGATTATGACTAGATCTTTAAAATCACCTAGAAGGTTTGATAGTATCAGGCCATGTGTACACAATGGGCAATAGTGATGCACAGCCCCGCAGGGACACTATCGCCCAGCCAAGTATACTGTACAGGCAAGGACATTTTGACTCAATGCCGCCTGCACATTGTATTGGCCAGCGTCTCCCGGGGCTGACAGGATATAGTTAGCCATCTCTCTGACGGCTTAATTACATCTTGATTACACACAGGGCTCAGTTGAAATCACTGAGACTGAGTCCCGTGTGTACACTCCCACTTCAATTGCTCCAATAGTGTGATGCCTTGGTGTAGTTTGTCTGGGCTGGTTTTGGGGATGTCCCATGGCCTAGACTTGAACCCTTATGATGTTAGGGACTTAGCACAGTAGCACCTCTCATTAGATTGGATGTGCAGTGTAGGCCCCCTCCCTATATATTATTTAGGGATTGGTATGAAATCCCAGCGGTTGGAATCCCGGCTGTCAAAATCCTGACTGCCGAAATCCCGACAAGGGGGGCCCAGTGCCTCGCTATGCTCGGCACACTAATTTATTCTTCCTCTATGGGTGTCGTGGACACCCATAGAGGGACAAAGTGCCAGGATTCCGGCGTTGGGATTTCGACCGCTGGGATTCCGACTGGGCGTGGTATATGGTTTCGACAGTCGGGATCCCGACAGTCATTAGCCCGTCGGGATCCCGACTGCCGGGACTCAGACAGCATGGTGAGCGCAACACCTACGGTGGCTCGCTACACTCGCCACCTATTCTATTCACCCTCTATGGGGGTAGTGGACCCCGAGGGAAAATAGCGGGTCGCCGTCGGGCACCTGTCTGTTGGCGTTTTGACAGTCGGGATTCCGACGACGGGTAAATGACTGTCGGGACCGCGTCTGGCACCCATTCTGACCGTCAGGATACTAACTGCATCCCATTATTTATGGCTCAGGTATTGTCATTTTGTTGGATGTTAGCAGCGCATTTAATTTGATGAACCAGCACTTTTACTGGGCATTTATGGCTAAACTCAATATTAGAGCCAAATGCATTGTGTGGTTACAAATGTATGCTTCCATTTCATTGTCTGGGCTGCAGAACAATATATCTCATTTTAAATGTTGATGATAAAAGGTCTATTTTAAGCCAAAGGCCTGAGTCCTGCTTTATTTTCCCAGAGGGCTCCAATGACAGAACAAGCCACATCCCCACAGTGCAATCTCTTCTCTAAATATGCATCCTGCCACAATAATGACCTTGCATGATTGCATAGAAGCAAGGGCACTTGATACGCAATGGCTATTTTAAAGCATCCTTTCACCACTGTCCTTCAAACGCTGACCAATTCTCCTTCACAGGATTCAACAATATATAGGCATTGTAATAATTTGCATCCCATTCCATTATATATATATATATATATATATATATATATATATATACACAAGGGTGCTTAGAGCCGGCACTCCCAATAATCAATGATAAGGTGCCCCGGGTGCCTTCCAAATGATATGCAGGATTGGAAAAACAGGCGTCACTCCTGAGGACTTTCAAATAGGTGTTTATGAATAAATACAGAAAGAATCAATACATGCTCATCGCTGCCGAAGCAGTCGACATTTCAATGACATTGAAACGTCGACTGCTTCGGCAGCGATGAGCATGTATTGATTCTTTCTGTATTTATTCATAAACACCTATTTGAAAGTCCTCAGGAGTGACGCCTGTTTTTCCAATCCTATATATATATATATATATATATATATATATCTATATATATATATCTCTATTCCGTCCGCTCCAGTATATGCGAATGCCTTCATGTATCAGGTCGAAAGTGAAATATTTCTTGGTAATGAATTGTTTAAACAGCATGCATTATTTTACTATAGATATATAGACGACCTGATCCTGCTGTGGTCAGGCCCTCAGGATGATCTGGTTAAGTTGCTAGAACAGCACAATGGTACCGATAGTCCGGTGAAATTGACCTACACAATTAGTCCCAACCAGTTAGATTTTTTGGATGTCCGCATCATAAAACAAGGGAATAAGATCAGTACCCAACTTTTTACAAAACCCACTGACCGCAACATGATGTTGCAATATCAAAGTTTCCATCCTCGGGCTACCACCGCCAGTTTACCCTACTCCCAGTTTATCCGGGTATGTAGGGTTAACAGTGACATGTCAGTAAGGGATATTCAGCTAGATGCCATGCTTAATAGATTCCTGGAAAGGGGTTATCCCTATGATTTACTTAGAGAGGCCAAATTAAAAGCCATTAACATCTCTAGACAGGAATTACTTAAAAGCAAACAACCGGACACCAATGTAAATAAGGGAACTTTCACTTGGGTCAAACACTTTTCAGATAAAAGCCCTGGAATTGTCAAAAAAGCCAAAAGTATGTGGCCCATTGTATCCACAGATCCCCACATTCCCAGTCTCAAAAACACGCGGCTTCAAACTGGTTTTGTAAGGGGTAGGAGCATTGGGGACCGTATAGTGAAGACAGATATTTCTAATCTTCAGACGAAACCCACACACTTCCTTTCCCGTAAAGGGGGCTGCTACAGGTGCACAGGATGTGTAACCTGTAGCTATATGACTTCGGGTACCTCTTTCCGACATCCCCACACGGGTAAAGTATTTAACATCAAGCCAGTCCTGACATGTATGTCTAGGTACGTTGTATATTTATTGACATGCCCGTGTGGTTTGAACTACGTCGGAAAGACCATCTGCACAATAAAAGATCGCATGGCGAATCATAGGACTGCCATTCGTGCAGCCCTGGAGAAAGGCCATAGCGAGCAAACTGTTGCCAGACACTTCCTAGAGGCTCGACATGGGGTAGCCAACTTACGTTTTCAACTCATAGATCAGGCCCCGGAATCCCTAAGAGGGGGTGACAGAGGGAAAAACCTGTTGCAAATTGAGAGCAGGTGGATCCACACACTGGGTACCCTGAGACCAGGAGGCCTCAATGAGACCATGAATTTAGGTAGCTTTCTGTGATTGTAGCACCTACCCTGGAGAGATTGGATGCGATATAGTGAGGGACCCACACACCAGCAGATTTCTTTATTGAGTAAATATGAGATAACATTAGTATCAAGATTTTTTGTCCTTTTTTCATATGTTTATATGTATTATTACTAATGTATGCAATTCTGCAGGTTGTGCAACAAGAATACAGCAAATTTTGTCCTGTTACATTCCCAGATGCGATAAACCCAGCTTTCCTGCATAAAATATTAGATTTGAACAAGCACTTATAGCGATTAGTGCTGGGTATAATGTTGCGACATACTGCCATCTTGTGGCCGTTTAGAAATAAGCACAGGGAAAGCAGGCAGTCGTGTTTTTAATTGTTTCTGTATTAAGTGTTTTTTTATCATTATGACACCAGCATATGCACTTTATGACATAATAACCACTGTTATATCAAGCACTTTGCACTTTGAACCAGCATTCTAATGTACTGGCATATTTTGCACTGTTTCCCTAGTGTGGCCTCCTCCGCTGCCAGGACGGATAGGTCACTTCCGGGTGATTTCCGGAAGTTGTCAGCAGGCGTCCCAGACGGAGGAGGACGCTACACAGCGGGTCCCCTATATGTAAGTCCAATTTTCTTTCATACACTGTTGTTGCACTGTTGAATTTTGTGTTCTTCTGGTCCTGACGAAGGGCGACTGCCCGAAACGGCGTTGACCGTTAGAAGGATTAATAAACATCACGTTTTCACCTAAGACCTGGAGTGACGCCTAGTATATTGGAGGTTGCATTAGTAGCTGCAAGGCTACTTGGGAAGGCACCCGGGCACGAACACCAACTGAGCGAGGAGTGCCGGACACCCCACAAGTTTTATATATATATCTATATATATATATAGATATATATATATCTATATCGGTACTCTTTACCTAGAACGGCGCCCATCGCGGTGATCGCGACATCGCGGGCAGCACATAAACGGCCGCGACGCGATGCCCGCGATCACCGCGATTTTCCCATAGGGAACAATGTTAAAAAGTCAGATTGATCTCGATTTTGCATTCAATGCCTCAATGCCCGCGATTTTACCATAGGAATCAATGTTAAATGGGCTACAGAGCCCAAATAGGCTCAATTAACCCTTAAATGTCACCCCAATTTTTTTACGCCACCCCACGATCCACGCCAACCCGAAGCGTGGCGAGCGCAGCGAGCCCGCGAGGGGCGGCGGTACGCGTCCTCCGACCTTTTCATGCCCTACTATCCACGTCGGCGTGGAGTTGAGAATAGAATAGTGTGGCGAGTGCAGCGAGCCACCGAGCCCGAAGCGTGGCGAGCGCAGCGAGCCCCGCGAGGGGACGCGGATACCTTCACAGGTAAACGCGTCCCTTCGCGGGCTTCACAGGTGTCCGCGTCGCCACGGACACCTGTGAAGTCCGCGAGGGGACGCGTATAACTGTGAAGGTATCCGCGTCCCCTCGCGGGGCTCGCTGCGCTCGCCACGCTTCGGGCTCGGTGGCTCGCTGCGCTCGCCACACTATTCTATTCTCAACTCCACGCCGACGTGGATAGTAGGGCATGAAAAGGTCGGAGGACGCGTACCGCCGCCCCTCGCGGGCTCGCTGCGCTCGCCACGCTTCGGGTTGGCGTGGATCGTGGGGTGGCGTAAAAAAATTGGGGGGACATTTAAGGGTTAATTGGGGCTATTTGGGCTCTGTAGCCCATTTAACATTGATTCCTATGGGAAAATCGCGGGCATTGAGGCATTTTACAGTAAAATCGCGGTCAATCAGGCTTTTTAACATTGTTCCCTATGGGAAAATCGCGGTAATCGCGGGTACCCGATTTTGATGTACCCGCGATTTACCCGCGATGCCCGCGATTACCGGGAATTTGAAGGTGACGATGTTGGGGGCTGCTACCCCCGGCAGGTTTGACTCAGAGCCAGAGGAAGGTCTCTGCCTCCTGCAAGCAAGACTCCCATGGCCGCACGTACACACACAGGCTGGAGGGAGGAGGATGAGAGCATCCACACTGAGGATCAGGCAGGGAGGACGGTAATACAGACGCTGGGAACAAAATATAAAGCCAATAGATGCATAATTTGCTCGTATTTCTAATGCCAATGCAATAAATCATGATATTTATAATATTGTAATAACAGGTACTATAGACCCACGTGATAATGGGATCAGACTGATTTCGTAACATAGAGAAGATAGGTGGAAACTGTGTATTGCAGTAAAATGGCTAGGTTATACATTGTAGCGATGGATGGCTAGTTACACACGTTGTTACATGTCCCAATGAGCTGCTGCCGCTGTGTGTGGTCCTAGCTGACAGCACAGCAGGACATACAGTAGCACTGTAATTGCTGGTGTCACTGGAATGCACTGGCTACTGAAGATGTCAATGATGGGCATCTGCCTACAGTGTAGCAGTGCAACCTGCGGCCCTGCACTTGCTGTCATATTTAAAAGGCCCCTGTGTAACCGGTCATGCTGGTCCATGTAGTTCCCTTACAGGAGGAGAACCCGCAGCTGTTGCATTGTGTAAGTAGTAATAGGAGAGAAGTAGTGATAGTGAGGACAGCACTGTAATACAGGCCGGGTAGGAGGATGAGGAGGATATCTAATATTAGTAATCGCAGGGAAAGCCCGCACTGCAGCAGCAGCAGCAGCAGTATGGAGTCACCATCACGGCTGGGATCCGCCTCCTGCCATAGGTGACCAGTCTCCTCCACACTGCCCTATGGACCTCCCTGTCGGGTTCTGGTGCTGTGTGACTACTACTACAGGTGGTGACAGGTGCAGCTGGGAAATAGCTTGCCATCTACTGGGTGCACTGGTTTTCTCTGAAGGTGGTGGCCCAAATCTATTTGGTTGTCCTATAATGACTCGGGGGGGTTCCCTGGCATAACTGGGGTACATCTATCTGCCACTGACAGCATGAGATGTGTTGGGCACAACTGCTGCATACATAACCCACCCCAGAATCACCGGTGCCCATGCAGCAGGACAGTGGGGTCTGGCACCGGTGCAGTGTGGCATTATGTGGCCTGGTGGAAGGACCACTGATCTATGGTTACATACAGGCCCAGACATCCTATACTGCTGCTGCTTGGCCTAGAGGGGGCTCCATACGTACAGCACCGGTTACCTGAGCCCCATTCCCCAGCTGCAGAACTCTCCTGTGAATGCACCTGGGGCACACAGTCTGGCGCCTACACACTGGGATCAGGGACAATTAGGGGGCAGGGACAGTGGTAGACAGATAGATAGTAGAGACAGCGATGACACCCGGCACAAGGTGACAGTGGGCGTGAGCAGCAGCAGGCACAGGGCATCCTCCTTACCTTGGGCATCTCCGCCGCTGGTCAGGACACCGATGGATTTACCGGCTCCCGAAAGGTTTTCAAAAAACTTCTGCGGCTGTGCCATGGCTGCAGCTCCCCTCACCCTGTGCTACCAGTACTGTATACGTATAACGTTATCCCAATATAAGATGTCACTAGATGGGGTGTGGGGGTGGCTGCTGCAGCCGTGCCTCCGCCTTTCCTCTTCTCTGTCCTCTCCCCCTTGTGCTGCCCGCCGCTGCATGTGACACTCCCGCTGCTCAGCAACCGAGAGCCGGACAGCGAACCACACGCCCAGCGCTCTGTAACCACGCCCCTCTCCGGGCAACAGGCACTTCGCTTCTGGAGAAGGAGGCAGAGAAGTGGGCGGGGATTAGCTGGTGATGCAGATGCCGGAAAGCCGCCGGTGGGCGCGGCTGTACTGTACATCCCCTGGAGGCTTCAAGTTCCTAGTAGCTGCTAGTATTACTAGTATACTGTATACTGTAGTAGTAGTAGTAGGAAGTGATACTACTGTAGGGAGATGTTCTAGTGACACTGACTTGCTGTTATCTGAGCTGTCCCAAAAATGTGTGCAGGAGCAGAAACCAGCTCCTCAGCAGCGATGTAGCTAGGTGCCCGGAGCAAGGGCATAACACCCCCCCCCCCCTCCTAAACGGTACTTTTTTGTTTCATGGCGGCAGAAGCGATATCGCATGCGATGCAATATCTAATCCGATCTGATGCGATTTTTGACCTGTTCATTACCCCACTATCCACTATGCATGGAGCTGACTTCATATAGTGTGGCGAGCGCAGCGAGCCACCGAGCCTGAAGTGTGGCGAGCGGGGTATTAAACAGGTCAAAATCGCATCAAATCGGATGCGATATCACATCGCATGCGACTGCATGCCATATCACATGCAACATTTTCCGCCGTGAAACTACACAAGTACCAAAAATACTTAAAAACTAAGACACTATATAAGACACTGTAACAGAATCTGCTGCGCTAAATAGGTAACTGTAACAGAATCTGCTGCGCTATAGAAGACACTGTAACGGAATCTGCTGCGCTAAATAGGTAACTGTAACAGAATCTGCTGCGCTATAGAAGACACTGTAACGGAATCTGCTGCGCTATATAAGACGCTGTAATGGAATCTGCTGCACTATATAAGACACTGTAACAGAATCTGCTGCGCTATATAAGACACTGTAATGGGATCTGCTGCACCATATAAGACACTGTAACGGAATCTGCTGCGCTATAGAAGACACTGTAACGGAATCTGCTGCGCTATATAAGACGCTGTAATGGAATCTGCTGCGCTATATAAGACACTGTAACAGAATCTGCTGCGCTGTAGAAGACACTGTAACGGAATCTGCTGCGCTAAATAGGTAACTGTAACAGAATCTGCTGCGCTATAGAAGACACTGTAACGGAATCTGCTGCGCTAAATAGGTAACTGTAACAGTATCTGCTGCACTATAGAAGACACTGTAACGGAATCTGCTGCGCTATATAAGAACCTGTAACGGAATCTGCAGCGCTATGTAAGACACTGTAACGGAATCTGCTGCGCTATATAAGACGCTGTAATGGAACCTGCTGCGCTATATAAGACACTGTAACAGAATCTGCTGCGCTATAGAAGACACTGTACGGAATCTGCTGCACTATATAAGAATCTGCTGCGCTATATAAGACACTGTAACGGGATCTGCTGCACTATATAAGACACTGTAACAGAATCTGCTGCACTATATAAGACACTGTAATGGGATCTGCTGCACCATATAAGACACTGTAACGGAATCTGCTGCACTATATAAGACACTGTAACGGAAGCTGCTGCACTATATAAGACGCTGTAACGGAAGCTGCTGCACTATATAAGACGCTGTAACTGAATCTGCTGCACTAAATAGGTAACTGTAACAGAATCTGCTGCGCTATAGAAGACACTGTATGGAATCTGCTGCACTATATAAGACACTGTAATGGGATCTGCTGCACTACTGTATATAAGAATCTGCTGCGCTATATAAGACACTGTAACGGGATCTGCTGCACTCTATAAGACACTGTAACAGAATCTGCTGCGCTATATAAGACACTGTAACGGGATCTGCTGCGCTAAATAGGTAACTGTAACAGTATCTGCTGCACTATAGAAGACACTGTAACGGAATCTGCTGCGCTATATAAGAACCTGTAACGGAATCTGCAGCGCTATGTAAGACACTGTAACGGAATCTGCTGCGCTATATAAGACGCTGTAATGGAACCTGCTGCGCTATATAAGACACTGTAACAGAATCTGCTGCGCTATAGAAGACACTGTACGGAATCTGCTGCACTATATAAGAATCTGCTGCGCTATATAAGACACTGTAACGGGATCTGCTGCACTATATAAGACACTGTAACAGAATCTGCTGCACTATATAAGACACTGTAATGGGATCTGCTGCACCATATAAGACACTGTAACGGAATCTGCTGCACTATATAAGACACTGTAACGGAAGCTGCTGCACTATATAAGACGCTGTAACGGAAGCTGCTGCACTATATAAGACGCTGTAACTGAATCTGCTGCACTAAATAGGTAACTGTAACAGAATCTGCTGCGCTATAGAAGACACTGTATGGAATCTGCTGCACTATATAAGACACTGTAATGGGATCTGCTGCACTACTGTATATAAGAATCTGCTGCGCTATATAAGACACTGTAACGGGATCTGCTGCACTCTATAAGACACTGTAACAGAATCTGCTGCGCTATATAAGACACTGTAACGGGATCTGCTGCACCATATAAGACACTGTAACGGAATCTGCTGCGCTATATAAGACAATGGGCAGTATTCAATGAGAAAAATTCTCTGTGTTTTATGGCGAGTTTGTGCTTTTCTCGCATTGGACGGAGACTTTTGCTCTCAAAAAGCGAGCAACCCTATTCAATGTGCACTTCTCGCCGTCTTTCTAAGTGATTTTTGCCGTGTCTCTCGTGTAGCAATTCTCCATCTTTTCATGGAGAAGTGGAATGTGAACTTTTAAAATAAAAGGTTTTTTGATTTAATTTTGGTGAAAAAATCAGGAATTTTATTCTGTGAAAGGGCATGCTATTTTTATTCATGTGCTTATAGCACATGAATATATATTTAATTTAAAAAAAATAGGTACTCTTTACCTAGAACGGCGCCCACGATTGAAATCGCGGGCATCGCGGGTAAAATCGCGGTAATCGCGGGCATCGCGGGTAAATCGCGGGTAAATCGCGGGTACATCAAAATCGGGTACCCGCGATTACCGCGATTTTCCCATAGAGAACAATGTTAAAAAGCCTGATTGACCGCGATTTTAGCGTTAAATGCCTCAATGCCCGCGATTTTCCCATAGGAATCAATGTTAAATGGGCTACAGAGCCCAAATAGCCCCAATTAACCCTTAAATGTCCCCCCAAATTTTTAACGCCACCCCACGATCAACGCCAACCCGAAGCGTGGCGAGCGCAGCGAGCCCGCGAGGGGCGGCGGTACGCGTCCTACGACCTTTTCATGCCCTACTATCCACGTCGGCGTGGAGTTGAGAATAGAATAGTGTGGCGAGCGCAGCGAGCCACCGAGCCCGAAGCGTGGCGAGCGCAGCGAGCCCCGCGAGGGGACGCGGATACCTTCACAGTTATACGCGTCCCCTCGCGGGCTTCACAGGTGTCCGCGTGGCCACGGACACCTGTGAAGCCCGCGAGGGGACGCGCTTACCTGTGAAGGTATCCGCGTCCCCTCGCGGGGCTCGCTGCGCTCGCCACGCTTCGGGCTCGGTGGCTCGCTGCGCTCGCCACACTATTCTATTCTCACACCACGCCGACGTGGATAGTAGGGCATGAAAAGGTCGGAGGACGCGTACCGCCGCCCCTCGCGGGCTCGCTGCGCTCGCCACGCTTCGGGTTGGCGTTGATCGTGGGGTGGCGTTAAAAATTTGGGGGGACATTTAAGGGTTAATGGGCTCTGTAGCCCATTTAACATTGATTCCTATGGCCAAATCGGGTGGATTGAGGCATTTAACACTAAAATCGGGTCCATCGCGGCTTTTAACATTGCTTCCTATGGGAAATCGGGAGCATCGCGTCGCGGGCATCGCGGGTACGTTTATGGCCGGCCGCGACGCGACCGACGCGATTTTTCAGGTTTAACATGGTTTTCAATGGGAAAATCGCGGGCATCGCGTCGGTCGCGTCGCGGGCAGGCATAAATGTACCCGCGATGCCCGCGACGGGCGCCGTTCTAGGTAAAGAGTACCAAAAAATATATATATATTTTTTACACAGAGCAGCCAGCAGGGGGCCGGGAGCCGAGCCGCTCATTAGATATTCATATATTCACTGCACCCGATCATTATATATGCATGATCGGGAGCAGTAAATACACGGTCCCCTGCTGGCACCCCCCGGGTGGCAGCCTGTGCTGCCTGGCTCCCGGGGAGCCCACCATCCCCTGGAGGCTTCAAGTTCCTAGTAGCTGCTAGTATTACTAGTATATACTGTAGTAGTAGGAAGTGATACTACTGTAGGGAGATGTTCTAGTGACACTGACTTGCTGTTATCTGAGCTGTCCCAAAAATGTCTGCAGGAGCAGAACGGCGAGTCTCAGTCACATTGAATAGTGTATAAAGTGCCCTCACGGAGAGTCTCCAAACATGAATCTCCGCAAAAACACGGCGAGTGAAAAAAAAACGCTCGCCATGCACGGAGAATATTGTCATTGAATACTGCCCAATGTAACGGAATCTGCTGCGCTATATAAGGTGGTGAAACGGAATCTGCTGCGCTATATAAGATGCTGTAACGGAATCTGCTGCGCTATATAAGACAATGTAACTGAATCTGCTGCGCTATATATGGTGGTGAAATGGAATCTGCTGCGCTAGATAAGACACTGTAACTGAATCTGCTGGGCTATATAAGACACTGTAACAGAATCTGCTTCGCTATATAAGGTGTTGTAACAGAATCTGCTGCGCTATAAAAGACGCTGTAACGGAATCTGCTGCTCTATATAAGACACTGTAACGGAATATGCTGCGCTATATAAGACACTGTAACAGAATCTGCTGCTCTATATAAGAAACTGTAACGGAATCTGCTGCGCTATATAAGACGCTGTAACGGAATCTGCTGCGCTATATTAGACACTGTAATGGAATCTGCTGCGCTATATTAGACACTGTAATGGAATCTGCTGCGCTATATAAGACACTGTAACAGAATCTGCTGCTCTATATAAGAACCTGTAACGAAATCTACTGCGCTATATAAGACACTGTAACTGAATCTGCTGCGCTATATAAGACGCTGTAACGGAATCTGCTGCACTATATAAGAGACTGTAATGGAATCTGCTGTGCTATATAAGACACTGTAACAGAATCTGCTGCACTATATAAGAACCTATAACGGAATCTGCTGCGCTATATAAGACACTGTAACGGAATCTGCTGCGCTATAAAAGGTGCTGTAACGGAATCTGCTGCGCTATATAAGACACTGTAACAGAATATGCTGCGATATATAAGGCGCTGTAACGGAATCTGCTGCGCTATATAAGACACTGTAACAGAATATGCTGCGCTATATAAGGTGCTGTAACATAATCTGCTGCGCTATATAAGACATTGTAATGGAATCTGCTGCTCTATATAAGGTGCTGTAACGGAATCTGCTGCGCTATATAAAACACTGAAATGGAATCTGCTGCGCTATATAAGGTGCTGTAAATAAATAAATATATATATATATACAGATAAAGATATATGCAGGCGGCAGCAGAAGCCAGAGAGATTCACTCCCACACTACCCCCTCCCCCGGGCCCCACCAATCCACCAAACCCCAAGTTTATTACTATGTTTATTACCATATTTATTAGCTTTATAAAAAAAAAAAGAAAAACACCTTGAATAATGATATAATTGAGAACAGCAGGGCGGCACAGGTGTCAGCAGAAAACCTCCTCCTCCTCCAGGCTACAGCCAGCGCTTGGGAAGGCTGATGATGCTGCTGCAGCCAGGGAGGAGGGAGGGAGTCACTCTGCATAGCAGGGGCAGGTGACTGGTCTGGGAGGAGTCTGGAACTCTGCTTTGCTGCACTGCCCGGAAGCCGGCCTGAGCAGCAGCAACAACTTAGAGAGGAGTCAGACTCACCGTGATGTTTGGCGGCAGGGACCGGGTGAGCAGGGCAGGAGGCAGGCGTCGGGCAGGTAAGGCGCCGGTGCACACTGCCCGCTGCCCGTTACTAGTAGTATTACGATCATATTTGATCCGCATTGCAGGGCTCATTTGTGGAGGGGTGGCGGGCCGGTGGCACCATGCGACCAAACGGCACCCAATGCTCCACTGGCTCCGCCCTCCCTACGCCTCTGCTCCTAAGTCCTCCCATTGTGCCTGATTCAGACCTGTTCCCTAGACAGCGCGTATATTCGCAGTCTAGCGAGCAGTACGTTTATTTATAAGGCGCCACAAAGTGTCCGCAGCACCGTACATAGCAAACAAAAAGCAAATTACAAGGTAACGTACAGGGTGTGTTGATAAAATACAGCATAAATAGGGTATAGCTGGTAGAACTAAAATCAGGTAGGTGTCGAAATTGTCGAGGAGACTGAAGATGAAGTAGAGGAAGGGAAGAACAGGACAGGAGCACAGTTGAGGTAAAGAGGTAGGGTGAGTACGTGAGGAAGGAGGGCCCTACTCATAAGAGTTAACATACTAAAAGGAGGTGGGTGGACGAACGAAAAACAATAGGATAAGTAGGAACCGATGGGAACGGAGGCAGGATAGGAGGATCAAAAGAGGTTAGGAGGAGGGATAGGCTAATTGAAAAAAGTGGGTTTTGAGGGAGCGCTTGAAGGAGGATAGGGAATCAGAAAGCCTGATGGGTGGCGGGAGGTTGTTCCAGTGCAGGGGGGCAGCGCGAGAGAAGTCTTGAACACGGGAGTGGGAGGAGGTGATTAGGTGAGAGGTCAGTCAGCGGTCAGCGATGGAGCGAAGAGGACGGGAGGGAGTGTGGATAGAGATCAGTGAAGAGAGGTAAGGAGCGGTGGAGGAGGAGAGAGCCTTGTAGGTGGTGGTGAGGAGTTTAAAGAGAACTCGGAAAGGAATGGGGAGCCAATGAAGAGATAGACAGAGGGAGGAGGCAGAGGTAGAGTGGCGGGAGAGGAAGATGAGCCAAGCAGCAGCATTAAGAATGTATTGGAGAGGTGCGAGGCGGGTGAGAGGTAGCTCAGAGAGAAGGATGTTGCAGTAGTCAAGGCGGGAGATGACAAGAGAGTGAATGAGAATTTTGGTCCCGTCAGTGGAGAGGAATGGTCTGATGCGTGAGATGTTGCGTAGGTGAAAGCGGCAAGACTGTGAGAGAATGTGGGGGGTGAATGAGAGGGAGTAGTCAATGATGACACCGAGGCAGCGCGTTTGGTCGGTGGAGGTGATCTTGGTTTCACCAATGCTGATGGAGATAGTGGGAGAAGAGGGGATGTTCAGGGGATGGAAGTTTAGAAGTTCAGTTTTAGCCATGTTTAGTTTCAGGAAGCGTTGGGTCATCCATGCTGAGATGGCCGTGAGGCATTCGGAGAGCTTGGACAGGAGTGATAGGGATAGGTCGGGGGAGGAAAGATAGATTAGGGTATCATCAGCATAATAGTGGTAATGGAAACCATAGGAGCTGATGAGGGTGCCCAGAGAGGTGGTGCAGAGGGAGAAGAGGAGAGGGCCAAGGACTGACCCTTGGGGAACACCGACTGGCTGTGGGGTAGTAGGAGAGGAGGAGCTCGGAGTGGAGACGGAGAAGGAGCGATCAGAGAGGTATGAGGTGAACCAGAAGACCGTGCCAGTGATGCCAAAGGAGCGGAGGGTGTTGAGCAGGAGACGGTGGTCAACAGTGTCAAAGGCAGCCGACAGATCAAGCTGGACGAGGATAGAGAAGAGGCCTTTGGATTTAGCAGATAGTAGATCGTTAGTGACTTTGGTCAGGGCAGTTTCAGTGGAATGTAAAGGGCGGAAACCAGATTGGAGGGGGTCTAGAATGGAGTTAGAAGTAAGGTGGCTTAGGAGACAATTATAGGTCAGACGTTCTAGGAGCTTGGAGGCAAAAGAGAGGAGGGAGATGGGCCTGTAGTTGGATGGAGAGTTGGGGTCCAGATTAGTTTTTTTGAGAATTGGGTAAACACGGCCCTGCCAAACGCCCCCTCCCATGCAAATCACCACATTTGCATTGTGAGTGAATGTGTATGATTACACATCCAGCCGCATGTGGCTGCAAAGGCAAAATAAAAACCAACCGTAGCCTCGCACATCGATATCGCTGGGAGATAGAACCAGCAAGCTGGAAAAAATCTATCAAGAGACTGCACATCGCCCGGGTTTTGTGAAACGAGTGATTGCGATCAGCAATCTACATTTTCCCTTGCTTAACTGAAATCGCCTATGCTTAATCGCTTAGCACAATCGCTGGCGCACATCACTGGCACATTGCTGACACTTTCTGAGTGATCTAGATTTGAGGACGCTCAAGGAGAATCTCCAATGCTAAATTGTTGGTGCAAATTGCTACATGTGTATGCTCCATTATTTTATCAGTTTTACTATTTAATATCTACTCGGTACAAAAAATATGTTAAAATCAGCGTGAGTAAACATGGCATGACAAGAATGGGTCACTGGGATCGATTTAATGCATTTATTACTTTCATGCAATGGCTCATCTGCTAAGTGTCCCTGGAATATATTGGTAACCATGGAGTCACAGTAAAGAGGAGTAGGTTGCCATGATAATGACTATGTTGCAGGTATTATCTTTCTGCCAATTAATTATTAATCCAGTTTTATTATTCTTTTGTACAATTTTATTATTTCCCTTTTGTTTGTTGTAATTAAATCGTTCCAAATTGTAAAATAATTAAATTGAACAAGATAGTAAAAGTAAAATCGTTAAAGTGAACAATGTTATTAGTAGAGACAGGATTATATGCAACATAAAAAGCTTGAAATATGCATGCAAATATGCATGAAAAATACTTAAAATATGCATGAAAAGCGTTAAAATATGCTACATTAAATAATAAAAAAAAGTAATTTTTACCTTATTTATTTAAAAATCAGCATACAATTAGTTGCAAATAAACCTCAAAAATAGGCCCACAGCATCTGCAGATGTCTAGTGCTGTACACATGATTTTTTTTCTCCGTGGCTGCTACAGCAGACTGCAGCGTCTAAAGCTCTTCTTGCATCAACTACACGGACCCTCATCTCCAGCGCCGATGGATCCAATGTCAGCATAGCGTGTGAGGGCGGTGCAGTGGAAGGCTTCCTCCCTGCGCCGCATACTCACTGTGACACGGCATTTCCTCCGCGCCGCGTGATGTCACAACCCTTCCACCCGCCTCCTCTGCTGCAGAAGTCTTTCTCTTGGGGTAAAGTCACAGTCCAGGGGCAGGCAAAGGTTCAGGAGCTTCGTAATGGCATCCGCCCGACTGACTTTTATCAACATGGATTGGCAGCCTAGAGCAGTGTCAAACATAGCGTACATCCAAGGTTCCCCACACTGTTCACATATTGCCCCAGCCTGCACACTACCACTACCTGGCCAGCAGCAGCAGGGCAAAGCAGTGCTGTGACTCGCGGGTGGGAAGAGGGCGGGACCTAAAATATGCACCATCACTAGATTTTAGGTAAAATATGTCATAACCAGTGAGAATTGGCAAAATATGCAAATGCATATGCAAATATGCAAATGCATATAATCCTGTCTCTAGTTATTAGTTTAACCCTTTCTGTCAGAGATGTGCAAAATATCCACTAAAAATGCCAGCATTGCTCACATTGTGCACCGCGCATCCTCGCATGGCTCGCCATGCTTCAGGCTCGGTGCCTTGCTACACTTTTATTCTCCCACCATGCCCTAGTGCAGGGGTGGGCAACTATTTTGGCTGGGGGGCCGCTTTAAACTTCCAATAAATATTCAAGGGCCGCACACAAAATATCTGTCAATCAAAGCATAGTGCTGCCCCGCAAGCCACCCAGCGTCTTCCAGGACTGGCCCCTACCTACTCAACCCAGGGCCGAAACTAGGGTTTCCGGCGCCCGGGGCAAGGCAGTCTTTTGGTGCCCCCACCCCCTCCACCTTAGTGATGCTGCGCGCCGGAGGCGCGCCGAAATTTTCGGGGGGCGTGGCCTAATTTGGGGGCGTGGCCTATAATCGCTGCTCCCCCGCGAGGCCACGCCCCCATTTTGCCGCTATGGGGGCATGACCCAGAGGCTCTGTGAGCCTCTAGCCATGCCCCCAGCCACACCGTAATGCCCATTACATACTATACAACACTGCAATGCCCATTACATACTATATAACACTACGCAATGCCCATGACATACTATATAACACCGCAATGCCCATTACAAATAAATACTCCGTAATGCCCATGTCATACTTTATAACACTAAGCAATGCCCATGTCATACTATATAACACGACGCAATGCCCATGACATACTGTATAACACACCATACACATTTGACACATAAGTGCCACTTACCTATATGCTCAATGCCAGGGGCTTCATGCCGATGCCAAGGTGGACTGAATTTGCTTGTTGCCGAGGGGGATAGATCTGTGCCTCTGTGCTCGTTGCCGAGGGGGATAGATCTGTGCCTCTGCTCGTTGCCAAGGGGGATAGATATGTGCCAGTGTGCTCGTTGCCGAGGGGGATTGATCTGTGCCTCTGTGCTCGTTGCCGAGGGGGATTGATCTGTGCCAGTGTGCTCGTTGCCGAGGGGGATTGATCTGTGCCAGTGTGCTCGTTGCCAAGGGGGATAGAATGCCAGTGTGCTCGTTGCCAAGGGGGATAGAACCCCCCCCCCTCCCCCGCCTGCGGGAGGCAGACAGGCAGGCAGGCTTGTCAGTGTGCCTGTGCCTGCCTGCCCGTCCCCTCACGTCTCCCCCGCTGTATTCGCGGGAGAGACGTGCTGCTGCTGTGCTGTATGATTTTAACATTTCTAACTCCCGCTGCTGGACCGCTAGCCAATGGCCGTTCGCGGTCCAGCAGCCAATCAACTGGTGGCTGCTGGACCGCGAGCGGCCATTGGCTAGCGGTCCAGCAGCATATGCAGCACCGCAGCAGCACGTCTCTCCCGCATACACAGCGGGGGAGACGTGAGGGGACGGGAGCAGGGCAGCCAGCGGGGGAGCGGGGAGACGAGGGGGCGGCGGCGGGCGGCCATCTTTGATGTGGCAGCGGCTGCGGCGCTAGCTCCCCGCTGCTGCCGCTGGTCACACCAGCGTCCCCCTGCCTCCAGCGCCCCCTGCCTCCAGCGCCCGGTGCGCGTGCCCCCCCAGCCCCCCCCTAGTTACGGCCCTGCTCAACCATGTACATATGTGTGTGTGTATATATATATATATATATATATATATATATATATTTATATATATATATATATATATATATATAATATATACACTTAACATCGGCACTCACCTTTCCTAGTTTTGGGGTGCCCTATGGCTTGTGACCACATTGTTTAAACAGACATTGGATGGGCTCTGCACACACTAAATTAACTGATAATAAATAGTGGAGATTTGGTTCATGAATTGATCAATGCATTTAAGGGGCTGCAGGCTTAAATGCATTGATCAATTCATGAACCAAATCTCCACTATTTATTATCAGTTAATTTAGTGTGTGCAGAGCCCCTCCAATGTCTATATATATATATACTCGTTTTTATATACTCATTTTTAGCTATTGCCGCATGTGTATGCGCATTGAATACAATCTTGGCTTCTCTATCAATTAGTTTTGTGTACTCATGGAGTGTTTATCTTAATGCAATTTATTTATCAGGGTTCTTTATACAATGTGTTCTCTTTTTTACTACTTTTTATAAACTAAATTTTTATCTATGAAATTTTTATCTAATTATGTACATGATTAGTACTTTTTAAAGAAATGTAGTACAGTTAAACTTGACTGTTTATTTTATGCCCAGCACGGCACTATATGTCTTGTAGCTTTAAAGCTATTGCAGAGTTTGCACATGTGAATTTGCTTATTTCTAATTAGCTGTGTGAGTGGGTATAAGGAGGCGGTGAGCCAGTGCTAGGCCAGCCCTCTGACGAAGTTGATACGAAACGCGTAGGGGCGTGGCCTAGCACAGGAGAACACCACCACTTGCTGTTTTGCTGTATGTCCGGGAACGGAGGTAACCGGCTCCAGTCTGTGGGTGCTTGCATGCACCACTCATAAGCTGTTTGACCGCGGTGATTAAGAACCGCCACCGTTGGTACGTTTACCCATTCCTATGTTTCATGTTTTTATATGTCTGAATAAATTTAAAAAAAAAACGACATTTATGCACTATGAAGCGCCCATCTTTATTTCTCTAGAAATCTCTTACCTGCTGGATACAGGTTCATTTGCCCCATGAGAGACGGAGCAGCTGGGACCAATATCCTAAGTGCCTTTACAGACTATCCTAATTGAAGGATTGGACGATTTGTTGGACACTGCAAGGTTTTTCTGGACTTGTTATTACAGCGCATTGTTCTTTTTCTTTTGCATATATATATATATATATATATATATATATATATATATATATATAAATGGTTTTTACCTCCCCCTGCTGTGAGAGCAACAAGTAGAAGAAATAGGCGGCACTCTCCGGATTTTAGAATAATAGATTTTTAGTGCAAGGTGAAATTACATGACTGACCTGTTGTCAGGTGAGAGCTCTCCTGTGGACTATGTGGAGAGACATCCATGTGTGCCAGAGGGTGAGACGAGTGTCTCCAACCAAGTATGGATCCCTGATTGATCAGGACAGGAGGATCCTGACTTTTTAAAGTGCCTTTGTTGCTGCTCTGTGCTCTCCAGTCCTAACTAGTTCCGCTGCCGCCGATGCATGACAGCGCCGCGCCATTCCCGCACAGCACTACTGGGAGTGTGGGATGGGATGCAGTCACGCAGCAGCCGCCTCCCCGCCATTGGTTGGTGTGGCCACCGCGTGACCGCGTCCTCTCCCACACTCCCAGTAGTGCTGTGCAGGGATGGCGCGGTGCATCGGCGGCAGTGGAACTAGTTAGGAGAGCACAGAGCAGCAACGAAGGCACTTTAAAAAGTCCCTGTGCTGTGTGGGGATGGCGCGATCATGTATCATGGCAGCGGGACCTCTGCTGTTCAGGAACTTCATTGTGGGGGGCCGCTTGTAATTGTGCTACACTCAGGAGTGGCGGGCCAGATGCGAGCGTTTCATGCACTGACATGCAAGGTTGACATGCACTGGATCGACAATGTTAAAGAGGGACTTTTTCATATTTTATCCATGGACTCCGATTGTGAGCGGTAAAGTGTGCAGAGAGCAGCGGTAGTGCTGCAAGGCACTATGCCCCATGCCACGCGAGTGTATGCGCTGCACTAATTGGGGGTCCAAAATGTGAAGAATCATGCTGACCTTTTCATGTTTCGAACATTTTCATGTTAACCTTTTGCTTGTGTCGACTTTTTCCATGTTGTCCTTTTGTCAAGGTCGACTGTTGATTTCGACCTATCGACTGTCATCCTACACACCACTGTAGACCTTTACATCCTTACCTGGATCTTTTTGTTTGCAATAGAGGTGGTGCTACACACTGATACCGATGATGGTTTGTTGTAATCCAGATGCATATGCTGTTGGGTATCCAGGTGATAGGTCCACCCCCATATGGCCGACATGCAGTAGGTCGACACAGTCAGTAGGTCGACATGTAAAGGGTCAACAGTGTTTATGACTGACAGGTTCACACATATGCCTATAATTATGAGTGGCATTTTGAAGTAGAGTATATGCAGATTAGAAAAGGAGTGAGCCCAAACCAATGCTGCCCATACACTTGTGCGTTTTCATTCGATGCGATCTCGGGTTCGATTTCCCTTGAAGCTCAGCATTCGATAAATCGCATGAAAAATAGCATTTTAGTACATTCGATTTTGCATTCGATCATGCGATTTATAGAATGCACCGTTTGATAAAAAAAATTGGCGGCAAGAGGAAGGGCCAGGAAGTGACCAGAACTCTCCAAGAATTGCACGTCGCCGTTTAGAAAAATAGCATGCGCACAAAACAGCAATCGACCGCACATGCAATTTTAGAAATATTATGTGCAGCACATAAGACCGTGAGACGCGACGTTCGAGCGGCGTGCCAGCGCATCGCGTAAAATGGTACACATTTTGTGCATACAATCATTCGATTTCTCGGCCAGATGAGGTCGAAATCGAAGGATTGTATACAATATCTCACAAGTGTATAGGCAGCATAACAGCTATACATGTCTGCTATTTATAGTCTGCAGATTGTATGTGGGGACATTTTGCATAGCTTACTATGAACGCAGGACCCTTTGAACTTCAACCAAGGACATAACAGGTGCTTTCTACATTTAAAAGCCATTCCGAGACATGGTAAGGTCACAATGGAAAGTTGATGTATACTAAAGTGCAGTAGTCAAATATGTCACCAGTAACAGCGGTCAAAGAGTTTATTCTGATTGAGTTCTCTATGTTTAAGGTCAGTCGTGAAATGATACACTACATAACTTTGAGTGATTCATAAGTTGATGTACCTCATTAAACATGTTTCCTTCAGACATTGTAGCACTGCATTATTTGTTACAGAAATCAGAGAAAAAAATCATATTCATGTATTTTCTAAGAAACAACATCATAAACAGAACATTTGTATCCCTGAGCATTGCAAAATCTTGAATAAATTATAAAATGCATCTTTTCCACAGTGGTTTGATAAAGTGGTGTTTCCTTGAAGAATTCTCTTTATCTTGGGGACAGAACAGTGGTTAGCATAACTAACCCACGGGTCTGGGGTATTTTGGACCAGAGCCGTATCTGTGGAAAGAATACGTGTTATTCAGGAGTTTATTGGGCCCACTTATCAATAATCTTGTTTTCATTGTGATCTGGGTACGATATTAGTGCCCCAGCTCACAAAGGCCCTTATTCTGATCGGTGCGGCCGGAGCCGATTATGCGGCCAGGACCGTGCGTGCGAAACCCCGCCTTCCATACGGATCGCCAACTCCATCCGTACGCGGTAAGAAGCTGGCCGAACGGACCGCACGTGTATTTTTCACGGAATACGCCTCCTCCATCTAAGGGAACCTCCCCCATCATTCGATGGTCGCAGACCATCGAATGCAGGACCGTGTGCTCCACCAGCACCCGCAACCTCAGACCACACGGACATTTTTCCGTGCAAAAGCAGGGATCTGGGCGGGCAGCTGACATCCGGCAATGTCATATGTCCGCCCCCTACACGTGCGTCACGGCCGCATTACCATACGTACGCCCAGCGTTTTCATGGGAACTCCCATGAAACGTGGGGCGTATGCATATGGTAATGAGCCCAAATAGCCCTTCACGCCCCTCTCCACCCCCTGTTCGGAGTGTTCACATATCATGCGGAATTTGGCCGTACGCCCCGCTCGCACATGCGCAGAGACGCCTCTGCACATGCGCAGACACAAAACATCGGCGGGCCGAACGCACGCGGATATATCCGCACCGATCAGAATAAGGGCCAAAATCGTGATGCAATATGCAATGATACTGGCAGCATGCCAGGCCAGGAGCTGGTCTATGTGCTATGCCCGGAGTGGAGCTCCGACCACCCATGTGCACTGACCATTGCTGGCTGGGTGTGGTATAGGGCTCCGACATTCGGGATCCCGACAGTCATTAGCCTGACTTCGGGATCCCGACTGCTACGCGAGCCACCTATTCTATTCTCCCTTTATGGGGGTCGTGGACCGCCACAAGGGAAAATCGCGGGTGGCCGTCGGGCACCCGCTATCGCGTTTTATCAGTCGGGATCCCGACATCGGGTAAATGACTGTCAGGATCCCGACTGTCGGGAACACGTCCGGCACCCTGCTGGCCAGGTTTCCTGGGAATCCCTCTACTGGCTGATTATGCCACATATAGCATTAACTGCAGGGGCCAAACTCCGGAATGCTTTGGATTTGGGATTTTTGTCAAACCTGACCACACATATCTCCTACAGAAATCTATGGGATTTCACGTGCAGTAAGGAATGGAGGGATCACAGCAGGTATCAGTCATATATTTGTGTGATACTATATATTTGCAGTGAACAGGGATCCAGGATCATCCCATGCTGCATTTAATGTTATAAAAAAAAAAAAAACACATCTGCCCTGAACTGTTATCTGCTGTATGAGATACACACGCTCACCCAACAGCCCAAACACTTATAGGGGGTTATTCTGGTTCATTCGGAAAGGCACAATCACTCTCTAATGGACAAAACCATATGCACTGCAGGTGGGGTTGCCACCTCACACATCATTGATTCCTGGAGATTGCCCCCCCCCTTCACCTTATGCGCACGCCGAAGGTGCGCGTGCTCACGGAAAAGTGGACGTGGCCCCATAAAATGGGCGTGGCCTCTTCAGAAAATTGGGAGTGGTCTCTAATACAGGCATGTAAACAGCGCTGGTTAGACTGACAGCTAAGTGAGCAGCCGGAAAAGCAATCAGGGATCAGCTGTAGCTCCCATCTGGTTGTATACTCCGCTGCTGCTGATAGTTGGACTGTAAGCTGTGAACATACAGTGACTGTCGGTGGCGACAGGGAGTAGTTAGAGCGCAGGAGCTGTGGGCACTGTGCGGTAACTGTCTGCCCAAGTGCCTTGCTGCCCTCCCCCATTATTCTGCCACAGTAAATACACACATATACACACACATAGTATGCATAAAAATACACATAGCATACATGCATACTATAAACACACATCATACATAAATATGATAAACACACATCATACATACAATAAACACACAGCATACATTTAAACACAGACATGTAGAACATACCTGCACATATACTTAAATGTGTACAATGATGCCATAGGGAGACTGGGTATGGGTACTGGTGGGTCTGTGCTACTGCGAGCTGCTTCTGCAGGAGACCAGGTAATGACGGCATCATGCTCCTTGCCTCTGGGGAGAGGAGGGAGTCGGCGGTGCCCCCTCCCCTAAAGTGAAGTCTATGCAGAGAATGAGATGACAGCGCAGCCCTGCCCATTTACAGCCTGCAGGGAACTCCGAAAGAGTACCAGCCTGTGGAAGAGTACCTTCCAGCCGGTGAGAAGCGCCGCCCAGCCGCTTGTGTATAGACAGCAGCGCTGTCCATCACCACTCACCGCCGCCCACAAACCCGGCATAAGGTACTGCTGGAGCCGCCTCCTCCTATGTATTGGCCTGCTGGCTTCGGGCAGTGGCAACGCCGGGCCCGCGAATGCTGTGGAGGCTTTTTCACTCACCCGGATTCCGGGAGAATCGCAGAATCCGGGAGACTGGAAAAGCCTCCTGGAGGGTTGCCACCAAATTTGGGAGAATCCCGGACATCCGGGAGCGGTGGCAACTCTGACTGCAGGTGAGGCTGATGTAACATGCAGAGAGAGTTAGATTTGGGTGTTTTATTGTTTCTATGCAGGGTAAATACTGGCTGCTTTATTTTTACACTGCAATATAAATATCAGTTTGAAATACAAACCCCACCCAAATCTAACTCTCTCTGCACATGTTACATCATCTCCACCTGCAGTGCCATTAGAGAGTGATTGTGCCTTTGTGAGTGAACCAAAATAACCCCCATACTGTAGATCCTACTGCACTCCATGTTAAGTGGTACTTTTGAAAGGCTCTGTGTTAATTTGTCTGGCCAGACATCACGTGGCAGCATAGCAAGCACCAATACCTGTGGATGATAAAGGTATATAGATTAACCTAGCTGAATGAGATGGAGACCTGCACAGCACAATTCCACCAGTGACAAGTACATGTTCCTAACATATCATAGTTGCCAACTAGCCAGAAGGCTCCCAAAAATTGGTTCCAGCTCCTAGGTCTCAGAGAAGGGAGGTCATGTCCCCTCCAACGCCCCCCCCCCCCCCCCCATGGGGACCGAATGCATGTTCAATCGCATTGTGGTCCTGCCCACTGCTTTACAATGCCTGTAATACTGCAATAGCTTATCTAACTCTAGGTGGGATGCTCTAAACGTAAATCAGATTTTTCATATGCTCTAAAGCCCCTCTGTCAGGTCAGTGATGTGGAGGGAATCGACGTTTCAGTCCTGCATAAAAGGACCTTTTTCAAGGAGCTATTTACAGCGAAGATCATCAATATCAACGGTGGTTGATCATCAATATCAACGGCTGCATAAAAGGAACTTTTTCAAGGAGCTATTTACAGCGAAGATCATCAATATCAACGGTGGTGGGGAGGGAAACCCCTGGGTGACTGACATTCCACACCGCAATAGGTGTGGACACACCCCGGACTATTATTGGACACACGAATACCACGTGTATCCTTTGTCTGGCACCCCGCATTATTGAAATTAAGTGTGAGTGCGGTCTATACATGGAACTATATATATATATATATATATATATATATATATATATATATATATATATATATATAACAGCTGGGTGCGGTCCGGCACTCTCCCCTCTCCATGCACTGAACCTCGGGGCCCTCCAAACAGACGATGCAGACAAACCAATAAGAGGCGGCATTTCAAGGATTTTCAAATGGCTTTTAGTGATGAAACAAAAACACCAACGTTTCGGGGCTCTGGCGCCCCTTTGTCAAGGTGAATGACATCTTTGCATTCACCTTGACAAAGGGGCGCCAGAGCCCCGAAACGTTGGTGTTTTTGTTTCATCACTAAAAGCCATTTGAAAATCCTTGGAGTGCCGCCTCTTATTGGTTTGTCTATATATATATATATATATATATATATATATACTAGGTGATTCATCGCGCCCTACGGGCGCTCTTCACGCCGTCGTAAAGGGCTCCGCCCCCTTAACCCGTGAGGCCCTTTTTGTAGGGGAGGGTGTGGGTGTACTGCAGGATGGAGAGGGGCGGGTGCAGTGTTGCCGCACGTGGATGCGGGGGTTCTGTGGGTAGTGGAGGGGTAGGGGCGGTGTTGTTACGGGTGGGGGTGCGGTGGGTAGGTGAGGGTCGGGTGCAAGGGTGCTTGGGGTGGTGTGGGTGGTGGAATAGCAGGTGCGGGGGCGTGCTGTGGGTGTAGGAGCGGGGGTGGTGTGTATGGGGAGGAATGGATGCATGGGTACTGCATGTGGGGGATGCGATGTTGGTGCAGCTGGGTAGGGGGGTACTGCAGGTTGAGGAGGACTTGCTTCGGGGTGCCATGGGTGTGAGCTTTAGTACCACAGGTGGGGGTTATTGGCAGGTGTGGGGTTGCGGCAGGTGGGGGAGAGTGTTTGTTATTGGTGTGTGGCCGATGGTGGTTGAGTTGAGTGGGGGATGGTTGTGTGTGGGTTGGGGAAGGGCGTAGGAGTGGGGGTTGTGTGGTGTGCGTTGGTGACAGTCAAGGTGTGGGTGTGATGTGGAACGGGGTGAGTCTGGTGGGGTGTGGGTGGTGCATGGGCGGGCTTGAGTATGCCGCGCGTGGTAGAGGGGGCGTGTGGGGGTATTGTGTGTGGGGTAGTGTGCTTGGTGGTATTGTGGGTGGGGTAGTGGCACGTGGGCGATAGTGTTATTGGGAAGTGATGTGTTGGGTGGGTGACTTTGGTGGGTTGGTGTATGCTAGTTTCCCTGGCTGTAGAGTGTCGGTGTTGTTGCTATAGTGGTTGAAAGATAGCTTTGAGGCTATGGGTACACATGTAAGTAGGCGAGGGGCAGTGCGGTGAGTGGGTTTGGGGGAGGTAGGTGGGTCAGCGCATAAGAGCGCATGTTCCGAAAAGCGAGGCTCCGTCCATTGCACGGACAAGATCCTTTAGGAGCCATGTCCCTGCGTCCAGCAGGTTATACATTGTTGCAGAATGTGTGCATTTTACAATGCAATTCGAGGCGTAGCAGGCGGGGCCTATGGTCATTCTGGGATGGGGATAGGCAATTGTAGGCTCTGGGTACACATGGCAGTGGGCGAGGGGCAGTGTGGTGAGGGTGTTTTGTGGAAGTGGTGTGGCTCACAGCGTAACGGTGCATGCACACACCTCCATGCTCCGTCCATCGCAAGGAGAGGCTCCTTTAGGAACCCTGTCCCTGCATCCATGCGGGTATGCATAGGTGCCACAAATTTTTTGTTTACAAAGCAATTGTGGGCGCTAATGGTAGCGGTGGTGGTGGTGTTGTGGGGTGGGGGGTATGTTGTATTATGGATGTTGGTTGCTGTGTTGTAAGTGTAGGTAGGTGTAAAGTGCATGGGTTGGTGTTATAGTGGTGGCAAGAAAGTGTGTGTGTGTGTAGTGTGTGCATGAAGGGGTGTTACAATTGTGTGTCAACAGTACCTTTTATCCATTGTTGTTATAGTGCTGGGTTGGTGTCGGCAGACATGGTGCTTAGAGGGAAGTGGCCTGTTGGTGTCCACAGCGGGCAATGGTGGCGTGCTGAGGCGGGCTGTGGTGGCAGGCATCGGGCAGAGTAGTTTTGCGGCAGGAGGGGGTGTCAGTCAGCGGGTGCAGGCGGCAGGTGGTGGCAGGCATCAGCCACATTCGTTGTGGGTCCGGATGGTGTGGCAGGCAGCGTCCGCAGGCTAGCGGGGGTGGCAGGCTGCGGGCGCAGGCAGGCAGGGGTGTGAGGCAGCGTGTGCAGGCTCAAAGCGGCGTTGCGGGGCTAAGCACAGAGTTTGTGGAGCAGAAGGCAGCGGGCGCACGTCTGTAACGGCACAGTCTGTGTCCCGCGAGACTTGTGATGACGCGAGGCTGCCCTGAGTGCCGGAGCCGGGGCAGATTGTCCGGGAGCGTATCAGGCTGAATTTGCGTAATGTGTCATTTGCCTAAGCCTAATGTGTGTCATATCGGGTCTGGGAGCGTGATGTTGTTTTGCAGGGGTTAAGTGTGTGGCGTACAGGGTTTTTCCTCATATATATTTGGCTATTTGGCGTGTGTCTATAAGACTGGGTGGTGTGTGACCCCGCCCAGCGTTATAGACACTCTGGGGATGAGTGACAGATGTAGCCAAATATATAAGAGATATGAAAAGAGGATACCCCTTCAATGCGCTGATTTCAGATATGTTTTCTAGGCAGCAACTCTGTTTTGTCCCCTCTGTTAGCAGGGGAAAAGTGGGAATGGATAGTAGCAAAGGACAGAGTGCGCCAATATCTTAACTTTCCACCACCAATGAACAAAAACTGTAATAACACTTATCACAATTTTTAGTAATTTTATACATAATAAAAAAAGATTAAAACTTTTTGTTTGAAGTTTGAGTCATTTTCACACGGTACATTGAAACACCTAAAGCGTTTCGTCACACTGACTTCATCAGGGGTAATATTGTTTTTATAAAACACATTTATTTCAAAACAATATGCATAATAAATAAAAACAGAAACAGTAGATGGACCCGTACATTTGACATAAAATCATAAGCTTATCTGATTGTAGTCATCGGAAGTGGAGAGGTATAGTATAGGGCTATAAATAAATGTGTTTTATAAAAACAATATTACGCTATCAGCTTTCCCCTTTGTTGGGAGTTCTTTGGTTTTAAGGGCCTTTATACCAAGCCTGATGGGAACTACACCTGGACAGAGCTAACCCCAGTGTGAGTCCATCTCTTTTTAAAAACTTTTTTATCACAGGGTGATTACACGTGTGATAACAATAACAGCCACAAGGTGGCGTTGTTCACCCTTTTAAGTATTTTCTCATGCGCTAAGCACTTTAGAGAAAAACAGCACTTTTTTGCGCAGATTTATATATATTCTTTCACTGAAACCCTGATATCATCCTTTTATACAAACGCATGAACATATCCACGCCTCCAGCGGATTCTGGAAGGAGAAAGGGATGAATATCTGGGAGTGAAAGACACCACTACACGTGAATTTGCTTATTTGTTGTGGTACGCACATAGAAAATTTATTAAGGATTGTCACAGTTTTATTCCTTGTCAACACTGAAGGCGCAGAAGTTTTACCACCAAATAGATATATATATATATATACATATATGACTGAGACAACTGATCCGGCACTCCTATCAACAATAAAACCAGAGCCTTTAAATTCTATAAAAATAACTTGAATGAGGAGGCGTTCGCAAAATACAAAGAATCAAACAAAACTTGTAAAGGGGTAATCAAAGCAGCTAAAATATTATATGAAGAGTGCATAGCCACTGAAAGCAAAACCAACCCAAAGCAAAAACCTCGATAATGGAAATGCTGTAGATGTGATTTTCCTAGATTTCGCTAAAGCATTTGATACTGTCCCACACAAGAGATTGATTAATAAAATGGAGAACCTAGGATTGGGTGAAAATATCTGCAGATGGGTAGGGAATTGGCTATGTAATAGAGAACAAAGAGTGGTTGTGAATGGTGCCGTATCAGATATGATACCGGTACTAAGTGGAGTGCCCCAGGGTTCGGTTTTGGGGCCCATTTTGTTTAACATTTGTATTAACGATATTGGGATAGGGTTACTCAGCAATGTATCCATCTTTGCGGACGATACAAAACTTAGCAAAGTCATCAAATCACCAGAAGATGTCACCATGCTTCAAAATGATCTTGCAATTCTAGATGAGTGGGCAAAAAAATGGAAGATGAGGTTCAATGTAGATAAATGTAAGGTTATGCACCTTGGGAGACACAACCAGTGTGCAAGTTACAACCTTAGCGAAGAGGAACTGGGTAATTCCATACTTGAAAAGGATCTAGGAGTCCAAATAGACAGCAATCTAGGATGTAGTGCCCATTGTAATGTAGCTACAAAAAAGGCCAACATTATTAAGAGGGGAATGGAAACTAGGGACTCAAGGGTAATTATGCCACTGTATAAAGCATTGGTGAGACCTCACCTAGAGTACGGAGTACAGTTCTGGGCCCCACACTATAAAAAGGACATCATAGAATTAGAAAAAGTCCAAAGGCGAGCAACAAAGCTTATTAGGGGAATGGAGAATTTAAGCTACGGGGAGAGATTAAGCAATTTGGGACTATTTACATTAGAAAAGAGACATTTAAGGGGGGACATGCTCAACATGTACAAGTATATCAAGGGCCAATATAAGGAACTGTCACACACCCTATTTTCTACTAGAAAGGAATCTAGGACGCGAGGGCATGAGTATAGATTAGAAGAAAAAAGATTTCATTCAGCTAGTAGAAAGAATTTCTTTACGGTCAGAACAGTCAAACTCTGGAACTCTCTTCCCAGAGAGGTGGTAACGGCTGGCTCATTAAATGCGTTCAAGGCAAAGTTGGACAAACATTTACTGGAGAAAAACATCCATGGGTACAAATAAGAAATATAATTTGTCTGTAAAATACCAGAACCTACCAAATCAGCAATGGATATCTATACCAGGTTGAACTAGATGGACGCAAGTCTTTTTTCAGCCTTACCTACTATGTAACTATGTAACTCCTCCCCTTACACAGGGCAATAAATACCTGGCCCGCTCCAGAAGATCACAAACTGTAATACTGCAATCCCCAGATATGTAGATGGTAATGAAGAACGTATGCAATCCAATAATTGCATAGGTGTGTATTCAGGAGCTTCTTTGAAAAAGCCCCCCAGTCGGGCGAAACGCGTTAGAATTTGGAATCAGTTACCTGTTTGGAAGTGTCGACATAGCCTGAGTCACCCTACATCTTCTGTGGATACAACCCACTCAGGCCGTGACACCCACGCCACTTCGAGCTTTTTCACGCTGACCTAAAGCCGCAGCACAAGCCACATCAATTCGGAGAACGGCGGGAGGTAGAGATACGGCACGTCGCCGTCAGCGCCTGTCCAGCAGCCAGCAGCAGCGGGTGTGGGAGACCCGCTCGCCGCTTCCACCGCACGGACCAACACGCTGCCACTACCCCTCTCCTCCCAGCGGGACACTCCTCACATTACCACAATCGGATCGCCAAGGGTGAGATACACATGCTAAATGCACGCAATTACATACAAACCCACATAAAACAGTGACTTTCCTTTGGTGAGGGAATTATTCCTCTGTTATCTGTGGCCATTTGACTCCCATCTGCAATTAACGGGCTAAAACCTGCTCTCCTGAAATTATAAAATATCCAATACGGAGTATACAAATATCTGCTGGAAGTCACCTGGTTCATTTTCATTATCCATTATTCAAAGTGTTTATAATATTTTTGTTATATATATTTTTTATGTATTTTTTCTAATGTATTTTTTGTGTACACATATTGATATAATGTACTAGTACATATATTGCTCTAGATGGCCGCTGTCACGATCCGAGCTGTCAGACAGACTTTCTTACCGGCTAAGTGCCTCCGCAGGTTCAGCTTGCGGTTCAAGTGTCATCCCTGCCAGTGTCCAGTCTGCCGTGCGCCATCATTGCTGCCATCCTCCAGTCCTCTCAGCGCTGCTGAGTCCGCGGCTGCGCGGCGCACCGCTCTCCTGTCTCCCAGTGACAGTACCCAGTGCACGGCAATCCGTCTGTCCGCTCCCAGCCACAAGCATGGCGTGCACAAACACACTTTCCCGCCATAGCAGACATGGGGGCTGCCATGTTTTTCCCAGTCACATGTTTGCTCTGTCCAATCCTGATGGTTCTGATCTCCCTGTCATACCTGCCCGGCCAATCCTGGCCACCCAGTGGGTATAAGTATGCAGGGAGCTCTCAGAACCATTGCTAGTGCTTCAGTTGTCTCCAGTGTATGGTCAGCTGTCCTTGTCTCCATGCAAGTGTATTCCTGCTGGTGTTGTCTCCTCTGTGCTGCAGTGTGTTCCAGGCATTCCATCTCCTGTGAAGTCCAGGTTATTCCATCTCCTGTGATCCTGCTTCTACAGCTCAGCACTCAAGCCTAGCTCCGGGACTCTGGTCCTTCCGATGTTCCATCATCGCTCACCATCGATGTTCCGTCATCATCCATAAAGTCCGATATTCCGGATCTCCTGTTTCCAGTTTCCGTCCGTCATTCCGGACCCACAGTCTCCACTCCATATCCGATATTCCGGATCCGATGTTCCATCATCGATACCATACCATCATCATCCAGCTGTAAAGTATAGCTATCTGCATAGACTGTATTATCTCCTGCATACTTTACTGCCTGTCCATTTACAACCATCTGCTAAATAAAACTCGGTGGTATTTTATCACTGTTTATTGGCTTCGGGTGCACTGTCATGCATTCTATGCGTAAGGGTCCTCTCCAACCTCCCCGGTTCAGGTACCGGTCCAGGTCCACACCAGAGGTCTCAGTCTCGTCGACTCAGACCCCTGGTGTGACAGTAAGCACTAGCCAAATGGATCCAGCCGCAAGCCAAGCATCACCATCCAGCCCTGTACAGCAACTGGCTGTTCGCTTGGATCAGCAAGAGGCTGCGCAGAGCCAAGTGATTCATTGTCTCCAAGATCTGTCTTCCCGGCTGGATAAACTACAGACCACTCTCAGTGGCCCTGAGCCTGTCAGTGAACTTCCAAGTCCAGTTCATCCTCCTGTAATGGCTGCTGCACCTCGCCTTCATCTGTCTGTCCCCACTAAGTATGATGGGAACCCCAAGACCTGCCGAGGTTTTCTCAATCAGTGTGAGATTCATTTTGAGCTGCAACCCAGTAACTACCCTACTGAAAGGGTCAAGATCGCCTACATCATCTCCCTCCTCTGTGGAGCAGCGTTAGAATGGGCGTCCCCTTTATGGGAAAAATCTGATGCCATCTTGTCTAACTACAAAGACTTTGTGTCAACATTCCGGCGCATCTTCGATGAGCCTGGGCGATCAGCATCTGCCTCCACTGAACTCCTCCGTCTCAGACAGGGTTCCCGCTCCGTCGGGCAATATCTGGTCCAATTCCAGATTCTGGCGTCTAAACTCTCCTGGTGTGATGGGGCCTTATACGCAGCTTTCTGGCATGGTCTATCCGACCGTATTAAGGATGAACTCGCTACCAGAGACTTACCCTCAGGTCTAAGTGACCTTATATCGTTATGCATCAAAGTAGACCTACGCTTCCGAGAAAGGGCTGTAGAACGTCACAAGAGCACTCCAGTTAAAGTGCCAACTCCTCCGCCTTCTTTACCTGCTGCTCCAGTGGCTCATTCCAAAGAAGAACCAATGGAGATAAATCGCTTCCGTTTGTCTCCAGGAGAACGTCGAAGTCGTCGATTGGCACAGCTCTGTCTGTATTGTGCCGATCCTGCACATCAAATTTCTGCATGCCCAAAGCGTCAGGAAAACTCCTCCTCCTAGCCCGTCAAGGAGAGGGTAGGCTAGGAGTAATTAAGTCCTCTCCATCAGCAACCGATTGTGTACTTCCAGTTTCTTTGCAAGTTGGTCAGCATTTCAAGACTGTCTCCGCACTTCTTGATTCCGGTGCCGCTGGCAACTTCGTCACTGCTGAACTGGTTCGCAAGTGGGGGTTGCCCACTGAAAGTCTTTCCAAGACTGTCTTCCTTACTGCTGTGGATGGCAGTAGGATTCCTGATGCGACAGTCTCCCGCAGAACTTTGCCACTTACAGTGAAAGTGGGAGTCCTGCACATTGAACTCTTGTCCTTCCTGGTATTACCCCGAGCCACTCATGCTCTGGTTCTGGGTTTACCCCGGCTCCGTCTTCACAATCCTCGCCTTGATTGGAAGACATCCGAAATCCTTTCCTGGGATCCTTCCTGCTCCGGTACCTGTCTCCAAAAGGTACTCCCAGCTCGTCATTCTTCAGCCGATGCAGCAGACCTTCCGCCTCTTCCCTACCAAGAGTACTCAGATGTATTCAGCAAGTCTGGCGCTGATATTCTACCTCCTCACAGACCGTGGGATTGCCCTATCGACCTTATCCCAGGCAAAGAACCACCGAGAGGTAGAACCTATCCCCTCTCTCTTCCAGAGACTCAGGCCATGACCGATTACATCAAGGAATATCTGGCAAAGGGATTCATCCGTCCTTCGACTTCTCCTGCTGGCGCAGGATTCTTCTTCGTAAAGAAGAAGGATGGAGGCCTACGTCCCTGCATTGATTATCGTGGCCTCAATGACATCACAGTAAAGAACAGATATCCGTTGCCCCTCATTACCGAGCTGTTTGACCGTGTCAGCGGTGCAACCATCTTCACGAAACTCGACCTGAGGGGCGCATATAATCTCATCCGCATACGAGAGGGCGACGAGTGGAAGACGGCGTTTAACACCAGAGACGGCCACTATGAGTACCTCGTCATGCCCTTCGGGCTCAGCAATGCCCCAGCCGTGTTCCAGCACTATGTCAATGAGATTTTTCGGGACATTCTGTATCGACATGTAGTCGTATATCTCGATGACATTTTAATCTACGCCAATAACATCAAAGAACATCGTTATTGGGTCAAAGAGGTTCTGTCCCGGCTGCGAGCTAATCATCTCTACTGCAAACTGGAGAAGTGTGTCTTCGAGGTGAAGTCTATACCCTTCCTAGGGTACATTGGGGGAAATTTACTAAAGGAAATTTGTAAAAAAATAGGTGTATTTGTATCCAAAAATACACTTATTTTTGACATTTACTATGCCGAAAATACGGCAATTCGTATTCGTAATGATGTGCTATCAATACGAATACGAATTGCCGTATTTTCAGGATAGTAAATGTCAAAAATAAGTGAATTTCTGAATACAAATACACCTATTTTTTACAAATTTCCTTTAGTAAATTTCCCCCATTGTCTCTGGTTCTGGTCTACAAATGGACCCAGGAAAACTGCAGGCTATCCAAGATTGGCCAATTCCCTCTTCGCTGAAAGGTATTCAACGTTTCCTGGGTTTCGCCAATTATTACAGAAAATTCATCCGCAACTTCTCTTCTATTGTGGCACCTATCACTGCCCTAACAAAAAAAGGGTCTAATCCAGCGAAGTGGCCGGCAGAAGCCATCGAAGCCTTCCATCTGTTGAAGCAGAGGTTCACTTCAGCTCCTGTGTTAAGACAGCCTGACACCACCTTGCCCTTTATTTTCGAGGTCGACGCCTCATCCGTGGGTGTTGGGGCAGTTCTCTCGCAGAAAGCGCCCGATGGACGTCTTCATCCCTGTGGGTTTTACTCTCGTAAGTTCCTGCCTGCAGAGCGTAACTATGCCATCGGCGATCAAGAGCTCCTTGCCATCAAATTGGCATTAGAAGAATGGAGATATCTTCTAGAGGGCGCTGTCCATGAGATCACAATAATCACAGACCACAAGAATCTTCTGTATCTCAAATCTGCTCATTGTTTAAACCCCCGTCAAGCCAGATGGACACTTTTCTTTTCCAGGTTCCGTTTCAAGCTGTCATTCTGTCCAGGGACACAAAATCGGAAAGCTGATGCCCTTTCCCGCTCATGGGAGCAAGATAGTGAGTCAAAGTCCACAAGTCGACATTTTATTATTGATCCAGTGGCCTTCTCCGCAACGGGAGTTTCAAATCTCACGCCCCCTACAGGGAAAAGATATGTAAAGCCAGCCCTAAGGAAGAAGCTGCTTTGTTGGGCGCATTCTTCAAAATTTGCTGGCCATGCAGGCATTCAGAAAACTTACGAGTTTATCACCAGGTCCTATTGGTGGCCGTCCCTCAAACAGGATGTACAGGACTTTGTCTCCTCTTGCGCTAAATGTGCCCAGCACAAGACCAGTCGCCAGTCTCCTCCTGGGCAATTGATGCCACTGTCAGTGCCACATCGTCCTTGGACGCATATTTCTATGGACTTTGTAACTGATCTTCCAGAGTCTGACAAGTTCACAACCATCTGGGTGATTGTTGACCGGTTCACCAAGATGGCTCACTTCGTTCCCCTCACCGGTCTTCCGTCAGCTTCCAAGCTGTCCAAGCTCTTCATTAAAGAGATATTCAAGCTTCATGGACTGCCTCTTGAAATCATCTCCTATAGAGGGGTCCAATTCGTGGCCAAATTCTGGCGAAGCCTGTGCTCCCTGCTTCAAATCAAGTTAAAGTTCTCCACAGCCTATCACCCTCAAACAAATGGCCAAACGGAGAGGGTGAATCAGGATCTTGAAGCATTTCTCCGCACATATGTCTCTTCCTCCCAAGATGACTGGGCTCAACTTCTTCCGTGGGCAGAATTCTGCCATAACAACCAATATCATTCTTCATCAAATGTCACTCCATTTCTTGCCAACTATGGGTTCCATCCTCGAGTTCCTGACTTCACTCTGCAACCTGTGTCCTCTGTTCCAGCAGTCTACACGACCATCCAGCAATTCATCAAATCCTGGAAGCTCATTCGTTCTTCACTCCTGAAAGCTTCAAGCAGGTACAAAAAATTTGCCGACAGGAAACGCAGAGCTGTGCCAGCCCTCCGTCCAGGAGATCGTGTCTGGTTGTCAACTAAGAATCTTCGATTGAGAGTGCCATCTATGAAGTTCGCTCCCCGATATATTGGTCCATTTCCAGTTGAGCGAGTCGTCAATCCTGTGGCTTACAAGCTCAAGTTGCCGCCTTATTTGAAAGTGCCAGCTACATTCCATATTTCGCTGCTCATAGAAACATAGAAACATAGAAACATAGAATTTGACGGCAGATAAGAACCATTTGGCCCATCTAGTCTGCCCCTTTTTTACCCTTCAGGTAAACTCAACCCTTTTTAATCCTTATTTCTTTGTAAGGATATTCATATGCCTATCCCAAGCATGTTTAAATTGTTCTACTGTCTTAGCCTCTACCACCTCTGATGCTCAAGCCGCTGGTTCTGAATCGCTTTCATTCCAAGCTCCCCAAGGCTCCTAAGGTTTGCACCCAGCGTGGAACAGAATATGAGGTCAGTAAAATCTTGGACTCTCGCATCCGATATGGTCGTCTGCAGTATTTGATCGATTGGAAGGGCTACGGCCCCGAAGAACGATCATGGACCAATGCCATCGATGTCCATGCTCCCAGACTCATCCGGGCGTTCCACTCCAAGTTTCCCCGCAAGCCTAAAAGGTGTCCTGGGGCCACCCTTAAAGGGGGGGGTGCTGTCACGATCCGAGCTGTCAGACAGACTTTCTTACCGGCTAAGTGCCTCCGCAGGTTCAGCTTGCGGTTCAAGTGTCATCCCTGCCGGCGTCCTGTCTGCCGTGCGCCATCATTGCTGCCATCCTCCAGTCCTCTCAGCGCTGCTGAGTCCGCGGCTGCGCGGCGCACCCCTCTCCTGTCTCCCAGTGACAGTACCCAGTGCACGGCAATCCGTCTGTCCGCCGCCATTGCTCCCAGCCACAAGCATGGCGTGCACAAACACACTTTCCCGCCATAGCAGACATGGGGGCTGCCATGTTTTTCACAGTCACATGTTTGCTCTGTCCAATCCTGATGGTTCTGATCTCCCTGTCATACCTGCCCGGCCAATCCTGGCCACCCAGTGGGTATAAGTATGCAGGGAGCTCTCAGAACCATTGCTAGTGCTTCAGTTGTCTCCAGTGTATGGTCAGCTGTCTCCGTGCAAGTGTATTCCTGCTGGTGTTGTCTCCTCTGTGCTGCAGTGTGTTCCAGGCATTCCATCTCCTGTGAAGTCCAGGTTATTCCATCTCCTGTGATCCTGCTTCTACAGCCCAGCACTCAAGCCTAGCTCCGGGACTCTGGTCCTTCTGATGTTCCATCATCGCTCACCATCGATGTTCCGTCATCATCCATAAAGTCCGATATTCCGGATCTCCTGTTTCCAGTTTCCGTCCATCATTCCGGACCCACAGTCTCCACTCCATATCCGATATTCCGGATCCGATGTTCCATCATCGAAACCATACCATCATCATCCAGCTGTAAAGTATAGCTATCTGCATAGACTGTATTATCTCCTGCATACTTTACTGCCTGTCCATTTACAACCATCTGCTAAATAAAACTCGGTTGTATTTTATCACTGACTGTTTATTGGCTTCGGGTGCACTGTCACGCATTCTATGCGTAAGGGTCCTCTCCAACCTCCCCGGTTCAGGTACCGGTCCAGGTCCCCACCAGAGGTCTCAGTCTCGTCGACTCAGACCCCTGGTGTGACAGCCGCCTATTTAGATGTATTGTCTATATTTAATGTTTATATAATAAATTGCTAATTATTTGCTTTTAAATACAAACAGTCTCCATTGTTTCTGATCATCTGAAATCATCCATGGCAAGGTAGAGGTTATTTCATTAAAACAGCGCAGTCTCCTATTCCTTTCGGAATACAATAATGTGTATTCAGGAGCTTAGCTGATAATTTGCTTCAAACGTCATTGAGACATTCAATCCAGTGGTTGGTATTCTAGAAAGTTCTGTTTAAAAATTATGAACCTTGACTCCCTAATATACAAAGTGTCTACTGATCGGATTATCTGAGGATAGGTGAGTTTATGTATTTGCAGAGTGACAAAGTGCGTACCTATTTCACATAAATAATCCACAGTAAAAGGATGGGTTTATCTTTTACTGTATGATATGTCACGTAAGAGATATTTTATTTTGATATTAACAAAGTACAGTACATATGATATTTCTAGTATTAGTATGCTTATCTCTCCTTTCTCTGCCTTCTCCGCTGACCCATCACACCCACCTACGGTAATCCAGCACTTCCCCCAGGCGGTGGTACTAGCAGTGGCACACACAGGGGGGTTTCTGGGTAACCAGAAACCCCCCCTGACAGACAAAAAATGTTTTAAATGGTTTTAAACCCACTGCCGTGGCCTGAGATTAAGCCCTGCCCCGAAAATTAGCCCCACCCCCTTTTCAAACACCCATGAATAGCAGGTTGTGAAGAAAACAGGTAACCTGCCAAAAGTACTTGACACTGCCACTGCTGCCCACTGCCTAAAGTTTGTATGTAAATAAAGTGTATATGTATGTGTATATATTTAAATAAATATATATATATATATATATATATATATTATTGCTGGGCAGAATAATGCAGTATTATCACATCAACACGTGAATGTGTTAACGAGCTGTGGGGAGCGGCGCTGCGGAGGCTCAGTGTCTCTGACAGAGAAGACATGCTAAATGGTACTCCGGCATCTCTAGTGTCTGTCACACTCATAGACACTAGAGGTGCAGGAGGAACTCTAGTGACTTTCTCCTTTGGGGTGCAGGGTCTCTAATGCTGTCAGAGACTCTGCTCCTCCGCAGTGCTGCTCCTCCCCACAATAAAAACATTTAACTCCCCCTGGGCAATGAGCATTTGCCTCCCCCTGGGCAAAGAGCATTTACCTCCCCCTGGGCAATGAGCATTTAACTCCCCCTTGGCAACAAGCATGTAAACTCCCTAATCCAAAGAAGTAGTGACACCCACTGGCGAAAAGTTATATTACATGTAACAAACTTACAAAATGGTATTTGCTGAACATGTTACATCATCCCCACCTTTCAGCAAATACCATTGTGTAAGTTTGTTACATGTAATATAACTTTTCGCCAGTAGGTGTCACTACTTCTTTGGATTTGTCACGCACCATCCCTCACAAATTAATTTTCTTGACGTTACGGTGGAGGTAGTGGAGGGAGTCACTACAGTGATGGGTTATAAGAAATCGGTTGACGTTTGTAACTTCATCCCCTACTCCAGTAACCATAAAAAAAGCTGGTTAAAAAATGTCCCGAAAAGTCAAATACACAGGATTCGGCGAAATTGTACATCAGATATTAAGTTCAAAGAACAAACAGAGGTACTAAATTGATGAATTCAGAAAATCGCAAAATCTTAAAAATGTTTTGGCCCCCAGTTTCTTTAAAGGGACAGAAAGATCAAAACTGACTAAAGAACAAAGAACCTTGGTAGGCCCTTTAGGTACTTGGATTTTATAGTAAGTAAGTAAGTAAGTAAAATTTATATAGCGCACTTTCTCCAGCAGGACTCAAGGCGCTTACAGACATTAAAAAAAAACAATGCACATAATACAGAGGATGTTGGAGGTACAGTAACAGACATGTCACAGACAAAAGCCCCTGAGCACACAGTAAGCATAATGCAGGAGTGGTGCAGTATTTTGGATAATAACTTCCATGGGTTGTGTACTCCACCCTGACAAGGTACCAAGTGCGGCAGCCATTTTAGGTGCTCTGCGTAGAATTACCCAGGGTGAAATAGATTACCCCTAAAAGAAACTACCCAAAATGGATGATTTCAATGTATACTCAGGTCCATGTATTTTTCATCCCATTCACAAGTGCACCAGATGAGGCAGCCATGAAGGGCGCACTACGAAGGTTACACTGTAAGGGGCGAGCCATACAAGGACCCAATGCATATATTGGAAAGCAAATACTTCTGTAGTAGTATGATAAACCCTGCACAGAAACATCCACGTGATCCACATCCTGTCCGCGGAGATACCCTCTGAGGCAACCAGCTTGGTGCACTGCATAGGCCAGCGCTGGCAGGGTGTGCAATCTGCGGAGGTACACATTACAGGAAAAAGCACATGGTGGGGTTGATGTGTGCTGCAGGAGAGGAGGGGGGGGGGGAGAGAAAAGACATGAACACACATTTGCAGGGGACTGACACTTTTACAAGGGATTGATGGGTGAAGTGTTGGTGCATAGGCTGACCCTGCTGCTTCCCCTCACAGCTCCATGCTCACCATGAGGGGTAGGGCTGGTGGTAGTCCAGGTGTTCTCAGCCGTAGGGGTGGTGGGCCTGGTCCACTCATGGCAAAGGGGAGTTGAGGCCACATGATATTCCTGAATTTTTTGGGTATAATGCAGTCCTTCAGCAGTAATGATGGTTTGTTCTTTGCCTTCTGGTTTCCTTCGGGTTAACGCGGGTATAACGCTGCTATTAATTTTAAGATGACCCTTTAAAACTAGACCCTTCAGATACTAGACCCCTAACGTCCTAAAGGACTGACGTCCCAAACTATACTCAATATATAAGCCTAAAACAAACATATGTCCATCCTGAATTAGCTGCCCCTCCCAATACACCTCCCCCACCAGCAAAAGGTGCTAATCAGACCAAACCAATGTAAGAGCAGTAGCACTATCCCAATATTTCTAAGTTCTTCACATAGCACAGATAAAACCACAATAGCAGCTTTTACAGATTTAAAGCGATGTTCTGCAGTAGAAATCTGAAGTAGGTTTACCCCGTTTAAATCAGTGCAAACAGCTGCGATGTTCTGCAGTAGAAATCTGAAGTAGGTTTACCCCGTTTAAATCAGTGCAAACAGCTGCGATGTTCTGCAGTAGAAATCTGAAGTAGGTTTACCCCGTTTAAATCAGTGCAAACAGCTGCGATGTTCTGCAGTAGAAATCTGAAGTAGGTTTACCCCGTTTAAATCAGTGCAAACAGCTGCGATGTTCTGCAGTAGAAATCTGAAGTAGGTTTACCCCGTTTAAATCAGTGCAAACAGCTGCGATGTTCTGCAGTAGAAATCTGAAGTAGGTTTACCCCGTTTAAATCAGTGCAAACAGCTGCGATGTTCTGCAGTAGAAATCTGAAGTAGGTTTACCTGTTGATGGAATATAGAGAGGAGTCAATTCACAATCGATATCCAAGGAAGTTATAAATAATATAACGCGGGTATAACGCTGCTATTAATTTTAAGATGACCCTTTAAAACTAGACCCTTCAGATACTAGACCCCTAACGTCCTAAAGGACTGACGTCCCAAACTATACTCAATATATAAGCCTAAAACAAACATATGTCCATCCTGAATTAGCTGCCCCTCCCAATACACCTCCCCCACCAGCAAAAGGTGCTAATCAGACCAAACCAATGTAAGAGCAGTAGCACTATCCCAATATTTCTAAGTTCTTCACATAGCACAGATAAAACCACAATAGCAGCTTTTACAGATTTAAAGCGATGTTCTGCAGTAGAAATCTGAAGTAGGTTTACCCCGTTTAAATCAGTGCAAACAGCTGCGATGTTCTGCAGTAGAAATCTGAAGTAGGTTTACCCCGTTTAAATCAGTGCAAACAGCTGCGATGTTCTGCAGTAGAAATCTGAAGTAGGTTTACCCCGTTTAAATCAGTGCAAACAGCTGCGATGTTCTGCAGTAGAAATCTGAAGTAGGTTTACCCCGTTTAAATCAGTGCAAACAGCTGCGATGTTCTGCAGTAGAAATCTGAAGTAGGTTTACCCCGTTTAAATCAGTGCAAACAGCTGCGATGTTCTGCAGTAGAAATCTGAAGTAGGTTTACCCCGTTTAAATCAGTGCAAACAGCTGCGATGTTCTGCAGTAGAAATCTGAAGTAGGTTTACCTGTTGATGGAATATAGAGAGGAGTCAATTCACAATCGATATCCAAGGAAGTTATAAATAATATAACGCGGGTATAACGCTGCTATTAATTTTAAGATGACCCTTTAAAACTAGACCCTTCAGATACTAGACCCCTAACGTCCTAAAGGACATGATGTAATCATGTCAAATGTATTACATGCAGTCATGTATGCAGGGCCGCCAAGAGAAATCCTGGGCCCCGGTAAAACAATTTCCATGGGCCCGCATGGTCAGAGCTTCCCGCACTCTGCTGGTGCTGCCTCCCCCAAGCTATTGCATGGTTTGCGGACCTGTTGTTATAACGATGCTTTCAAAGGGCATACAGGGACAGTGCGCGCCTAAGACGCGCACCCAAAATTTACACCGTAATTCCTATTACACATGTCACACACCCATTACATATTATAATGCATGCCATAATGAACATTATACATCATGCCACACACCACAGTGCCCAGTACACATTATGCCATACACCTTACATATTACATTTTACATCTGCCCCCCTGCAGTGCACATGGTTTTGTCCATCTAAGAAGGATTTTGTCAGAAAGAGTGAACTAGAATAAGGCACAGAGTACCCAGCCACCAAAAAAAGAACTGTGTGTGTCCAGACCCGAGCCCCCCTGACAGGCCTGGGCCCTAGTAAACTGTTCCTGCTCCTCCCCCCCTCTTGGTGGCTCTGCATGTATGTAACAAAACACAGGAAGTTACAGCAACTTTATCAAAGAAAAGGTATAAAATGGAATCATTCATCAATTGCACCTTTAGTTATGTTATATACCTATTGATATGTCCCTGTGAAACCTACTGTGTAGGACATACTTCCCACCCTTTCAAGACTAGAATACTAGAACATACTGTAGGAGGAACATCGTAAAAAAGTTAACTACGCACAGCGTACCCAGACATTTTGCAGAGTGTCATGCTGGTGACCCCAAGGGATTATGGGCCTTATTCTGCTTGGTACGGTGGGACAGTATATGGGCGGATCTGTTTTTTTTTTCATCTTCGCATGCGTAGCTTTCGCTATGCGCATGTGTGGCGACCTCACACCGCTCACGGACGGGTCTCTACGTGCGAAAAAACCTGTCCGCAAGAGTACGGTCATTGTGGGCGGCATGGGGGCGTTTTTATGGGAGCGGCCGGAATAATGAGGAAAACTGGGCGTAAACATGGGCGTACACGGGGGTGTGCACCAAAAATGTACGGTGCTACAACTGCTCGATCGGCGAACGCACCGTGCATTTTGGGCCAAAAACAGGTGGACGCCAAAGATAGCTCCAGACCACCCCTAGAGATACCGTATGAGAGCTGACGCCTGGGTCTGTTAATTAAAGCTGATTACTACACCTGAATGTAATAAGCAATGCTGCAGACTATTAAGTGAAAACCAAGATTTCACTAGCTGCAAGCCACACACAGCCCTCAAACTCGTTGGAAGCATATCTTTCTACACTTCTCTACATGTAAAGGTTGTTTTAATTTTAGGTAAGATTCATTCTAAGACCTGCTTATATATGTCAAGGTAGTTATTTTATAGCCATCTACACCCATTCAGTAAGTGTTTTTGTATACTTTAAAAAGCATGACACTCAATTCACAGAAGTTGACATGTGTCAACTTTTTCACTGTAACACCAACAACTTTATTTAAATGTAAAACCAATGTGGGGACACATAGATAGTGATTAAAATGCAACATTAGAACATAATAAATATACATGTAATGAGAGTTAAAATGTTGTTTTATTAGGGTGTTTATTAAGGTAGACAATTGAGTTAATAGAAAATAATTATTGAATAACAATTAGAATAATTAATTAAATGTCTTAATTATAGTTGAAAGGGAAGATTTGCAGTGCCATATATGTGCCACCGTGCACGGACGTATGCTCACCCTCACGATCGGTGACACACGCTGAGTTTTCCATTGAAAAAAAGGTGAGACCCGTCCATGCACTGTGGCGTATTCTCCGATATACAGAAGATGTCAGTGTGAAAACGGACGAGACCCGTCCGTATAGGGTGGCATATGCCTTGTTGTACCCCAGTTAACGGTGTCTAAGAGGAGACCCATCCGTATACGGTGGCGCACGCTCAAGGGTACGCCACTCCTCATTGTCGGTGTTTGTGACCGTCCGTATGCGGATGTTTTGTGGGAGGACTTACGCTCACCGTCCGTGTACGGGAAACGTACGGTGAAACGGACCATACATGCACCGACCAAACCAGAATAAGGCCCAATGAGTAGTGGGACTTGAACACATAAAAATCACCAGTAGAGGGGGGGGGGACAGATTTAGGAACCTATACCGCCAGGAGGCAGTCTGGATACTTAAGGGCCCTACATTGGCAGAGATTTGTGCCAAAGATTCATAACAGAAGATTCAGCATGAGAGATTTCACTCTCTCAGATAATGAGCCACATACAGAGAGATTTGTGTCAGAGATTCATAATGGGAGATTCAGCATGGGAGATTTCAAATCTGTCACAACTGTCACAGAAAGTGACGTAAAAAACTGCACTTCATCACAATAATAATGTTATACGGTATAGACAGTAATTTCCTATATAAACTTAATAAAATAAATTTGCATTTTCAGGCATTTTCTGAGGGATTTAGTAAAATCGATCAGAAAATGCCTGAAAATTGTGTTGAGTGTGGGGCCCATTAGGCTACAAACCCTTCAACCTCATGGTCTCAATGGCCCTTATTCTGATCGGTGCGTACTTTCCCGAATTCCTACGGTGCTGTCCGCACGCAACGCTGTGCGGTGGCGTGCGGACATCGTCCGTAGAAACGCCCATGGGTCCTCCGCATTCGGACGGACTCACTCTTTAAGAACAGGGCGTGTGTACGGACGACCAAAAAAACTTGCGTGTGCGGTGGACACGCACAGATTCTGCACGGTCTTACCACGTAAGCACGGTCTTACCGCATTAGAACGGACGGAAAGCTGGCCGTACGCACCGATGCGGAGTATTTACGCTCAATACAACACTTTTTTACTGAGTACACACAGCGATCACATGACCCACTTAGGCAATTAGGCAACCTCATTAAAAAGGGATTGTTATCTATTTCAATCAATTAAATCCTAATCTATACTAAACCACATTCCTAGTACATTCATTACACACATTAACCCTTACAGCATGTGACCCTAACATACATCTATATACACTATTTACATTTTTCTTATTTAAAAGATTTTAAACAAGTTACACATATACTTTCCCATTTTAAATAAACACACAGACAACTTCGAACTGTAATTAACAATTTATTTAGGTACTTGTTTCCTAGCACGGCCACAATCTTGTGGATCGTGTACCTTTAAGTTAAGGTACACGATCCACACGATGGACCCGATTTCCTTTGAAATCAGGTCCATTTTGCCGGCAAAGGTACAAAATCGGGGGCATCCCGTCGGTCGGGACCATTAACATTGGTCCCGACGCGACCGACGCGATGCCCCCGATTTCCCCATAGGCTTCAATGTTAAAATATTTTTTAACATTGAAATCGTGAGGATCGCGTTGGTCTTGTGCCATTATAATGGCACAAGATGAGATGGACTTGATTAAGTCCATCTCACCTTTAAAAAAATGTGAAAAATGTGAAATGGGCCAATATGACCCATTTCACATTATAGATGTCCCCGTCGTCACCCCACGATAGACGCCAACCCGAAACTTGGCGAGCGCAGCGAGCCCGCGAGGGGCGGCAGTGCGCGTCCTCCGACCTTTTCATTCCCCTACTATCCACGTCGGCGTGTAGTTGAGAATAGAATAGTGTGGCGAGCGCAGCCAGCCACCGAGCCCGAAGCGTGGCGAGCGCAGCGAGCCCCGCGAGGGGACGCGGATACCTTCACAGGTAAACGCGTCCCTTTGCGGGCTTCCCAGGTGTCCGCGTCGCCATGGACACCTGGGAAGCCCGCAAGGGGACGCGTATAACTGTGAAGGTATCCGCGTCCCCTCGCGGGGCGCGCTGCGCTCGCCACGCTTCGGGCTCGGTGGCTCGCTGCGCTCGTCACACTATTCTATTCTCAACTCCACGCCGACGGGGATAGTAGGGCATGAAAAGGTCGGAGGACGCGAACCGCCGCCCCTCGCGGGCTCGCTGCGCTCGCCACGCTTCGGGTTGGCGTCTATCGTGGGGTGGGGTTTACGTCGTTAAATTTGGGGGTCTAGGGAATATTTTACATTGAATCCAATGTAAAATCGGGTCCCAGGGACCCGATTTACATTTCATTCAATCAAAAAATCGGGTCAAAAATCGGGTCGGTCGCGTCGATCGCATCGCATGCAACCAAATCGCATGCGATGCGATCGACCCGATTTTTCCGACACGACCACCCCGATGTAAATTGGTGTGGCCGTGCTAGGAAACAAGTACCTTTATTTACATAACTTTTTTTTTTTAAACTGCAAAAAAAATAACACATTACAAATCCCCCTCAACTAGCTGGTCGATTTCATTAAGCACCTGCCGCAAGTGGCCTCTTATCCGTAAGAGGGCCCCACGGAGACCCTCTTGTGCTTGTGCTGGCTCACCTGTGGACCAAATCAAAATTGAAAAATGATTAATGATATTCAGGCATACATTTCACATAGTCATGCCTAAATTTTAAACATGCACCGTGACAGGTGTGTATATAGACACATATATAACTATATATATGACACATACAGCTATACATACATGCATACATACTACATGGAAAGTCTGTTTTTTCCCCTCTACCCTTTACTCTGTAGAACACCTCACAGTCATAGTGCTCCTTCTCAATCCAAACCCACCCATGACTAAGCTCTGAGAAGCATGTCACGCGCTGCACCAATCCCAAATCTGCAAAAAAAGTTCAGTGTCTGTTATATGATGGAGCGTGGCAGGGGAGTTACTCAACTCTCAGGAATGCTCAGTACATTTGTGCAATCAAGCATGGCTTGCCTGCTGATGGTCTGCTCCAGAAATCATTGTCATAATGCCAGTTAGGGGAAGCTGCAGCACTAACCCACTCCCATGCTCAGAATCATTAATAAGACCAAAGCAACACACAATTATGTTGCCAAACATACATGCAGACCGCAGGGGGTGGTTAGCTACAGGAGGGCCCAGGGGCACTGACCACTTGTTACTCCAGTTTAAGCCACGCCTGTCCATACTCCATTTTTGCCATACTGAATCTAGTTTACAAAGATCAATCACCAGTAAACTCTACTCACCTATATGAGGCTACAGACTGTATGCTTGCAGCAGGGACATGTAACCCTTACATGAGCAAGTCATCCCTTTCTTCCAGGATACAGATTAACTACACAGGTTCAGTGGCACTTAAAATCGACATGAAAGCCATCCTCACAACCTGTGTCATTAATATGTGTCCAGGATGAAAGGGATGGTTTGGCCACCCTCTCTAACCCCAAAGTGTGTCTGTTGCTATCCAGTTTGTTTTATTACTTTATAGTATTGAAAAAAACAATTGAATCACCAGTGCTACATAGCAAATAGTAGATGACAAAAGGATAAATTAATCCTTATGTATACATACCAATTTCGGCTGCCTGGACGACCTCACAGGCCTCAACCTCCTCCTCTTCCTCATCCTCAGGGGCCTCCACTGGTGGCACCTCCTCCTCTGTTTGGACCTCCTCCTCTGGTGGCAGCGCCTCCACAGCCCACCCCTCCTCCTCCTCCACTTCTTCGGGCACCTCCTCCGGCCTCCCTTCCTGAGGAAGCACCTCCTCTGCCCTTGGTTGGGCAAGCTCCTCCTGGCACACCTCTGCCTCCTCCCGGGCCTGTCTTGCTCGATCACGTGCTGTGTTTGGGAAAATTCAAAAAATTGCCAATTAGTGGTCATTTGTATTAAGCCTTATCAAGCTATAAATGCAAAGGTTATAAGTACAGATAATTGTACAGGCAAACAGCTCCTTAGTGGCCTTTACAAAACACAGCCTGTAACATGGCAGGTATGCTGTGACATTTGGCTCATTGTAAGCATCACAAGCATTAATCCTCCCCAATAACATATTGTATGACCATTACAGGGTGTCAAACAGGAAGTAGCACACATATAGTGTATGCCATGTTTAACTCATGATCAGGCTGGTGACCTTAGTGGCTTAAATAATGTCAGTTAAGCAATCAGGTACAAATGGACATTTAATGTAGAAACACTCACATCTAGCAATACTGCCCCTGATTTGCTGGAGCAAATCCGGCTGCCGACGCCTCAGGTCAGACCACCGCCGCTCCAGCTGAGCGATGGTCCGCCGCACCTGTGTGCGGGCGAATATGCGCCGGCGGGCCACCGCATACGCATTCCGCTTCTGGCGGTTGGTTATGAATGGGCCCGCCCGCCCCAGCCTGGTCTCCATAACGGAGACCAGTGTCCTGAGCTCCGCAGCTGAAAAGGGTGCTGCTCTTCCATATGCCGCCATCTTAGCAATGGCACAAATCAAGCAAACATGTGCTGTCATTGGTTGATCAGAGTGATATTTGGTATTAACTTTATTGTTCATTTTTACACTAACAGCGTGTATGCGCCCGAACAGACGGCTAACCCATTGCATCGCACACCCACACTTGCTGTTCCTTTGCATAGTTTAGCACACCATCCTAAACAGACAGTGTAAAATAAGATGGGAACCCATTATATATAATCTATAACAATCACCAAACATGGGTATAAGCAACAGGTGAAATAGTCTGCATCACTAGCCACTTACACCTAACTCAACAAGGTACTAAACAGCTATTTTATAATGAAAGCTATGCAGCAGAAACATAGCAAATAGTGGCAGAACTTTTCCCAAAATTAGGCCATGCTGCCATGTGTACACTTACCTTCTAATGGGCCATACTAGAGAGGTGGAATGAAAAGTAGCTAGCATCAAGGCTGAATTTGGAGAGCTTTCACATGTGATTTGGATGCTAGCACTGATTACTTGTGCCTAAGTGGTTGACTGGATTTACATATGGAATGGGTATTGTCATTTCTACTACATACCAAAGAAGTGCACAGTACAGATGTACATTCACATATACATTTCATGTGTGACCTCAGTTTTATTTGGTGATTGGTGAACTAATCTGCATTTACCTACTAAATCAGACTTACTCAGTCTGCCTGTTTTTTTTTGAATTTTTGCCCGCAGCAGGGGGCGTGGCCTATGCGCCGCACGGTTGACGCTGCCGTACGGAACGCGGCCGTACAGAACGCAGGGTGGCGCTGATGTACGCCGATTACAGAAATAGTATATAAAGGTGTGTTTGCCAAATGCAATGTGGTTGCACACATGTCTGCATCTGCATCTGAGGAAGAGCAGGAGTTGCAGGACCTATTTGCTCAGATGGACTCCAGCACCACCTATGTCCCCATCAACCCTGAACAGCCATTGGGGGAAGAGCAGCCAGATGGGCCATCGACATCACGCCAATCTGCAGCTGGCCCATCCTCAGCATCAGCAGAATCATTGGGAACACAGCAGGTGGCTTCCCAACAGAGAAGCCTGGCCAGCACTTCAAGTACAGCAACCGGTGGCCGTGGCCGTGGCAGTGGCGGTGCCAGTGGCAGTGGCGGTGCCAGTGGTCGTGGCCGCAATCGGGCAACAGAGGAACCAACCACCAGAAACATGGCATATGAACCGCAGGAGCTTGCCATCCTGGTGACCCGGGCACGGGATTTGATCGAGTGCCCACCGGAAAAGTTGACACACACAAGGAGATGGAAGATCTGGGAGGACATAACGGCGGAGATTAATACGGTGGCTCCACAAGTTCGTGAGGCGGAGCACGTTAAGAAGAGGCAAGTTCATGTGTGTTACATTTGAGCAGTACAAGTCCAGTAATGTTTACATTAGATATTAGATGGAGTTGATCAATGGGCGGTGACGTTGCTTGAAGCCACAGACATGTTTGCCATGTCATTGAATTGATAGTTATTGTAGGGTGAGTGTGATTGTATCTTCTAAGGGTTGTTTTTCAGAATTAATATAATGTAAGTTTGGTGTCAGGAGGTACATGTTGTATTATGTTTCAGATTGCAATGGGTGCTACAGCAAACATGAGGAGTGACATGTATTAATATGTACACTTTGATTGCAGGTGGCACGACTTCAAAGGGAACCTCAAAAAGAAATTGACCCAGCGGTGGGAACACAGCCACACCTCTGGGGCTGGCCCCATGCCTTCAAAGCTGCAGCTCACCCCCCTGGAACAGATGGCAGAGTGCTGCATTGCAGTGGAGGAGGTCCGGGGGGTGAGCACCATGGACAGCGAGTCCCCAGCGGAAGTCATGGCTTCTTTGCTTGAAGGTAATTATTTGCCATGCCATAAGTAGATGTTTCGAATTTTGCATGGAATGTGTGGTAATTGGAATTTTCTCTTTCAACAGCATCCCCACCGCTTGGTCAACAATCTCTTGAGGAGGTTGTGGAGTCTGTGCCACCTGGCCCCAGTAGCAGGCCCGTGCAGCAGCAGCCGCCAATGTCCGCGGCTGAATTGGCCACGTGGGGGCATGTGCTTGAAAATATTGTGCAGCAGGGAGAGTCGGCATCAGAGCGGGTGCGTAGGGCCGAGGAGGTGTTGCAGGGTTTGACCACCAGCCAGCAGAGTATTGCTGCGAGCCTGCAGGCTATGAGTGCCAGCCAGCAATCTATTGCTGCTAGCCTGCAGGTGCTGGCTGATCAAGCCCTGCGGCAAAATGAACTCCTCCTCCGCCATAATGATCTTATGGTGGAGCTAGTTGCCACCAATAGGGTCCTAATGTCACCCGTTTCTGGTGCATTACCACCATCAGCACTCCCTGCTGCCAGAGGGGGAAGACGATCCACCCCCTCCCCAGCATGTGCTCCACGTGACCCACCATCTGACCGTGGCCGTGGGCGAAGAGCTGCTGCACGTGGCAAGGAGCCTGCCAGGGGCAAACGTGCCCGCAAATGAACTTGTGTCCACATTAATCTCCACCCTTATGTCTTCCCAAATCTTCCATTGAGCTGTGTGTGTCAGCATCCTGTGTCCAATTCCGTGCAGAGGGTCACCACATTTGCCCTCGGTTCAAATGTCATGTTTGGTTCCCCTGTTGCCCTGTTTCGGCTAGCATTACTGTGTGCTGTACTTGAAGTGTTGGTGCTATACTTTTGTTGTGAAGCCACCTGATGTGTTCCTAATGATTCTGCTGTGGCTATGTATGTCTATAATACATGTATTTATTATATATTATTTACTTTTAGTCCTGCTATGCTACCATTTATTTTGTGACGGTTTAGAAATTATTTTATTACTTCATTTAATAAATGTTATTTTTGTCCCCCAAATGTGTGGTTTAATTGATACATGTAGAAGTGACATGTGTATTTGTATTATTCATATGAAGTTGTGGTCATTATTTGCAGTGTAAAAGTGTGTGAAAACTGCAGCATATATGTGTGTGTTTAGTAATGGTCCATTTAAGCTGCAATGGTTCCAATTGAAGCAGTGAGAAGCGTGTAATTAACAAGTAATGAGTAAATTAGGTGATTGTATTGTGTTCAGCTGACATTGGTTGAGGTGCGTCCGTCCTGATTAGGCGTTCCGATTGCCTAGCACATGACCGAGTGGTGTCCGCCAAGCAATACTTGCTTATGGACACCGCACATTTCTTCCCTTTTTGTTCGCGTGCATTCGGCGTGCTATCCGAATGCACGCCTACCAAAATAAGTGCACTCCCCCGTGTCCGCCCATGTTTCCGCCCAGTTTAGCCCACTTTGAAACTACGCCCCTGTGTCATTCCGAATGACGCCCATAACACGCCCATATTTCCAGAGTGATTGCGGTGCACATTTCTGTACGGTATTAGTGAGAACAAGTACGTAGACCATGCGTGGCACATGCGCATGGCGTTCCCCACGCATGCGCAGACGGCTAAAAAATGCTATCCGAAAGAATACGGGAAAGTACGCACCAACCAGAATAAGGGCCAATGAGACTATCGACCTTGAATTCATTTAGATTACAGACTAATAGTCTGTCCCCCCCTCCCCCCCTCATATGGTTCTCCTGTTTTAATTCAATTTGCTCTTTTTTGGTTCCTTATTTGTTCCTTTACAGTTGCCTCTGGTCCTCTCCCTCCATATATTCTTTTTTCCCTCAAGATCAGCCAACATTGGCTAGAAGATAAAAAGAGTTGAATACAGTAAAATGGTATTTGGGAACTTATGACATTTTAGATGTCTATCTGATCACTGGTTTGTGAAACATAGAATTACTGTGTATACCAGTGGTTCCAAAACTTTTTTGAATCACGGCACCCTAGAGCATCAAAATATTTTCAAGGCACCCCTAGGCCAAATGCTTCTTATCGAGAAATTCAGAAAAACAATTTAAATGAAGTGCATTGTGTTTATATGTCACAGTTATCTGGTGAGGGACAGGATTTGCTTCTGTTTGTCCACATATATTATGATTGGCAGCCACAAGCACTGGTTTTGCCTGGTACATTGTCCATAAATAATATGAATTGATCTTGGTCCACCAATCCAAGGCACCCCTGCAAGTGTCCTGAGGCACCCCAGGGTGCCTAGGCACACAGTTTGGTAACCACTGGTGTATACCAATTAGATCAAGTACCTGCAGTGTTCCCAATAAAAGATTGATAGAAGTACCAAACGATGTATAAATTCTAGTGCTTTTTCTAAATAATTAGCCTTTTGTGTGTTTTGATAATATGGTTTTATGGTTATCACAATAAAGTTTAGAATAACCATATGCATATGTATATACTATTTTAGATTAAAGCATCTCCATCATTTTCTTGCAATTACGTGTGTAACTATGTCCATTTACCATATTCAAAATCTCCTTTGCATTCTGATACATGTTTTTAGATTTAACAAGGTATAGTTATCTAAAAACCTTTTTGTGTCATTTATTTGCACCATTATAATAAAAGCATACAGTAGTTTTTTGAACAATGGAATCAGGTGAATCAGCTCAGTTGCTGATCAACTATGAAAAGACCTGAGTTTGGTCGGAGCCTGATTTAACAGCTGTACTACAGACCAAACGGAAATAAATTTAGTAATACCCCTTTTACACCAAAATCCCTTTTCGGACCCTGGTCTTTGAACACAGGAGTTTCCAGGGTTGGACCCAGATTCATACACAGCACTGTGACCCAGGTCTGCGCCGTTTACACTGAACCTGGGTCAGCCCTGCTTTTCCCTATGGTTGACATAAAAAATGTCCATTTTAGGACTGATAAACTGCCAGCCAACCTTCCCTCAATGATTTAAAATAAAAATTAAAAGACATGACAAGTTAGCATTGAAAAATGTTGGTTTGTTTATTTTGTAAATTAAAAAAAAAAAAGTTTTATTCAGTGCTCAAGCACACATAGCGGTATAAAAGTGCAGCATCTCCCATGTGCTCCCTCCAGTCCCCTTCCCCTGCAGCAGCAGACTGAATCTCCCATGTGCCCCCCCCCCCCCCCCCCCCAAAAAAAAATAATATATATGATACTGCATCCAATTATGATTTCTGTGTGCACTGCCCGTATCATTCCTGGCTGCTGTCTTTTGCCACTGCAGCGCACTGTGGAAAGGCGTCCAGCACTTCTGATATCCTTTCAGCATTACCCGGATGTCCCAACCTGGGTTGGGACCATTTACACCGCACACGACCCAGGTCCAACCAGTGTTCAACCCTGGTCAGGACCTGGGTAGGAGATCAGTGTTACTGGACCTGGGTTGGCCCCTTTTACACCAATGCTGACCTGGGTCCAACCTGCGTTATGCGTTGGTGTAAAAGGGTATAAAAGACTCATTGCCAGCCACTCTTGATTGATAAAGCCGCCCTGTGTGCTGTGAAACATGTATCAAAGGACTCCATTTAACTCTCTACTGCACCTTGGGGGCTAACTTTTGGAAAGACCGCCGGCATCACTGAATGTGCAGTACGTGCTACGGCGATTCCCGGCTGAGAAGAGGCAGCCAGAACCTTCAGCTCTGTGTAGCTAACGCTATTGAACGGCAAACAACGCTCCCAGCCATCATAGCACCTGCAGGCTGCCACATCCCTGGACGGTTACTTCGCTGAGACCCGGGTGGATCTTGATATACACCGTCGCTGAGAAGCACTACACAGATATTGAGGAAGTGCTGAGGATGATTGACGGCAAAGTGCAGGTAGCAGTCATAGCCTCCTAAAACACTTAGCTGTACACATGATTGCAGTGGCGTAACTATAAATTTTGCTCCCCCCTGCCAAAAAATTTATTGCGCCCCCCACACCCACACTATATATGTATATATACACACACACACATATACAATATATACTGTATACACATATACTTCTTTTAAATTTAATTCTTTATATAGGTGCAAATAAAAACACACCTCTTCTTTTACAAGTCAGGTTTTCGTTGTTGAGGAGTGAAGACTGGGTCTGGGTGGACTGGGACTCCCTGAGGCTCCCTCCCTGCTCAGCTTTCCGGCTCCTCTGTCTGGCCAGTGACCTCTCCAGTGTGTGACGTGATGACATCACACGCATAGGAGAAGCTGAGGCAGAGTAACCAGCAGTCACTGCTGCTGCCTTAACCCATACCTCCCAACTTTTGACCTGAGGAAATAGGGACACTCGCGCGGCGAAGTCGCGCGAGCGCCCGAAAAGGGGGCGGAGCGTATGCAAATGAGGGCACGGCTTATGCTAATTAGCCGCGACCTCATTTTCATACGAGAATAGACGCTGTGCGCATGCGCACAGCGTCTATTCTACTAGATTGGGGGGTATCCCAACTGCCACCCCCCCGCAGCGGGACAATGCCTGCCGCAGGTGGGACAGCGGGACAGGACCCGAAAATCGGGACTGTCCCTCTAAAATCGTGACAGTTGGGAGGTATGCTTAACCTGTCACTCCGTGCCAGGCCACACCCTGCTGTGTAGGTCTGCCTACCAGAAGTCCCCAGGCCCAGACTGAATCTTATATAAAATGGAGGTGCAGCTTTATAGGGTACAGAATTCTCCCTTCAAACAGGTGTAGCTGCTGGAACGGTCACAGAGGCTAGGCGGGGGACTGTAGCTGCACTGCTGCGAATGCAGGGGTTCATTACTGCCACCCACCCGCCCTCTTATTCGACAGCCGCACGCCCGCCTACCCTCCCATTGGACAGCCACCCCCCCATCAAGGCCAATGTGACAGTCTGTCATGGCTGCGCCCGTGCTGCGGTCGACTGTCCTGTGCGGGAGCGGCAGGCGGCGCACCAGCAGCACATAATGTATGTCAGACCAGGCTGCTAGTGTACATTGCACACAACACTTCCTAGACATTTTTTAGTAAAATTTCCTTCTTTGGACTTGTGTATGCTATTAGAGCTAGATTGGTGAAGGCTCTTCTGGTGTCACCCTGGGCTGAATTAGTTAAAGAATAGCACTGAGATATCAGTTTATTTTTGCTTTTGTTATGTAAACTCCCTAAGGCAACGAGCATGTAAACCCTATAGCAATGAGCATGTAACCCACTTTGGCATCGAGCATGTAATCCCCTTGGCAACAAGCATGTAATCCCCCCTGGCAACGATCATGGTTCCCTGGCCACGAGCATGTTGGTAAGCGGCACCAACAATGCGATGCATTGTATTTGTTGCCCAGCACTACGTATATAATTTTTATATCAATATACACTTGTTTAATGGACCAGGTATATACCGTTTCACCTCAGTCTCAACCCCATGCATCTCTCCAACCCTCTCTGGACCCCCCCCCCCCCCCCCCTTGCAAATCCTGTGTCTTCCCCTGGCTATACACTTTGATATTCACTGGTGTTACTGAATATAATTTAATCAAGCGTAGGAAATGATATACTGTAAGTTCAGTGGCGTAACTATAGCTCCGCAGCCCCCGCGGTGGCGCAGAGAAATTGGGGGCGCCGCCGGGGGGGCTGCGGGGCTATAGTTACCCGCGGTCTGCGTCTCGCCCGGCTCTCTGTCGGGACCTTCCTGACGTCACGGTCCCGGCCGGCTCCTGCTGCAATGAAAACTGACAATTAGAAAATGGCTGCCCTCATACTGCAGACAGTTTTCTGTCTGCAGTATGGGGGCAGCCATTTTCTAAGAGTCCGTTTTCATTGTAGCAGCAGGAGCCGGCCGGGGCCGTGACGTCAGGAAGGTCCCGACTGAGAGCCGGGCGAGACGACGCAGACCGCGAGTAAGAAGGGGGGGCAGGTTAGGTGGGGGGCATCGAATAAACGTGCGGCGGGGGGCGCTGAATAGTTAGTTACGCCCCTGTGTACAGAGGCGTAGGGAGGGCGGAGCCACCGGAGCTTATGCTCCGGGCGGCTATTGGTCGAATGGCGCCGCCGGCCCGCCCCCCCTCCGCAAATGATCCCTGCGTAAGGATCATACTAATAGTGGTAACGGCGGGCAGCGGGCAGCGTGCGCGGCAGCTGCCCTGCCCGGCGCCTGCCTCCTGCCCTGCTCGCCCGGCGTTCCCTGCCGCCAAGCGCACCGTCCGGGCGGCTGACTCCAGTCCACTCCTCTCTCCTGTCTAAATTGCTGCTGCTGCTGCGTCCGGCTTCCGGGCAGCGCAGCGCAGCGCAGCAGCACTCGACTCCTCCCAGAACCAGTCACCTGTCACCTGAGTCCCTTCTCCCTGGCTACAGCAGCGTGAACACTTAACAGCCTTCCCAAACGCTGGCTGTGGCCTAGAGGAGGAGAAGTTTTTCAAGGTGATTTATTTTATTTTTATTTAAAGCTAATTAATAATTTAAAAAAAACTTAGTAATAAACTTGTGGTTTGAGGGATTCGTGGGGCCGGGAGGGGGGGAGGGAAGGGGCGAGGGGGGGGGGGGGTGGGTGAATCTCTCTGGCTGCTGCTGTCACCCCAGGTATATTTATTTACAGCTGTCAGCATCTTATATAGCGCAGCAGATTCCGTTACAGCCTCTTATATAGCGCAGCAGATTCCGTTACAGTGTCTTATATAGCGCAGCAGATTCTGTTACAGTGTCTTATATAGCGCAGCAGATTCTGTTACAGTGTCTTATATAGCGCAGCAGATTCCGTTACAGCGTCTTATATAGCGCAGCAGATTCCGTTACAGTGTATTATATAGCGCAGCAGATCCCGTTACAGTGTCTTATATAGTGCAGCAGATTCCGTTATAGCGTCTTATATAGCGCAGCAGATTCCGTTACAGTGTCGTATATAGCGCAGCAGATTCCGTTGCAGTGTCTTATTTAGCGCAGCAGATTCCGTTACACTGTCTTATATAGCGCAGAAGATTCTGTTACAGTGTCTTATATAGCGCAGCAGATTCCGTTACAGTGTATTATATAGCGCAGCAGATTCCGTTACAGTGTATTATATAGCGCAGCAGATTCCGTTACAGTGTATTATATAGCGCAGCAGATTCCGTTACAGTGTATTATATAACGCAGCAGATTCCGTTACAGTGTCTTATATAGCGCAGCAGATTCCGTTAGTGTCTTATATAGTGTCTTATTTTTTAAGTTTTTTCTTTTCAAATGTAACATGCCAACACATGTTAGCCACGCCCCCAATTCATTACGGGGGGGGTCGCGAAATATGCCCCTGCTCCGGGCACCACGGCACCTAGCTACACCGCTGCCTGTGTAAGTTAAACTGCTTGTTTAATAACTGCTCCACTGTTTTATTTTAATAAATATTTTGGTCAATTTGCATTCATGACATGCAGTCACATTAGTCTGTAATGTGCATCTTATGCTAAAAAACTGGTTCAACAGGTAGGTGATTGCACCCGGGATTGCTGCTGTGTGTATATTCTGTGGGTCACTACACTCCCACTACACAAATACACCAAAAGAAATTGAAGATACACTTTAGCGCTATCCCAATAGAATAAAGCTACAGCACATCTAACTTGCTTGTAGATCTCTGGACCGACTGGTGTCCAAGTATGGTCTGGACAGGATTTTAAGAACTCCTACTGACCCCCAAAGGGGTCCCTATAGGCACATAAAGGTATCTTTATGTTTTTCAAACGTCAGTCTCTCTTCTAATCCTGCTGCCACCACACGTCTTCACATGCAGAATGTATACGTTACTGACCTGTATAAAATGCCCTATTTGCACATAAAGATATCTTTAAACCAGGAGCCTAATCTTCAATATCACTCAACACCCCGTATTCATCAATCATAAAACATCGGACTTCAGATGGACCAACACTCACCTCAAAATGAGGCCCTATTTTCACAGAGCAGTTTCTTTAGTCTTCTTCCACAGAAGGAGAATCTCCACACTCAGGATACTCCGTAAAAAAGTGTTTATTCCATATGATATACAAATAAAACAGACAATAAAAACGATTATTCCCCGCTGCTTAGCAGCAGACAGGGGGGACTCCCAACAGCCCCCCCTCACCGCGGGACACTGCCGGCCGCGGGAGGGACAGCGGGACAGGCCCTGATAATCGGGACTGTCCCGCTGTAATCGGGACTGTTAGGAGGTATGTTAAATGTGGGGGAGCTATGTGCTATACTATGATCTGTGTGGGGAGGACCTATGTGCTGTATTATATGTGCGGGGACCTACGTGCTGTACTATTATCTGTGTGTGGAGGACCTATGTGCTGTATCATCTGGGGGGGCTATTTGCTGTATTATTCTCTGTGGGACCTATGTGCATTATTATCAGGGTGGTGGATTTATGGATCAGATGTCACACACCTCCGATTTTGCCCAATTATTGGTCCAAAGTGCGGAAATCGGATGAAATTGGCCCAAAATCGCATAGTGTGTAGCCATTCCTCTCTGGTCAGGTTGCCACACCCCTTCAAAAAGACCACGCCCCTTGGTGGGCCCCTGTGAGTGCATTTCCCTAGTGGGCCCTTCATGCCCCAGTCCGACACTGCCGTCACTTACAGGGGGATGGGGGGATTGTCTGGGGTTGGGGGCGGGTTTAGTAGGGATTTATAATGACATGTGCGGGTCGGGCAGTTTAGGGGGAGGGGTCATTTAAAAGAAAATTATTGGAGAGGCCAATCCCGGGGATCCCGAGATTGAGCATTTTTCAATCCCGATTCCCGGGATTGAAAAAATGCCCCTGGATTGACATCCCTACATCCAACCAACTAGTTGGCCAGCATGTGTGGCCAGCATAAGCACTGATCCTAGCATTTATGAATAAGGGGAATAGACACTACATACAGTAGTGTTGAAATGAATATGGACAAAACTTCCAGGGTCACACTAACTCGTGATTGATGACAGGTGAGCTATATTGGGAGAATATAACATTATAGCATTTATTGTAACTACGTTTCCATCCCTGCACCTGTTGTACCCTGTTGGACAAGGGACGGTACGTGAGTAAAGCCTATGCCTCACACAGTAAAAGTCAAATGTTATGTGAAGAGGTCAAGTAGGAGCACAGAGAATGTGTCCCTTCTACAACACTAGCCCTACATGTGAATGCACATAAGACTGAGTGACTGCAGAGTTGTACATATTCTGCACATATTTATCCTTATGACCAGCAAGGCATAAAATGGTTGGGAAGGACATTCCCATGTAGTCAGAGTTCAGTGAGGGTACTGTATGTTTTACAGAAATGTGGATCATGTATACTTGCAATTATGTGCAAATATGCCGGTTAGTACATGCAACAGGAAATGTATGATAACGATGACTCATTGGCAGTGGGGCTGCAGCACAGCTCAAAATTCAATTATGGGAGAAACACCAACTGACAGTGAGTCAATTAGGAATGTCAGTTGCTGGCAGTGGGTGTGATGACGCCCATACACGCTGCGATTCCCGGCGAGGTGATGTGTGCTTTGAGGTGCGCGCTCCCGCGGCACCTCATCGCACAGTACAAAAAGTATGTTCTGCACATACTTTTTGTACTTGCTTTTCATCACATCGCATCGCATTGCATGCACAAGGCATGCAATGCGATGTGATGGATGCTATTTAAGCCCGGAACGCACGCCGGGATCGCAGCATGTATGGGCAGCTTGTGTCCCCTATTTCAATTTTGAACTGTGCTGCAGCCTCTCCTCTGGAGCCTCCACTGCTTATGGGATATTTACTATCTAGAGGGCACTGCAGAAACTTTAAAACAACATTTGCCCTGATAGTCTATGGCAGGGGTAGCCAACTCCAGTCCTCAAGAGCTAACAACAGTTCACGTTTTCCAACTCACCTCACAGATACACAGGTGCACTCATTACTGACTGACACATTTTAAAAGATCCACAGGTGGAGCTAAATACTTCACTTGTGATTCTGTAAGGAGACATGGGACTGGAGTTGACTACCCCTGGTCTAAAGCACCTAAGCATGTATCCTGGTGGAATATCTATTCCCAGTTGACTCACTATTGCTGCTTTCAGACCGCAAAACTGGCTTTGACCCTGTATTTGGAAACGTTTCCAAAAACGGGTCTACCAGGTAAAACCCCTTTCACACCGCATCTCTTAAACGGTATATTACCGTTTAAGTGCGTTTTTTTTTACACTGGCAGACCCGTTTTTCTTCAGCGCGTGCCGCCCCTCCCCCGGGGGTTAAGACCCCCAAATCCCCCCCACCCCAGGGTTAACACCCCCCCCCCCCCCCCTGTGCAGCCAGTACCTCCGTTGCGTGATCCGGCACTGCAGTTGGTCGGGGAAGCACTTATGAAAAAAAGCGTCTTTCAGAAAATGGCTGCCCCATAGGAAAATCAGTTTTAAAAAACTGTCTTTCGTATGGGGGCAGCCATTTTCAGAAAGTCACTTTTCAGACCGTTTACAAAGTGCGGTCTGAAAGGGGCATATACAGCTGGTATCAGGCACAAAACTACTGTAGGCAGTGGCGTAACTATAAATTTTGCTCCCCCCTGCCAAAAAGTTTGTGGCCCCCCCCCCCCCCCTGGCTCCTCTCCAGCGTGTGACGTGATCACACACATAGTGGAGAAGCTGAAGCAGGATAGAGGATGAGAAACCAGCAGACACTGCTGATTCCCTTAGCTCCGACGCATCCCAGGCCGCCCCAGCACGCCCATCTGCCCCCCATCCTGTACACAGTAGCCAATAGCCGGCTCTGTGTACATTCAATTGAATCAGTGCTGGGGGTTTGTCGTCTCTGCCATGGCCACACTCGCGCAGCGGCTTACTCGCCCCCGGTGCTCAGCCAGCGGGCAGTGGCAGGCAGCAGCATGTCAGTGCATCCAGCGGGTGTTGGTGCCCACATAGACCCCACTGTGGCTTGCTCCCCCAAGCGGCAGCTGGGGCTGCCTTACAGTAGTTACACCACTGACTGTAGGTAGGTCACGAGCTGACAATCACTGTTTGTCTGGTAAACATTTGTATTACCATTAAACCAAGTGCATTGTGGGTATAAAGGGTACAACAGGTTATCTGGGCACCTTTGGCTGGTTGGTAAATCTGGAAGATGGCATCTGCATTTTTTCTTTTTTTACTTATAGTAATAGACTGCTGGGTCACACACAACTGGATGTTTGTATATCGATATATGGATGCCAATCCCAGGATCAGCGGGTTCCCAGGATTTAGGATAAGAATTGCTAGGATCTCAGTCCCAGGATTGGAGCCTCCAATCCCGGGATCTCTGAATCAAAATGCACATGCGTATTTGATTTTTACCAGACAGCATTTAGGGGAGCACCAGCTGCCAGGTTCTGTGGCTGCGTGCCATGATGTTAGAGGTCATGCTGCGCAGCCAAACACCTGCCCGCACCTCTGCTGTGCCCTCCTGCCTCTTCCCTCCCACTTAAGGACCTCTACACAGCAGTTTCCAGTACAGCATGGCATCCAGGGGCGACTTGCAGTGACCTTGATAATCCCGGGATTTTAGAAAAAATAACCCAGGATTGGCCTCCATATACCCTGGTCCAGCGACAGGGGGATCAAAGGGGACACCCATACTGGTCTCAATGTTATGAGGGGCACCAAGGTCCTGGGCAGCAAGCAATGCTGTCGTGGGTATATATTTATATAATTTATATGGATTGCTCCAGGAGCCTGGGAAGAAAGGAGCTGTGGCACTAGCATAGTTTCCTCCACCCATCCATCCTGCTGCCTGGGACCGTCTAGAGCAGAGGTGAGCTTTTGTACGGATGATACTCAAAGTTGCAAATAGGAGGCATAATAATTTCCAGCTGTCTGTCCTGGCTCCTGTGTGAGCCTGCTGTCAGCACTGCCACAGTTAATGGCGTGATGGATGCTGTGACTTGGGAGCTATAAAGAACAGGTTTTATTTACAGTAGTTGGAATTAATCCCTTTCACTCCAATCCTGCTGACTTCTTCCCACCTATACTCCAAATATGCCCCCCCCCCTGCTCCGCACCACTACTTCAACCTTACACCCTGTCCGTCTGCCCCAAATCAATTATAACCACAAGTGTGAAATTAATAAAAATACATAGACCTGCTGAAATGGATTTTCCCTTTTCCGGGAATCAGAGGATTTCACGCAGGCTCTGAAAGATAATGGTCTTTTTTTCCCATCCAGAGGGAATCACATATCATCATAAAACATAAATCAATGGTAAAACAAAAGGTTTTAATAAATATTGCACCTACAAATTTAAGACGATTTAAAAGCATAAAATAATTCCCAGTGACAAGCAGTTACCGCAATGGTGAATTTTGATTTCTGTGGGGACACTGCAGTGGACCTGGCAAAGGATGATGTCATTTGAGTCAGTCCAAACACGGTGAGGTAATCACTCGGGGCCAGGGCCCTTATTCAGATCTGATCACAGTACCAATTTGTTCTCAAAAAGGGCAAAACCATGTGCACTGCAGGTGGGGCAGATGTAACATGTGCAGAGAGAGTTAAATTTGGGTGGAATGTGTTGAAACGGAAACCTAAATTGCAGTGTAAAAATAATGCAGTAATTACCCTGCACAGAAACAAAATAACTCACCCAAATCTAACTCTCTATATACATGTTACATCTGCCCCACCTGCAGTGCACATGGTTTTGCCCATTTTGAGAACAAATTTGTACTGCGATCAAATCTGGGTTGTATGGAGGATAACCCAGGTCAGGGCTGTATGGAGGATAACCCAGTATCTCCCAATGGTAGTGCCATAATAACTCACACGTGCAGTTGGCTGAGTATGGCCCAAATCCAAACTATTTCTCTGACATAACATTATTACTGTACACCTCAACAAGTTGATGATGGATTTCAGCTGTTCGTGTCTCTTTTTGATGCAGAGAACTGATCATACTACGCTCCTCACTATGGGAATTATTCTAGTTCATTCTTTCTGACAAAATCCTTCTTAGATGGACAAAACCAAGTGCACTGCAGGTGGGGCAGATGTTACTTGTGCAGAGAAAATTAGATTTGGGTGGGGGTTTTACTTCAAAGTGAGATCTATATTGCAGTGTAAAAATAAAGCAGTCAGTATTTTCCCTGCACAGAAACAAAATAATTCCCCCAAATCTAATTCTCTCTGCACATGTTACATCTACCCCACCTGCAGTGCACATGGTTTTGTCCATCTAAGAAGGATTTTGTCAGAAAGAATGAACTAGAATAAGGCCCTATGTTTCTGCCAGCCCTGCCATCTTACAACTCATGTTGGGACAGTGGGCCTGATTCAGATATGGTTGTAGTTGCTATCCCTGCTGCTGCTTAAGTGGACTCTCTATATCAGTGTTTCCCAAACTTTTTTCTCTTCCCGACTTCTTAATTAGGCTTTTCATTTAAGAGTACCCACTCCTCTCAATTTTAAATATCCACAGCATTTATGAGTGGAGTGGAAGAGAGCGGAATGTGTGTCCTCATATTAAATATAAGTAGCGGAGGAGGAGTAGTGTGCAGTCAGGAATCGGGACCCTCTGTGTCTGGCAGCTGGCTGTAAACTGTCTCTGGGGTTCCTGCTAACGCTTGTAGGATTAATGCCGCTGCTTCCTCCACCCGTGTCAGCGTGGAGCAGATGAACACTGATGTGTGAGGGCAGCTCCCAATGGATTTTTGGGTGGGCAAAAGCACGAGGAGATGCGGATGATGCTGCAGAGGGATCTGGAAGTGACTTTATGTGATTCATCTCTATGGCAACGGAAGACTTCATCCACCATTGAGAGACTTCTTGCTCTTCTTCCGCCATTACCAATATTATTTTCAAGTACCCCCAGGGTTACTAGTACCACAGGTTGGGAACTACTGCTCTATGTGGTAATGCAGCATCAGGCATCTATTGCAAGTAGACGCATTCTGCCACAGTAGTGATCCAACCTGCATGCTATGATGTAGCATGGGATCACTCATTCACCATCAGGTGGCATTTTTTTTAAACGGCAATCATTTTATGGCAAAATCCAGCTGTTTTTTTCAGCGTAAATGATTGCCGGTTTAAAAAAAATTGGGAAAACTCTCCCCAAATCTCTCACTTTCTGATTCTCACACACTATTACATTTGTCCCCTGTGTGTAAAACTATTATTCTAGTGGTGAAGCCCCTTCCCACAATAACAGTACATTGTGGCCCACCATTACCACCGCCAATATTTGCCCATTGTCCAGGGAGCTATTCCATGGAAAAGTTTGATGGAAATAAAGAAAGTAAGAAACTACCACAGAAAATTACACTTTCACTTTTTGTACTTTTCCAAGATAACAAATAGAAAACGTTCCCAAAGCCGCTTTAAAGCCATATACGGCAGGATTTGTGCTGTACATCTGTACATTTTTTCTTTGCTTCATTCATTGTAAATGTAGCTTATTAACAGCAGAGATGTATAACCAGTGTCAATTAGTCAAGTAACAGGCCAGGGGCCTGATTCAGACCTGCTCACTAAGCAGCGTACTTTCGCTGCTTAGCGAGTGGGTAAAAGGCCGTCCTGCTGAATTCCCGCCCCCCCCCCCCACCACCACCACCACCTGCATCCGCTCGATAACATGCGGGGGATGTGTCCAGGCACACATAGCCTCACAAGGGGCCGGAGGGAAGAGAAATCATTTGGTGGTTGCCGACCTTTAAATTATTTCTCTCCCATTCAGAAATAAAAGTGACTTTTATTTCCACCACTGTTCGCCGACCTGCATTCCCAGGGGTCTATTGTCTTCTAGAAGATGCTAAATAAAAAAAAGAAGTAGAATCTGATTGGTTGCTATTGGCAACATCCCATCTTCAATAGAACACCTATCTCCGTAATTTGACCCCAGTGTGTGCAGTCTAGAGCACCGTTTCCCAAACAGTGTAATATTAGCGCATACAATGCAGTTACACCAACCACACATACAGTATACAGTATAAAGAGAAAACACAGGAACAGGGTCCCTGCGATGTATTCACTTCTGTGACGGGACTCCAGACACTGCAACCTGTTAGAACCACCATGGAATTCATTCTGTTTGATGCGCAAAGCTGCGAAATTCATGAATGGCCACTCCCCCGCACAACGAATATCCTTGCGTGCATGCAAATGGATGTTTAGCATAAACATCCATTCGTATCCTTGCATGCGGGGACAAAATTTCATGGTTACCAACCATCAAATGATTTTACAGGTGCTCGCAGATGTAAGATACCTCTCTGGTGTCTTACATCTCCGGGCACCCTGTTTGGGAAGCGGGCGGGCAGCTGACATCCGCTGACACCCCCCCCCCTCCACTTCACAGGCGAATTTACATGGGAACGCCCAGCATATTCATGGCGACCCCCATGAAACACTGGTCTTTCCAATGCATGCAGCCCCTCGCCGCCGCCCCATGCCCCCACCCACACAGCTAGGTGCGAACGGGATGGCGAACAAGCAGTTCGCCGCACTAAGTGGCTGCACATGCACATAAAAGTATATGCACAGTCGCTCACCATCGCTCCCCCTTGTGTCAATATAACACAAGGAACAATTGTGCTTTCATGCATGACATGCAAGTTAGGTCCCTGGGGATATGCCCATCAAATGACGATAATGGTATCTTGCTGGGTATCGATAGTGCAGTAATTTGTTGTAAAATTACTTTATTGACGAAATTAGCTAAAATGTTTACTACTGTAGGCCAAATCAGGATACAACTCTGGTAAGATCTCTAGAGTTGCATTTACTGGATTAAACTATAAAGATAAATATATGGGGCCTTTAATGGCATTTTCAACATAGCTATACTAAAGAGTACGACAACTACTAGTGTTACACTATGTACAATTAATTGCAAACTACCCTCACAATTTTACCTTGTAGAATCCAGATGAAAGGTTATTGATTTATTTTTTTATGCATTTAAGTCAGGAAACTGAAATTACGTCTCCACATTACAACCTTGGCGCACCTGATTCTCTCGTAATCTCCTGAAAAACATTTGACTCTCCCGGCCACCCATAATAGTAGGCAAGTCTCCCAGGTTGGCTTATATCTCAGCGCTGTGAGGCAGTAATGCGAACCATTCACAGTCCATGCTGTTCTAATGGAAGCTGCTAGAGCTACAATTGTAAAAGGTTAAGAATAAAAAAAAAAACATATAGGTCCTCTAAGTAGTGAGAGCAGTAGAATGATCAATATTGATATGGAAAAAAGAAGAGGTATTTTAATTAAATAATTTTTAAGTTTTTCAGACAAAAAAAAATTCCAAACAAACACTAAGGGGGGTAGGGGGTATGCAATCTGCTGCCGCTATTTCCAACGTGGGAAATAGCGGCAGCTCCCTATTCAATGCTGTCATTAGCGACAGCATTGATGCAGGATCATGGCAGAACGGGCCCGACTTCAGAAGCTGTCGGGCCCGTTCTGCCGATAACGGCCGTGGATTGTCGTTATCCGGGCCGCAGATCGACAATCCATGGCCATTTTCGCAGACAACCAGAATTAATCCTAACACCCCGGGAACCAGAATTAATCATAACACACTCGGGAACCAGAATTAATCATAACACCCCCGGGAACCAGAATTAATCATAACAAACCCGGGAACCAGAATTAATCACAACACACCCGGGAACCTGAATTAATCATAACACTGTATGTTACTCTATGGACATATTTACGTTTTACACAGGACGGGACTTTTTACACATCTGAGGAGAATCCTCATTAGGAGGAGGGTATATAAACCCTGCTAGGGATCAGTCAGCTTTTACCTTGAAAAAGATCATTTACCGATCGAAACGCGTTGGTGCTGACTGTAGCGGAGTGAGGACCTGCATCCTATTGGAGGAAGGAGTAACAGCTGCCTATGAACGGGGCCCTGTTTTTTTAAGATGAGTACAGTAACTCACTTCCCCTTTTTTTTATTACTTGTATAATTTACCAATAAAGCCATTAATTTATCCTAGTGAATGTGTCATCTGATCTATCGGACAAATGAACATCTAAAAATAACCTTTGATACGCCTGCATTCATTCTACCATTGTGAGTAGTTTGTAAGGGGGGGATCCCCGAACTTATTTCTACTCCAATCTTTCACTCAAAGATTTCACAAGTGTCTGTTATAGAAACACTTCTATATCGTAACAGTATTACACTAGAGATTGTGGCACCTCTGTGTTTTTCTCCCCATGCATTAGTCTCCCAAATAAAAGGGAAGAGACTACTGGAAAACGAAGAGTCAATAATTATACAGATCAGGAGAGTAACATTTTATTTATTTATTAGCGCTTTCACATAGGTGTAGGGGTTTTTTTTTTTTTTAATCTGTGTCTTTGCCTGGAGGGTTGGTGTAACCTTTCATTTCTCTATTACCTAAGCTGCTCTAAGCGCAACTGTTTTCTCACCTACCTTTTTCTACATATCCACCCTTAAGTCCCACGCTTAATGGATAGAAAGCATTTATTTAGAATATGAAAAAAATGGATTAAAGAATCCTCATTTTATTTTACATCCACAATTGGAAATTTGATCCTGCCTAGTGAAGGAAGCAATCATTAATTGCCCCCAATATGTAATTATAATATATGTAAATTTTAGAACACTCTGTGTATGGAGGATTGAATAAAAGGTTGCTCTAGCGTCAGTTAGGCCACCCCACTGACGAAGTCTGTGATGAAACATGTAGGGGCGTGGCCTAACTGACTCAACCAAGAACCAGGAGCTGTGTGATGGGCGGATCCAAGCACCGGTGAACAGAGACGTGCTGAGAGCCGAGCGGTGCTTCCCTCTGTGTCCGTGAGTGTGTGTCACCAGCATTATATCAAGTTCATGACTTGCCAGTGTGGAAATTGTTATACCATGTGGTTTTGAAGTCCACCACTGATGATCACTGTGGTACACATGCCGTACAGTTGAGATTTTTAATTATTAAAATTTTACTAAAAGGATACTGCACTATTAAGCACCCCTTCTGTCATTTCTGTGTTGTAGATTGTCTTGGGTGACCCTGCAGGAATCAGGGTTGAACAAAGGGAGCTGTGGTCTAAGAAACAGACAAGTGCATTTTTATGAATGAGACTTATCACTGATTGCCTACTAAATTGTGGCATTTTGTAGTAGCAGGTGTCAGCGCACCTGTTTCAGTATTGAATATATATTATATACATACATACACACACACACACACACACACACACCAGTCTTATTTGCAAACCGAAGTTTGCGGAGACCACACCCTCTTTTCTTAACAGACCACACCCACTTTGAGGCCACGCCCACTTATCCGGGGCGCACGCATTTGGACAAGGAGGGGGGGGGGGGAGAATCTCCATGAATTCATGACGAGTGAGGTGGCAACCCTAGTACCAACATACAGAACAATAGAACTCTCCTCAAATAAAAATGAAAAGTTGCTGTTTCATTTATTGGCAAAAAACAATGCCACAAATCTGCCACGTCTATGTGGCCAATCAGCTGTGGATTCACAATACACTTTTAATAAAGAAAACCATTGTTTATTGATGAAGGAGCAAAATAATATTACTACAGCACTTCTATTAAGGGGTTGGGATCATTTGGTCTACAAGAAGTTGGTCGACAAGCATTGGGTCGACACGGGTCTAGGTCATAGGTCGACGCAAGCATTAGATCGACATGGTCTAGGTCAGTGGTCACCAACCCGTCACTCGCGAGCAACTGGTAGCTCACGGAAGCGATCTGGGTGGCTCGACCACTGCCGCCCGCCCATCTCTCTAACTCACTCCCTTGCCAGTGTGATTCGCCGCCGCTAATTCAGAGGGGAGGAGAGCGCATCGCGTGTCTCTCCTTCCCCTCAGTGTGTATTCCTGTGACTGGGCCACCATCAGCCTATCAGAGCTCTTGAGCCGGCATACAAGTTTATCAGTCACACAGGATTTAGGGTATCAAAATAAATATTTTCAAGTTACCTCATCATATAACTGAATATTCGAATATAACTGAGGTGTGCTACCACCGGACAATGAGAATTTGCAAAAAGAGGAGAAAGAAAAGAACTTTCGTGGGTGGTGCATGTAAAGAAGAAATAGTGGGCGAGATTTATTGTATTTACCGTTTTTCCGAAAATGCGATTTTTGCTCAAATCGCCCTGTATCGCCATTTTTTTAAATCACATTTTTTCCACAAATCGCGTATTGAATGGCTGGCGTAATGCCGCATGAAAAGTGCGATAGATGGCTATAGATGGCGATATGGTGCGAATTGAGTCGATGTAATATGCCATAAAAGTGCGATTTCCGGGTTAGGTCATGTGCGTATTTGCGGCCAACCGGAATGCGATTTACACCAATACACCTGATCAGCCCATACAACATGCTAACCTATTGGCCCACCTTAGTCCCTTGCAATACGCATCACACCCCCTATATAAAGGGGTGCAGAGGCCATTTTACCCTTTGAAAGGGAGTAAGGCGTTTGAGATGGAGAGGAGAGGAGCAGTGATAAGATGCAGAGGAGGCAGAGGGACAGGCAGCTTGGGCCCAAATACCCCAACCACTGGGAGAGGTAGGGGAGTGAGAGGCAGCACTGCCAGAGGCAGGACAGGGAGAGCCAGCATGCTCCCAGCAAGAGCTGCGCCAGGGAGAGGCCACATGGTGGAAGCTGAGCAGGTGGCTATGGAGGATGAGGAGGAAGCAGGCACAAGCCATGTGTCCTCACAGAAGGAACAGAGTGCCAGGCACACAGAGGAGGAGCTGCAAGAGGGTGATTTTTCAGAGGTGGACTGGCCTGTGCAGGAGGCAGATGAAGCAGACTTGGAGGTGCTGGGGGAAGAAGCAGGACAGGAGGAGGAGGAGGAGGAAGAGGGTGAGGCTGAAAATGTGGAGGAGGATGATGCAGCTCGTACAGCTAGTGGGAGGAAAGTCAGGTTCTCATATGAGGAGAATATGGCCCTGGTGCGTGCACTCTTGCCCCTGTATGACCGCCTACTTGGTCCTCACCATCACCGCACAAGTGTGGCAAGAAAGAAGGGGATGTGGGACAATATCACCTCCACGGTAAATGCAGTTAGCACACACAAGAGGAGTGTGCGCAACGTCAAAAAACAATATAATGACATCAAGCGCCTCCTCAAAGCCAAGCTTGCCCTGGAGAAGAAAGAGGCCTGTCGCACAGGAGGTGGCCCTAGGCAGGAAGTCCGCTTTAAGGCCTATGAGAGGCTGCTACGCTGAATCATCCCACCGGAGGTGCTTCCCGGCATCCACATTGCCGACACAGACAGGCCCCCCACTCCACCGCCAACTGGTAAGTGTCCACACATGTCAATTTAACATTTTGCTATGTCATGTGCGCATGCTATTATGGTGGTATGCTTTATGTGTCCAAAAGATTGCTGTGTGTGGAACTACATATCCCAGCAAAATCACATTTTGCTAGGTTGCATTGCTAAATAATGGACTGTGCATTTTGCTGGGTTATGTAGTTCCACAGATCCAATTAATGTGTGCTGTCCTTATCACTGTAGGGCTGCAGTGTACTTGATTGTTAATCCATATCAATCCTCTGGGTAGTTGGAAAAGCACTTTACAGTCACTTTTACATGTGTAATCTGCTGGTCTTTTCTGTTATTAGCAAGTGGATTAAAAATATCGTTCACAGTCATAATACTGAAATAACCACTTCAGTTCAAAGTCATCACATTCCTTATGTAATCATATCAGAGTAAAAATGTTTGATTTTGGTAAAGTTTTTATCAGCATATTTGAAAAAGTGCCAGTTAGGTGCAAATGATCATTATGGAAAATGTCTTCTTCTTTCAAACAGCTCCATCTCTGGAGTCCCAGCCTGCTGTTGAGCAACATCAGCCACATCCGATTGTTCACACTGTCCAGTCTGCAGGTGAGATATCATACTGTTACACAAACACATTGCACATTTCACACATGGCTGGCCCCACCACAGTAGCCTGTGCCAATGCATAATGCATGAGCAACACCTCACCATTCCAACTAAGGTAACATGACCCACCATACACCAATCTGCATAGCATACTTACCACTCTTTTCTCATTTGTAGGATCTTCACAACAGATGCCTGAACCTACGGATCCCATGCAAAATATGGACGACATGAGTGAAATCATCCTTGAGACGGTGCCATCGTTGGAACCTGCACAAAACCAAGAACACCCAGTCAATGAGGCCCCCCATACGCAGTCACATAGGCAGCAGCCCCCAATCATTGCAGCCACCAACACCCCCACTAGTGCGGAGGAGTTGGCGCAATCCATCCATCTTTTCAAGGGGAAACAAATAGCTTTTATGGAGGTGCAGGCCACCCAACTAGAAACCGTTAAGGGGTATGTGCGTAACATAGCTCTGCAAATGAGACGAATTTCTCAAAGTGTGCGTGCTAATGTAGGGACACAATTCGTCTGGTCTCCACATTAGACACACGCTTATCAGAAATTGGCCAAGCCATTCAGGGCCAAACTACTAATTTTAGAGCACTAAATGCCAATATGGTTGAACAGACCCAAGCTATTAATGGGCAAACAACTGTGTTGATGTCCCTACAAACGCAACTCAGCCTCAGTGCAACTAGTTTGTTAGGTCAGCACCAAACCACATCTACCCAAAGTAGTAGTGTGTCCTCCACACCCATGAGTGGGTCCCCCACTACTCCCCCACGGCGTAGTGTCCGTACTAGGGGTGGTGGTGCCACTAGTGGTAAGGGTGCTAATACCCGGCCTGTAGTCAAAAATGAATAATGTTGTTTGCATTTACATGTGTATCATGTTCTTTCTTTTTTTCCTTCACTCATGCAGTGAATGTTCATGTAAAATTTTTATATGGTATGGGCTATGCCTAAATGTTTCAGCAAGTAAAAATTATTTGCATCCAGCAAACTTGTTGTCATTCTTTACAAATGATTACCCACACTGTTCTATTATGTATTGTCAACTAGTGACATTTTAGCAGACACGGGACTTTGGGTTGTGTGTGCTTATTTGTCATGGGATTTTAAGGAAATAGTCACATTTGAAGGGGATAAGCATTGGGAATTGCATACTGTATGTAGGCGCCACTTGTTTTGCTACATTTCAACCACCTCAGATCAATGATCCATGTCACCTCCATCCATTAAGCCTTTGTTAATTTGTATTTGCAAACATTTTTACACACAGAAAACTACAGTACTTACTTGACATTGTTATAGGTGTTATCATGTTGCCAGGCATAAAGTATGCTGTGGTGGGGTAGCTTGCAGGTGTTGGCCATTATTGTTGGTCTGCTTCTGGGCAATTAACATGGACAGGGAAAAATGTAATGTTAACAATGTATGTGTGTTACAGGTTCCCCTTTACTATTCATTGTACACACAAAAATTACCTGTGTTCCGCAGAGGTGTCATGAGCCACGAATGACACCCATATCCTGAGTCACCTAACGTGTAAAGGGATTTGTGTGGTCACATATCATGTGGGTAATTTGCACATAATAGTAGCAGCCTATACTATATTGTTTGGGCTGGTATAAACAATTACAACAGAAATGACTCTTGAATATAAGGTTACACACATGGATGTTAAAGGGAAAGACATAGGTTAGCAAACATCATGTAAACAGTGGTAAGTGACTTACCAAGTAGCCAGCCCTCTGGCATGGTGTGGTTGTGGAAACGGTCCCAGAGAGCTGAGTGCCGCAGGATATAGGCATCATGGCAGTTCCTGGGATAGCCTGCAACCACACTGAGAATTCTGAGGTTGGCATCGCAGACCACCTGCACATTGAGGGAATGTCTGCCCCTGCGAACATAGACATGCTCCCTCACGTGCGGGGCCCGAATCCCAATGTGGGTGCAGTCTATGGCTCCCAGCACATTTGGAAATGCTGAGAGCCGATAGAATGCCTCCTTCAGGTCCTGCCACTCGGACTCACAACGTGGGAATGTGATATATGTGCGCCACAGCTTCTTTAATGCATTTAACACTTGAGAAAAATGTTTAGAGAAAGTGGCTTGTGACACCCCCAAGGCCCATGAGCTCACAGACTGAGTGGAACCTGTGGCAAACAAGTGGAGGGCGCACATTAATTTCTGCAGCCCAGACACTGCATAGTTGGCCCCCCACAAGGGTCCAAATCATCTCTCATCTGCTCATATAAGTTCAACAGGTTCTGTCGGTTCAACCTAAACATGTCCACCACCTGCTGATCAGAGAGGGAGTCCAGGTACACCCTAGCACGGTACCGACGAGAAGCACGGAGTGGTCAGGGTACCTGAATCTGGTGGGCAGCATCATCTCTCCTGCGTAGCTCCTCCAAACGCCCCAGCTCACACACTAGCACCTCCAGTCCACTCTGCAAAATCTCCATCACAAACAGCCTCACAGGTGTCCATAATCATGTGGGGGGGATACAGTTACAATCCCGGCGGTCGGGATCCCGGCGTTCAGAATCCTGACGCCGGAATCCCGAACGCCGAAATGCTGACACTTTCTCCCTCCGTGGGTGTCCACGACACCCCTGGAGGGAGAATAAATTAGTGTGCCGAGCGTAGCGAGTCACCAGGCCTGCTGCGTGGCGAGCGCAGCGAGCCTGCAAGGGGGGGCGATCCACGTCCCCCCCTTGTCGGCATTTCGGCTGTCGAGATTCCGGCGTCGGGATTCTGAACGCCGGGATCCCGACCGCCGGGATTCAATACTGAATCCTGTGGGGGTATATGTAGGGGAGTTAGTAAGTGCTATGTGGGTCACCTGTGAGAGATTTAACCTTTTCTACGCTCAAACGCAGGCGATTTTGAGCAAATCGCCACCCTCTACTTGGTCTATTTTTTGTTGGGGAAAAAAATCGCATTTTGCTGCCGATTTCCAAATGCGGCAGACATTAAATTAGCGATTTGCTTCTTTTGCAATGGGAAAACATCTGGATGCGATGTTGTAAATCGCCACTTCAGAAAGTGCGAATTAGCGGCAAAAAGTGTGATTTATGCCGCAAATCGCCACCCCTTAAGTAGTCGATTTGGGAAAAAAACTGAAAAAAAAAAAACGGCCGTTTTTCCGACAAAAATCGCCAAAAACCCAACATCGATCTCTAATAAATGTCACCCAGTATACCTTAGAATAAGATGTAACTTAATTCATCATTTAAAACTGCGAATAATTTAAAAGCAAAACAAATATATATCCTTTTTTAAAAAAAACCTTGTCTCATGCGTGGCGAGCGGACGCGGTACGCATCCTCCCGACCTGTCCATACCCCCACTATCCACGCCGGCATGGAGTTGATTTTCTAAAGCATGGCGAGCGCAGCCCGAAGCGTGCCCCGCGAGGTGACGCGTAAAACGATCCCAAAGCGCGGCGAGCGCAGCGACCCCTGCGAGGAGACACCGATTACTTGACGTGTATTCCACGTGCGCTCGCCACGCTTCAGGCTCGGTGGCTCGCCACACTTTAGAAAATCAACTCCACGACGGCGTGGATAGTGGGGGTATGAACAGGTCGGGAGGATGCGTATCGCGTCCGCTCGCCACGCTTCGGGCTGACTTGGATAGTGGGGGTGAACAAGGATGGAATAGCATGCAAATCGGCAGGAAATCGCGGAAAATCAGCCAAAGATCAGCAGCAAAATCGCATCGAATCAGCCGCAAAATCGTATACGATATCATATGCGATTTAGATGAAATCGGGCACCATGATAATACACAAGTACCAAAATTTCAATAAAATTTTTAAATTAAACTTTAATTTTGGGGTTTTGCTTGCAGAGTTTTCATAATAAGGTGTTAGTCCCAGTTGATGTTGAAAAGCCTGTAATAAGGAAAAAGTTACAGTGTAAGTTAAATTGTTATGGATATGGTGTATTTTAAACTGCAGACAAGCTGTGACAAAGCATCGGTGCATGTTTGCAGTCACAGCTGACAGGATCAGAAATTCACTGACACTCCTGCATATACAGAATCCCCCCTTGCTCCATTTGTTACAAAGAGGAAACGACGTATGAGGCAGTAGTGTCACTGAACAAGTTGTAGGAATCAACACTGTCCTCTGACAGTGTTGATTAAGCTTCAAAGAGGAATGCAGTGTTTTCACAGTGCGGTGGTTAAACATTGACAATTGTTTTTTTTATGACAATCACCGTTGTTTAACCCCCACGCCATAACACAAGATTACCCACCTCCAATGGCACCATAGTCACAGGGTAAATGCTTCAATTCAAAGGTTTAAGTTGCAGACACACTTGAGTCTTTCGGCACATCACTGCAGGGGGTGAACACATCAGTCCAAATAGAGCAGATCTCCACAAAGAAATTCCAGTGGAAGAAGCTGCAAGAAAAAAAACAGGTGTAAGTGACATTTAACAGGCCCCAATTCTTCCCCTCTACCCCAAGTGGAGCAATACCCACCAGGTAACAGCTCCAAGTCCAATGAAAGGAGGCAGGCACACACCGGTCTGCAGTCATAACAAAGCAGGGGTTCAATCACTTCAAGCCATAACCAGCAGATCTTGTCTCACAGAGCTGTCCCACAAAGGTAATCCGCAGGAAGTAGCTGCAAGGAAAAAAACATGCTTTAGTGACATTACCTAGGGCCCAATTCCACCCCCCTCACCCAAATGGAGCGACACTTACCGGAGAAATGCTCCAAAGTTGCAGAAGAGCACCAAATCAAAACACAGACAACTGGGACCAACATATCCTACACGGACCCAAAACCGGGGGAGCAGCGGATCATAAAGCAGAACCAAAATTGGGAGAACAACAGATCCAACACGTAACCAAATACGGCAACATGCAAAGTAACTGCTCACGCCCACAGAACTCTGAAAAATATAAAATAGCTTAAAAAAAAAAACATAAAAAGCAAATAGGAAACAATGGAAAATAAAATACTCGCAGCGGGCAAAAAACGTCCGTATAAGTCGAGCTCTCGCATCATCTCGTTCATTCATACCGGTGTTCAAAGCTGTAGAAAGGTCCCCATGCCGGAAAACCGTGGCATCTACAGTCAACGGCAAACGGTTTGTAATACAAATGTTGTGCAGCACACAACAGGTATTGACTATACCGCAAACCTTTGCCGGTGAGTATAAATGGGCTCCACCAGTCTTGTCTAAACATCTGAACCGGCTTTTAAGGACACCGAAGGTTCGTTCAATTATTGCCCTCAATGTCGTGTGAGCCTTTTGGCAGTTTTCTGCAGCTTCGCCCACTGGATCAGACAATGGGGTCAGGAGCCAGTCCTTGTTGGGATAACCACCATCACCTACGTAAAAAACAAAATATAAATACATTACAATTAGAGAGATTTTGGTAAAAAAAAAAAAAAAAGCTACTTACCTAACAGCCAGACATCCGGCATTCGGCTGTGCTCGAAATCAGCATTCAAGGCAGACTGGCTTAAAATGATCGAGTCGTGTGCCGACTCAGGAAAACCCACAAGAAGATTGGTAATTTTCATTTGGTGGTCGCAGACCACCTGCACGTTCATCGAGTGAAAGTGTTTTCGGTTGCGAAAACATTCCTCGGAATCACGTGGTGGTCTGAACGCCACATGAATGCAGTCGATCGCGCCCAGTACATTGGGGAACTTCCATTTTAAATAAAAGCCAAATCTGATCTCATTCCATCCACTGTCTTGATCGGGAAAATTAATGAACTGGGTCATCAATTTGCGGAATGCCTTAATGAACTGGCCTATACAGCGCAAAAGGGTCGGCTGTGAGTAACCGCAGGTTTGGCTCAAAGTGGGCTGGAATGTGCCCGATGCAAAAAAAATGCAACGCACCCAACAGTTTCTGGAAACCGTTGAGTGCCTGATTGCCCCGTTTCAATGCGACCAGGTCTGGCTCCATGAGATCATACAGCATGTGGATTGCCTCAGACGAAAGGCGATAATTAGATATCAAACAACTATGGTTTGGGGAGAACAAACCAATCGGGCGCAAATAGTGACCACACCTTTTTATAGGAAAAAAAGGGGGGGAGGGGTGGGAAGGGAATTACACAGAGAAATTTAAATATTTTACTAAATATAGAAATAATTGGCTGCTCCCAAATACAAATAGGTAGATTTGTAGGAAGACAATTTGCATATATCTACAGAGCGCCACAATCGGATGAAATCAATATAAATTTATTTATATAGAAATAACACACCATAAAATTGTATACATAATAGAAGCTCATAAAAATACAAAAAAGTTAAAAGAATCAATATGATCGCACACACTCCTATTGAAGATTTTAGGGGCTGTAGTAGACAGCTAATTGTCCTTTAAATTTTTCCTTAAATGAACTTAGAAATTGGTAGATGTCAATAGCACACTCAGAATAATTAGCAGACCTCGATTCCTTAGAATATAACGCGTTTCTCCGCTATGTGGGTAAGCAGCGGTTTCTTCAGAAGGCAGATATCACCTCCGCCTCGGTGAGATCACCCAGTTCACGCCAAGTACGAAACTGGCGTGGACGTGGGACTGAGACCCGCACTGACTCACCAAATGGAGCTATCGTCGGAACACTAGTGCCATCGTCCATATCTGCATCCTCCTCCACGCAGGCATTCAGCTTAAACATGGCAATAGTGTCTTTAAACAGCTCCATTATTGTAGGCAGTGTAAAGTGATTGCAGAGAAATGCAAAAAAACACAAATTACCCTGAAAAAACGATTCCAAAACAGCAGACTGCAAAAGCTGTGTTATCTCTTCAAAGGCCAAATGAAGGAGTGAGGTGGAGATGTGAATCATGGGTAGAATAATGCATTCTGGGAGAAAAAAAATAACTGAAAATATTAAATATATATATATTTATAAGGCACTTGTACAACAATAATATCATAAAGGGCCATCAAAAAATAAAAGATAACACTTGCAGCGTTAATAAAATTACTGAAGTAAGTTCATAATTTCAGAATCCAGTGAACCATGAAAAGATGATGAGTGATACACGGTGAAGCACAGCGATAACCTAGAAATATATTCGCCATCTTCTCATTGAATACACTCATGGAGAATCACGGCGATACTCAATGGAAAACCCTACTGACAAGGCACGGCAATTTGTGGCGACTATCAGACGGCAAATTGTCCGTCATTCACTGTTCGCCGACAGCGAAAAGTGCACGTTGAATAGGGTGATTCACTTTTTGACACAAATAAATAGCTTTCCAACACGAAAATAGCACATATTCGCCGTCAAACATGGCGAAATAGCCTAATTGAATACTGCCCAATGTCTTTTCAAATACAGGTTGAGTATCCCTTATCCGAAATGCTCGGGACCACGAGTATTCCGGATAAGGGATTTTTCCAGATTTTGGAATATTTTTTTTTAAACATACTTACCTGTCCCCTGGTGGTGCCCCGATGGTCCCTCTGCATCCACTTTGTCCACCGACGTCCACAGCAGGCCTCCAACACTGTCTCCAGCATCTCCAGCGGTCCCGGGAGTGCATTGCGCGAGTTCCCAGGCGCGCCGGTGATGTCACTGGCGTACGCGCACACACACTCACGCAATGCACTCCTGGGACCGCTGAAGACGACGGAGAGGATGCTGAAGGCCTGCCGTGGAAGCCGGGGACTTGGTAAGTATAAAAAATGGTTTAGGGGGGTAAAAAAAATAAAAATAAAATTGTAATTATTCCCCCAAAAAACCCCATGATTTTTGGAATAATTCGGATAAGGGATGCCCGGATACGGGATATTCAACCTGTATATACATCCATCCATTGTCTATATATAAATATCTTCTACCCTCCCCAGGTCACCTTTAGTGGGGTTTGACTACAGGTAGCCAGGGAAAAGGCACCTTACCATGCCTTTTCCCTGGCTGGTGTGCCCGCTGATCCTGCATTTGGATTACTGCTGCGGCTGCCGGCTCCGTTCCCACCCATGATGCTGCTCCCCGGACTGGCCCTGCTGCTTCCGGCGAGAACTTCTACTGCGCTGCTGGCTCTATAGCACTCGGCGCTCCTGCCACCCGCCCTCCCATTGGACAGCCAATTTGGACAGCCGCTCGCCCATTGGACAGCTGCCCAGCCCGACCTCCCATTGGACAGCCACCCCGCCCATCAAGTAAGGGCAATGTGACAAACTGACAGTGAGTCAGACTGTCATGGCTGCACCTGTGCGGTAGCGGCAGGCGGCGCGCCAGCAGCCACACTGACATACAGCAGCATATGTATATATTGTCATTTATTTGTGAATGACACTTCTGGCGCATTGTCACTCAGTGCGCCGGGCGGGAGCCGGTGCCCACGCAGTCCCCGCTCGCCCAAGCAGTGGCAGGGGCTGCCTTACACAAGCTACGCCACTCATTCTAAGCATATATAAAAAAAATATTCATGACATAAATTATTATTCCAACATTTCAAGTAAGTTAATGCAAGGATTAGATCTTGGTTCCTAGCAGAAATAATGTAATTAATCTTTCTTATAAGGTATTTCAGTTAGAAAGTTCCATTTAGCATTGGAATCTTGAGTAATGATGGATGTAGATAGAGGTTTATATTCCAAATAGGTATGACAAAAGTTCCAATAGCCCGCTTAGTAGGAGTGATCATGTATGCCAGCTATAATTTTAAAAGCGCATATTGCAATCTGATAAGGTGAGTACGTACTAATATTGAGTTGAACAAAAAGGGAATAAATCACTGTTGCTCACCATACACCACACTTAAGGGCCCTGCACACAAAGCGATATTCAGACACTTTCTGAGCGATTTTACATAATTTTACTAACTCGCTCAGAAAGTGGCTGAATATCATTGTGTGTGTGACCCAATCCATAACTGACCTGCTGGTAGTGGTCGCTCAGAAGGCCCTGCACATTTCTGCTGTGTGGTGGCCTTCTGAGCGTTCACTGAAGGTGCCAGACCGGCCAGTCACACAGCCATCTCCGCCGTCCAATCTCCGGCCACCCAGCTCGCCACTGCCTTCCTCCCGCTGCACGATTTGTAATGGAGTTGCAGGGCACCATTTTTGTATGCTCCCCGCTGCTGAGTAGACAAGCTGGAGAACTCAGCAGTGTCTGAGCACAGGAGCAGCTGACAGTAGCAGATCAACGGCATGTCTGTGTAGTGGGGCATCTGCACACAACGTGAGTCTGTCACCAGTGCAGAGGGAGTTGGGTCTGGACGGGTGCCGGAGCTGCGTCGCTGACGGGCCGTGCCACATGAATCATCAGCGCAGCCGGGACCACTACTGCAGGCTTAGCTACATACTGCCTCCCTCTGTGTAAGTACACTATGGGCACTGAACCCGGCAGGGCACCACTGATTGAAGTCCCTCCTCCCTCCATGCATAGGCATTGCTACTCCCTCACATACCCTAATATCATGCACCACCACACCTCCCAATATGACCCTCTCCAGGAGGGACACAATGCTCTGCTCCTGGACTTTCCTCATAATGCATGATTACCCTTATCTGTGCTGAACAGGTAAATTGCTAAGAAAGGTGCTTCAGCACAGGTGATGGCAATTATAATTTATGACGGAAGTGCAGGAGCAGAGCAATTTGTCCCTCCTGGAGAGGGTCATGTTGGGAGGTATACACAACCCCTTGGCTGGTGGGCGGTGGCAGCCAGAGCCGTCTTAGCAATATAGAGGCATGGCTGGCACTAGCCGCTCAGCAGCAGATGCAAAGCAGGGAGGCGCTGTGCTGGAGAGGCGCCATTCCTGCTTTGCTACTCAGCTGCCTTTCTGGACAGCTATTGTTGCTGGCTGCCGCTGCTCCTGTTGGTGCTGCAGGGTGAAACATGAATTGAAGTGGAGTGTGCACCCAGCTAGGGCTCCGTAGTATCTGCGGTAGCAGATAGTCAGCAGGGTGGGCGGGCAATTACTATATACTGCAGAAGTCCAAATAGTCAGCCAGCCAGCAGAGGGCGCTGGTCAGCTTGGACACCATGCTGCAAGCTGTCAGCCACTCGCTGGTGCACTGAACTTGGAGTAGGGATGCCATTGTTGCCATTGATGGCAATTCTGCAACTGGCCATCGATAGTGCTTAACTATGCAATGGATGACCATCGATATTTTTACACATACATTGTGTTTGATTGATTGGCCTTTGGGCCAATCAAAACATGGGGGTGGGGCTTCGTGGGTGTCGGGGGGCGGAGCTATGTTCCGTGTCCCGCCACTTAAAAAAAAAGCTAAATATCGTTTTGCTGTTCCATCGATGGAGGGAAACCATCTGGTTCTGCCCCATCGATGGCAAAAGTATTCAACATCGGCCATGAACCATCGATGATTTTGAATCATCGATGGTCGATGGCCATCCCTAACTCGGAGGAGCTGTTCAGGAGGACAGGAGGAATGTTTCAGCTAGGGCTAGGAATAGCTAGTATAACGGGGCTGGGCTGGGTGGTCTGACTCTCCCCAGTAATTACGTGCCTTATTCCCTGCTGGGCTCATAATGCTTGTCAGGTGGTTAAACTCTCCTGTGTTTAATGCAGCCAGCCTCAGAGATCATGTATGTATGTCCTGAGCTGCATGACGGTCTGACAGGCAGGACAGGGGAACTACAGGTCCCATCATACCCTCATAACTTGTATCAGGAATGTATTGCAGCTAGCATACACCACCTGCTGGCTGGCTCAAACAGCCTGCTGGCAGCCATGTTTCCCAGATTTGCATTCCACTAGTGCAGTCATTTCCAACTGGTGTCCTGCTGCACAGTAGCAGTTGTCAGATGTGGCGCCAGGCTGCAGCAGCACTGCGAGTCTTCAAATCCTTCCTCTGTGGCAGTGCTGTAAAAGTCACTGTAGTGACATGCGGGGGGGGACGGCTCAGGTTTGTGCTCTGCGCTGCTGTGTGCACGCGTGGCACAGTCCTGTGGAGCCGCCGTCACCCGTGATGATCATCCTGTGCTTAACAAGCGCCGGGCACGTCCTACCCGCCTGGAGGAATCACCCACTGCTGCTTCTACATGCTGGTCCTCCTCCATGCTGCTGCTCCGTCTTCCATGCTACTGCTCTGTACTGCGGCATTTTAGGTATGCAAGTGATTTTTGTGGCATTACTGGGGGGAGGTAGGCAAAGTGTGGAATTACACTTTTATTGGTAAGCTGCTCAATCAGAGGTGTGTCATTCAGGTGCCAAAAGGGAGGGGTAATTCTGGTTAGAAAAAAACAGTTTGTATCCCAATTGCACACTGAATGAGAAATATACATATAATAATCAGATAATACAGAGATCTTGGTTGCATATATCTGCAGATATAGGGCTAAGCCCACAGGCCGTACGTCAAGGCATCTCTGTCACTGGGGGTCCCTAACACTGGGTATGGGTCTGGGGTGTGGGCCCCCAATATGCCGGCACAGGCTGACTACTCCAGGGCAGCACACAAATGAAAATTAGTAAGGGTTAATAAGAAGCACATAAGTGCTATGTAAGGAGGTGAAGGTGTGGTTAAAATAATACATACAATGTGTGGAATTACTTGGGGAGTGTCCATGTGTTTTGTACTATTGTGGGGCTAATGTGTTTCCAGTACTCTGGGGGTCAATGTACTATTGAGGGGGGCAATCTGTTTGTACTACTGTGTGGGACAATGTGTTCTTTTTTTTTTTATTCAATCATTTTTATTACATTTTTTGCATATTAACATCAACACAACCCACAAATATATTATAGGTGGACAGAGTAGCGAACATATTATTGCAGTGAAACATGTAGAGCAGGCATGTCCAACCTGCGGCCCTCCAGATGTGCTAAAACTACACATCCCAGCATGCATTGCCATCATTCTAGCATTCCCTAATAGCCAAATTGTGGCAAGGCATGCTGGGATGTGTAGTTTTAGCACATCTGGAGGGCCGCAGGTTGGACAAGCCTGATGTAGAGCATGGTGACATTCAAAAGAAGAGATGCTGAACAGGATGATTTGTAATAAGTCAGATAACTTTACATCAGTACAGGATGTTTTGATACCCGAAGGCACCAATCGGGTAGCATTATATGAAAGTCAACAAAGAATAATTAAGAAAATGGTACATAGAACAGAAAATCACCATACTACCACGTGGTATACACTCTAGTAATCAGATATTGATAGGAATTATAATAGTTAAATGTTTCTGTCCTACAAACTGTCTGTTGAGCCACCAATTAAAAAAAAAAGGATAGTAATAATAATCCCCAAAGCAACCCTACCCCATAACCCACCCTGTATACCACCAAGAAACCCAAAACAACCCCCCCCCCCAAATGACCAAAGCAAACCACCCCTATAACCCCCCACCCTGTACTATCCACCCCCAACTGAGGTGTACCTGGATCCCTTAACAGTACCCCCCTACTAACTATACTACTATCTAATCCCCCCCCCCCCCAAAGTCAGGATGTCATATCAAGGATATATATATCAGGGCAATGTTCCTGGGCCACAAGTGGAGGCGGAACCAAATCCACCCCTCCCATCAATTTTTTATAGTAATTCTTACGCAGGATATATAATATAGGATCACATAACAAGAAAACGGCTGCGGCAACAGCAATGGAACTTGCTAAATCAGTATAATGGGGCAGCCACAGTTGACAAAATAACAATAAAAAAAATGGTGTGACAAAAGAAGCATATTTAAACAGAATACACTGACACAAAACAGAGCCATACACAGGTACATGGGGCACCTTAATTTGAAGCAACTCCAAAAACATTAGTCCGGCCAGCTGTCAGCCCCTCCATAAAGCAGAGTTAGCTCATAAAACCTAACCCCAGTCCCGCTAGAATATACAGGAAAGCATCCAGGATGACTCCTCAAGCTATCCCATGGTCTATACATTCCCAGTTGCAGTGATGAAGGGATCAGTAAGTGAGTCTTGATGTCAACAGAGGGCTCAGCTGTGGGACAGCAGATGATCTCAAATCTGGACTCGGCCCCATAGGAGAATAAGTCCAAAGCATGAGTCGGTACAGAAGTAACTATAGGCTCAGATTCAGAAGGTGTAGACAAAACGACCACATCAACGACAGGACTCCGCACAGGGTTGCAGTTGGAAAACAGGATGTCATTCTTTGTCTCAGTTATCTTTTGGAGGAGCCGTTCAGTAGAGGCATAAATTGCACATAGTATTTGCTGGACGGCAGATTCCATGATTCAATGTACAAAACGGCAAACAAGAAGTCACCAGAAAACGAGTCAGCTATATAATGGCCACACAGGAGATTGGCGATGGCTAGCACACCGCATAAATATTTGGAGGATCTGCGAGCAGCACTCTATGTTTATTGTTAGGAAAAGGATACAGAAACTGGAGTGTAGGTAATAAGTTGGAGCACCTCAATGGTAAGTCTTTATTTATAATGGCCAGTCAGCACTGTGCACGTTGTTTAAAGTTGAAATGGCGTCAGGAGTTGCCCCTGCACCTAACCTCGATAGTTGGACCGGTAATATCCCGTATCAGCTGGGACCATGTAAATTAAAAGAAACCTTTGCCCAGCAACACAGCTGGGCAGCCAGCGAGCCAAGCACAACAGCTCTCCCCGTGCAGACCGCGGCAACAAGTCCCAAGAAAAAGACCACTAGACGCTTTCCCCGCTAACCTGATCCAGGGAGGTCACCAATGCAAGTCAGCTCAGTCCGCTTGACCATCCGGGGGGCAGGGAGCTGGTCTCTAGGTAGGAGTGATGAGGCCGCAGCAATGGAGATATCAACAGCAGGGTATTCTTAGCTCCAGCACACAGGAGAACGTGGACACCGCATAAGGCACACAGCGTGGAGAACGACCGCTTTAACAGCGTGATCAGTCGCAGACGCCGCCGGTAATCAGGGAGCTGCCGTTCGTGGAGAAGCCAAAATGGCGCCCAGCAGCACGATGATGAGAAGGCCCAAGCAGCTGCAGGAGGTCTCACAGGATGCTCAGGAGTGCCACTGAGGGTACAGGAGAGGCAGTGCAGGCTCCGGATGGTAAGTGGAGGGGAGTGGGAGATCCACCACCCTTAAAAGAGGATTTCTAGCAGGATAATAGCGGAGCCCACGCCAGACACGTCTGCACTTGCACTCGGTCAAGCCCGGGACAATGTGTTTCTAGTACTGTTGGGGTCAATGTACTATTGAGGGGGCCATTGTGTTTGTACTACTGTGGGGGCTATTAAATATGTTTAATCATTATGTGGGCCACTTTGTCTGGGCTTTTTCACATAGGACACTGATTGCGTGCCTTGGCAATTTTAAAGTCTTGACGGTGTGCTGCGACTTTAAAAAGGTTGAAAATCACTGCAGTAATTGAATGCAAAGTGGAAGCCAACACCATTTCCTCCCCCTTTGCAAGACTCTTGGCCTGCCAGCAGCCTCCCTGCATCAATTGGTGAGTGGCGACCAGGGACTCAAGAGACAGCAGCAGCTCACACGTATGAGCAGTGGCATCGCCTGATGCTGGGGAAATGTGCCCATTCACGGTGCGCTATGCCCATGCAATGCATCACATCCCACAGTACAAGAAGTAAAGTATGTGCAGCACATACTGTTTTTTTTTTTATGCAAATTTTTTTTATTAAGAGTACAAACATCCTCAACATGTTACAATGTAATGCACTGTCAGAAAAAAAAAAAGAAGCAATAATTTACAAGAAAAATAATTACAGACATTGTGTGCGTTATTTCCGGATTGAGGACATTGAATAGTTAGAATATCAAATAGAACATAAAAACACTAGGATTATCTCTCACATGTAGTAAGAAAAAAGATACATACTGTATGATTATGCAAAACATATAACATATATAAGTAACATCAAGAGAGAGGAAGAGATAAAGAAGAAGGGAAAAAGGCAGGAGCAATGGGGAGGAAGAGGGGGGAAGGAGTTGTGCCGATGGACGCCTATGTCTCTGAGGCCTGTGTGTGTAACCAATTGGGAGTAATCTGCAGATTCCTTAAAAGTGATCCAACTCAGCCAGGTCGCAGTGAAAGACTGGGAGGGGTCTTTCAAGAAAGAGGTCAGGTCCTCCATTGACATGTATAAATCTACTCTACGAAACCAGTGTGATATAGGGGGTGGTGTCGCAGACCTCCAATGGCAAGGAATAACTGCCCTAGCCGCATTCATTAGATGTTTAAGTAAAGATTTCTTAAATTGAGAAATCGGAATATCTGTAAGATTGATCAGCCAAAACTCTGGGGTAAAAGGCAGTGAGGAATTAGTGATTTTTTCCGTATTACAATGCACCTGGTGCCAGTATTCTTGGATGTCAGGGCACACCCACCATATATGTAATGGGGAACCCGAAGACTGACCACATCTCCAACAGAGGTCCGGTATAGTATTGTTTATTTTATGTAATATGGATGGACATTTATACCAACGGGACAGTACCTTATACTGGGTCTCGAGTGTCTGAACTGAGGAAGAGAAGACAGAAATAAATTTAAATATTTGCAACCACTGGTCCTCCGACAGGTCCCGCCCCAACTCACTGTGCCAACCGGGCATCCAGCCGGGGAGGGAGTTTAGGCATATTTGATAGAGTTTAGAAATTAAGTGTTTTGGGGGTTCCTGAGAGAGAAAAAGTGACTCGAAAGGAGTCGGTTCCCAGGGTTGAGTACGCTTGGACATCGAGGCAACATAGTGTCTGATTTGAAGGTAAAACCAAAAGAGACCGGTAGACCAGTTTCCTCTCACAAATCCTCAAAGGAACGTAATCCAGATCCGTCCACTAACTGACCTAGATAAGACATGTCAACGGAGAATCGACTAGGAAGATTTTGCAAATCAAACCCCGGGAGGAATTCGGCGTTATTAACTAATGGTGTAAGAAGTGATATGCCAGGGTTAAAGTACTGGAGATTTTTATACTTGCTCCAAAACAAGAGTGTTGGAGTTAAGGTTGGATGTCGCACTGTCGGGGTCTTCCGGAGCCAGGGAATGACTCGGGGAGATATACCCGACGAGTGGCCTTCAATGGCTGGCCATTGTTTTGATTGAACAGGCCGAGACATCTCCACCACTCTAGTTATGTATACCGAATGGAAATAGTCAATAAAGTGGGGGAGCTGAAGACCTCCCCTTTCTTTGCTCTCAATCAAGATCTTTTGGGAGAGCCTAGGCCTACGATTAGCCCAGACAAATTTACCCACCATGCCTTGCAACTCTCTGAAAAAGGAGGGGGGTATCATGATTGGAAGAGCTTGAAGCAAATACAAAACCTTAGGGAGTATATTCATCTTTATCGTTTTGACCCTTCCTAGCCAAGACAGTTTGAGTGTGGACCATTTTAAGAAAGAGGCTTTAAAGCTAGCGAGCAAGGGCACGAAGTTAAGTTGAAAAAGGTCCATATTGTCTCGAGTAAATAAAGTCCCTAAATATTTAATGTGTGTTGACTGCCAATGAAAAGGGAAAGCTCCTTTAAGTGCTTCCACCTGATCAATTGGGGCCGAAACGTTTAGTGTGACCGATTTGGTGAAATTAATTTTAAAACAAATATGCAAACCTTTCGAATTCCTTCATGAGAGACGGCAGCGAGGTAGTAGGACTAGAGAGAAAGGCTAATAGGTCATCAGCGTATAGAGCAAGCTTGTGTTCATTCCTACCTACCTCCACTCCCCTAATATTTTCATTCATTCGTATTGCACGCGCCAGTGCCTCCATGCCTAATACAAAAATTAAAGGTGACAATGGACAGCCCTGGCACGTGCCATTCCAAATGCTAAAGGAAGCAGAAAGCTCTCCATTCACCCGGATACGTGCTGAGGGAGAGATATATAACGCCAAAATGGAATGGTAGCATCTCTGGCCCAAACCAATATGTTCAAGGAGGGTCTCCATAAAACTCCAATTTACCCTATCAAAGGTCTTCTCCGAATCGGTGGACAGGAGGACCACGGGAGCCCCGCCGAGCTTTGTGAAATTAATTAAGTCAATCACTTTGGTTGTGTTATCTTTAGCTTCTCTTCCTGTGACGAAGCCCACCTGGTCCCCATGTACCAACCCAGACAGGAGGCGCCCTAATCTCAGTGCAAGGAGTTTAGCAAATAGCTTCAAGTCAGTGTTTAAGAGAGAGATAGGCCTATAGCTCGAGCACTGTGCCGGGATCTTTCCTTCCTTTGGGATTATGGAAATATGAGCCGCAAGGCTTTGTGGGGAAAAGATCTTTTCTTTAGAAATGGCATTACAGGCCTTCAAGAAAAGAGGTATGAGTGCTGAGCGAAAGGCCTTATAATAGGTTATCGTAAAGCCATCAGGGCCTGGACTTTTTCCGGAGGGAGTGCTTGAGAGGGCCTGTTCTAATTCCTCTATGGAGAAGGGTTGCTCAAGTGCCGCCAGTTCAAACTCTGAGAGTCGTGGGAATTGGACCGAGGTTAGATAATCATTAATCTCTTGTTTAAATAAGGATCTGTCGGATTGAGAAATGTCTCCCCTAAGATTATAGAGTCACGTGTAGTAAGTCTCAAAAGCTTTCGCAGTCTGGGTGAAGGTGTGCACCCGTTTCCCATCAGCCCCCATAATACTCTGGACATAGGTTTGTACTCTTTGGGCTCTCAAAGCTCTTGCCAACATTGAGCTAGGTTTATTGCCCCATAGATAAAATTTATGTCTACATTTACGAAGTTCGAATTTAGTTCTGTCAAGCAGTAACTGGTTAAGCAAGACTCTGACTTCAGTAAGTTCTTTTAATGTGTCCGGCGAGAGGGTAGATTTATGGGAGGTTTCTAAAGATTTTATCTAAGCAATCAATGCCTTCTTCCGCAACTCCTTCTCCCTTTTCATTTGGTATCCCAATTGAATACACTTCCCCCTAAGCACACATTTATGTGCTTCCCAAGTAGTTATCGGAGATGTCTGGTTGTTGTCATTAATAGAAATGTATTCCAATATTGTGTCAGATAGATCTTTTTTAAATCTAACATCAGATAATAAAAGCTCATTGAATCGCCAATTCCAAGGGCGCGGAGAAGGGGAGGAGACACCAACCGTGACATATACAGGGGCATAATCGGACCATGTGATCTGTCCAATTTCACTATGTGTAAAGTTTTGCAGGAACCTATGATCCACTAAAAAATAGTCTAACGTGAGTATGTCGAATGAGGGGGAGAGAAGAAGGAATAGTCTTTCATCGTAGGATTAAGTATCCGCCAGACATCTATCAACTGATGTTCGTGCAGAAGTTGTTTAACTCTACGATGGTCTCTACTACGCAGTGAACTTGGGACCGGGGTACAGTCCAAAAGAGGGTCTAGTGACCAATTAAAGTCTCCGCCTATCACAAGGCAGCCCTCTCTATAGGGTTCAATCAAACGCAAAAACCTATTAAAAAATTGTCTTTGATTAGTGTTGGGGAGACATTTACGAATGTGTATCTCTGTGAATAAATTGTACACTGTAAGACCTGACAACGACCCTCTATTAGAGAATGATGGGATATGTCTGTGGGGTGTAGGCGACGGGAGAATAATAGGGCAACACCTAGGGTTTTCCCTGAGGAGTTACAATTAGAGTAGGCTAATGGATAGTAATGACTGCTCAATCTTGGTGATGCCCCCTGTTTAAAGTGTGTTTCCTGTATAAAAGCAACATAAAAAAAAAGGATGGATAGACTGCGCTTATTGATGACATAGTGAGGATATTTAAAGCATAATAGATTTTAATGCTATAATAACATAAGTAAAATACAGGGTAAATACACAATAAATCAGGGGGGGGGGTAGGGGAGGGGAATAAAAGAATAAGCTGCATCCACTGTAGATGAATATCACCTTTTAGTATGTCCACAGTTCAATGAGAACCCATATGCTGGTAAGATCCTTTGTGCTTGAACACAGCGGTGCTCTGTAAAACTTTATCCAGATGTTGTGTGGGGGTAGCGAGCCTCCCAATTGGAAAGTTAGGTCGAGACGTCCGCTGGGTGACACTGGGTGGGTGTTAGATAGGTGGCTTGCCTTCAAAAGGAGAGTGCCTCACTCCAGGTCAAATTTGCTGATGATGTTTCGCAGCTTAAGGATCTCCAGTGATGATGGGTGGTGGATATTGGTGGTGAGGAGCAGCGTATTCAAGGGGGCCAAATTGCAGCCTGGGCCAACGCGTTTCGCTGCAAACAGCAGCTTTTTCAAGGTGGTTTGAGACAGGCAAGGGAAGGGGTATATATACCAGTGTTGCTCAGGTGAATTGTGTGCACCTGTGCGCAGGTAATTAATTCTGCATGGCATAAAAACATGTAAAATAACACCTCATAATGAGCAGGAGACAATACTTGATAAACTATTTATATATAAAGTAAAAAATGAGTGTTATCTCAAACAGAAAACACTAAAAAACATTCAGGAGAACACAAGGTCAGAGCACAGCGCTATGTCACTTCCGGGTATATACTTCCGGTTTAGTGAATGAAACGCATGTGGAGCGCATAGCGCTGTTAGTGCAGCGCTATGTAGATATGAGTTGGCAGATGATTATAGATGGGGCTGGTGATAAAGAGCCTGATACATATAGGCATATATAAAGCAAAGTTGCGCTGACAGTGGAGGCATATAACAATATGTTTCCACGTTACACCAAGTTACTTCCGGGTATAGACTTCCGGATTTTCGAATGGAACGCATGTGGAACGCATAGCGCTGTCAGTACAGCGCTATGTGAGAATCATTTGGCATGTGATTACAATGAGTGATGTTTGAACAATTAAAGAAGAGAAAGGCACCAGTACATATGGTATTGATCCCTGATATTATGGGGCATAACTATAAAGAAGGCTGTACTTATTATTGCATATATACACACAGGATGTACATAGTGCAACCCACAGAGGTCTCCCTCTTATAGAGGAAACAGGGGAGGTTTATAAAAAGGGCCTCTTTGGTACTTGAGGGCTATGAATAGCTAGTATACACATGCGAGCCATTCAAAAAACCAATATTATGTGTATATAGCATTAATTAGACAATAAAAAAAATCCTGAACCCGCTAAAATCTTTGACATCAGTAAAGATAAATTTAAATTAAAATCTGATTTCTTTCCCCTTAAATCAAAAGGGTCTAATGTTGAATCATTTTATAAGACTACATTGGGTGACTTTAAGAACATGTGTCAAAATATCAACCCCAAATTGGAATTAAAAAAATCCAATCTTAAAAAGAGTGAACATCGGGCCCTTAGGAACCTTATGAAGGATACCACGTTAATAATAAGAGAGGCCGACAAAGGCGGGGGTATCATTATTCAGGATCGTGTGGATTATATCATAGAAGCCAATAGGCAACTTAACGACCCCAATTTCTATACAACCCTTGATAAAGATCCCACTAAGGAGTTTAGTGCTACTCTTTTTGAATTATTGAGGAATGCCTTTAGTGAGGGGGTCATCTCCAGGGACGAACTCCGCTTTCTTTTCTGTGAACATCCTCTTATCCCCATTTATTATCACCTTCCCAAAATTCACAAATCCCTCACTACACCCCCGGGTCGCCCTATTATCTCTGGTATCAATTCACTTTCCTCCAACCTTTCCTTTTATGTTGATTCCTTCCTTCAGCCAAGGGTCTCTACCCTCAGGTCCCACATCAAAGACACCATTCATTTTCTCCAATTGATCCAAAATATCAAATGGAGAGATTCATATTCCTTCCTCACTCTTGATGTTGCGAGTTTGTACTCGAACATCCCCCATCAATTGGGGAAAGAGGTTATAATCAGAAGACTTCTGTCTGATGGGGACCTGGGGGAGAGACACCAACGCTTTATCACAGATTCTATTAGTTATATTCTTGAGCACAATTATTTCTTATTTCAAGACACTTTTTTTCTGCAGGTGATGGGGACGGCCATGGGGACCAGGTTCGCTCCGAGTTACGCCAACCTCTATATGGGGGAGGTGGAGCAACATCTTATTTGGGACAGCCCATTCGGGGCGAACCTGGTCCTCTATGGCCGTTATATCGATGATCTATTTATTATTTGGGATGGGACCCCTTCTGCAGCACTTTCTTTTGTTGAACACCTCAATTCCAACACGTATAATTTAACCTTCACTCACCACCTTGATTCTAAGCGGATTTCCTTCCTGGATGTGACCCTCTCAGTAGAGGGAGACAAAATCATCACTTCCAACTACACCAAGGAGGTTGGAGCTAATGCGTACTTGCATTATAGCAGTGCCCATTACCCCCCTTGGAAAAAGGGCATCCCCAAGGGACAATTTATCAGGCTGTATAGAAACTGTTCGGATAAAAAGATCTTCCTCCAGCAAGCGGAAGACATGAAAATGTCTTTCTTACAAAGGGGCTATCCTAAAGTACTCATCGATCAAGCTCTCTCCGAAGTAACATCAATGGAGAGAGAAGATCTCTTAAAATATCAAAATAAAAATCTAAAAAATGACAATTCTTACCAAACTCAGAGCCAAGTCATGTATATTTCTACTTATAATACACACTCCAATACAATCCGGAAAATTGTGGATAAAAATTACAACATCCTCAAACAAGATCCCCTGCTGATTGATTTACTTCCCAAAAAAACTCGTTTTGTTTTAAAAAAAAACGTTCCCTTAAGAATTTGTTGGCACCCAGCTTTATTAAACCCCTTAAAGATGTTTCAAAAGAACCACTCACAACCACATGGCTGGGAACCAAACAAAATGGTTTCTTCAAATGTGGGGCTAGTAGATGCATCACGTGCAGCCATATCACCAAAAAATCAAATTTTGAAATTAAAAACAGAGAGGGAAAAGTGTATACAATAGACACATTCATAAATTGTAATACAAAATACATAATATACTTTTTACAATGCCCTTGTGGCTTAGGCTATGTAGGCCGTACCACCCGTGCTTTGAAGGTGCGCTTTCTGGAACACCGGAGAAATATCAAGAAGCAGTCACCTCTGCACAGTGTATCTAGACACTTCTCCGAAGTCCATGCAGGAGATCCCAAGGGCCTGAGTATAATGGGCCTTGAATCGATATCTAAGACCCATCGAGGTGGTGATCGATTCAAGCTCTTGAGCAAGCAAGAAGTGTTTTGGATGTTCCAGCTCCATACCATCCACCCTGAAGGCCTCAACGAGGCAGTAGAGCTAAACTCTGTACTATGAATCACCGTAAACACTTAGGTCCATTATGTACAAATGAATATTCTATTCCCCTTCTGCCTTGAATATCATCCTTAGATATCCACCTTATTGTATCGCCTTAGTGTCTGTATCCCTATGGTTCTATATCTGAACCCCTCTCTATTATTGTTACACCATTTTACATATTACAACCATTATATATATATATATATATATGAAATAATATTTAACTTCTTATACTAATGCAAATTCATTATTATTATTAATATTTATTATTAATTTTTGTCTGTTTACATTATTAATTCATTTATCTACAACGCTGGATATGCCTACCTAATAAACCCTCACTGTATTTACTGTTTATAATTATTGCCTGCTTTATTAGAATTGTTTTATATTTGTATAAACCAATACATATTCCCTTATTGTCCCATGTCTAATTAATGCTATATACACATAATATTGGTTTTTTGAATGGCTCGCATGTGTATACTAGCTATTCATAGCCCTCAAGTACCAAAGAGGCCCTTTTTATAAACCTCCCCTGTTTCCTCTATAAGAGGGAGACCTCTGTGGGTTGCACTATGTACATCCTGTGTGTATATATGCAATAATAAGTACAGCCTTCTTTATAGTTATGCCCCATAATATCAGGGATCAATACCATATGTACTGGTGCCTTTCTCTTCTTTAATTGTTCAAACATCACTCATTGTAATCACATGCCAAATGATTCTCACATAGCGCTGTACTGACAGCGCTATGCGTTCCACATGCGTTCCATTCGAAAATCCGGAAGTCTATACCCGGAAGTAACGTGGTGTAACGTGGAAACATATTGTTATATGCCTCCACTGTCAGCGCAACTTTGCTTTATATATGCCTATATGTATCAGGCTCTTTATCACCAGCCCCATCTATAATCATCTGCCAACTCATATCTACATAGCGCTGCACTAACAGCGCTATGCGCTCCACATGCGTTTCATTCACTAAACCGGAAGTATATACCCGGAAGTGACATAGCGCTGTGCTCTGACCTTGTGTTCTCCTGAATGTTTTTTAATGTTTTCTGTTTGAGATAACACTCGTTTTTTACTTTATATATAAATAGTTTATCAAGTATTGTCTCCTGCTCATTATGAGGTGTTATTTTACATGTTTTTTATGCCATGCAGAATTAATTACCTGCGCACAGGTGCACACAATTCACCTGAGCAACACTGGTATATATACCCCTTCCCTTGCCTGTCTCAAACCACCTTGAAAAAGCTGCTGTTTGCAGCGAAACGCGTTGGCCCAGGCTGCAATTTGGCCCCCTTGAATACGCTGCTCCTCACCACCAATATCCACCACCCATCATCACTGGAGATCCTTAAGCTGCGAAACATCATCAGCAAATTTGACCTGGAGTGAGGCACTCTCCTTTTGAAGGCAAGCCACCTATCTAACACCCACCCAGTGTCACCCAGCGGACGTCTCGACCTAACTTTCCAATTGGGAGGCTCGCTACCCCCACACAACATCTGGTTAAAGTTTTACAGAGCACCGCTGTGTTCAAGCACAAAGGATCTTACCAGCATATGGGTTCTCATTGAACTGTGGACATACTAAAAGGTGATATTCATCTACAGTGGATGCAGCTTATTCTTTTATTCCCCTCCCCTACCCCCCCCCTGATTTATTGTGTATTTACCCTGTATTTTACTTATGTTATTATAGCATTAAAATCTATTATGCTTTAAATATCCTCACTATGTCATCAATAAGCGCAGTCTATCCATCCTTTTTTCTGTTTTCTGTAGGGACTGACAATCCCTTTTTTGACAGCTGCTGGTTGAAACCACTCATACAGGCGCCCCTCCGGTTACTTCGGTAACTGAACCCCCTATTTTTCTTAAAAGCAACATCAACCCTATTGGATCTAAGTTCTCTGACCAAAGTGGGCCTTTTCTCGGGGACATTAAGCCCCTTCACATTTAGAGAGCACAACTTAAGTGACGTCATATTTGGCAATGGCATATTTGGATTAATAAAGGCTCACTTACATTTGGCACATCAGTGGCAGATACAAGTAGGTACTTACAAAGTAGTCCTAGGGCAGGGGGAGGAAGGAAGGGGGGAAAAGGAAGAAAATAAAAAGAGAGCAAAGAAAAAGACATTTGCACATGAGAAAAAAAACAGAGTAATATAAACTTTCAGCAAGAACAATATGAAACCACTGTTGGACTTAATGATGCAACTATGGTGCATCATAATCCAAAAGAAGCGTGGTTCACCCTGACTGGGGGTGGTGACCACATCTCCCACCGGGCGTGGGATAGTTTAAGGTAAACATAAAGCCAAAAACTTTTCAACATTTCAAAGGGTCAGTACTATTACTATAACCAAATCTACTGACAGCTGTCTATCTCCCGGGAAGGTGATTATCCCCAGGTATGAAGGGCCCACCCAGGAAGACAACATCCCATTGGTCTGATTATTAAAATCTAAGGTAAGGAAACCCCTCTAACCAAGAAACAAATTACACTACTGCGGTAATGGCAAAGAGGTAGGTCCCTCAAAACCTGACTCAGTAACTCCATAGTAAATAGCAAGGGAAGAACCCAATTAGGGGGTCCCAGGTTACTAGGTGTATCAAATAGTCTTATCACCCAGCAATAAAAAAAAAAATGAAGTAGTATTTAAAACACTTTAAATAAAGCTGATAATCTATCTAGAAGTGAAAGAAATTTGTGATCAATAAAGGTTATGTTGAGCTACAACCCACGCCTGGGATCTATGGTTATGATACTAAATGGACCATAACAAATAGACTTCCAATCTATGGACCACTGACCGCGCAGTGGTTGGGTGTGGGCGACAATGGATCCTTCACGTTCAGGGGAGTCAGGAAGGGGAAAAGGCATCCACAAGTTGCAATATAATAATAGAGAGAAAACCATTATAGTATGACAAACCCTCCTTTATATGTAAAACGAATCTAGGTCTTCCGGAGTCTGTAAAGTCACCAGTTTACCTTCATGGGATGCCTGAATAATTAAAGGGAAGCCCCAGCGAAATCTGATGTTCTTCTGTTTAAGGTGATCCGTGAGGGGTTTAAGCATACGCCTTTGTTGGAGAGTGCTCCAAGACAAGTCTGGGAATATTTGCACTCTTTCTCCATTGAATTCAATGGCTTCCAGCTTGCGGGCCTTACTCAGGATTTCTTCACGCTCTCTGTGATAGTGCAACTGGCAAATTATATCCCTAGGCTTCTCAAGTTGAAGACCTATGGGTCTCAAAGCACGGTGCGCACGGTCAAAGAGGAAAGTGTGGTCAGGTGCAGCATCTGTTAGCTCATTAAATATTTTTGTGAGAGCGTCGACAATACCGGGTCCCTGAATGTCTTCTGTAAGACCCCTGATTCGTAGATTATTTCTCCTCCCTCTGTTGTCGATATCATCTAGGCGCCGCTGCAAGGACTTCAATTCTTGAGCGTGAGTAGATGCTGTCTCGTATAATTTATCTTGATAGCTAACCACTTCGTCAGTGAGATCTTCCAGCTCCGAAACACGCTGCGTCGTTTGGCTTAACTCAGATTGAACTGATGAGATTTCCATTTTGATCGTTTCATGTAGCGTCTGTTCCATGTCTAGGAAATCTTTTTTGGAAGGGAGGTCTGCTTTAGTGGGTAAAGTACAAAGATATGCCAGGACCTCCGTCAACGTGGTCTCTGGGTTTTGCGGGATAGAGGGACCAGAGGAGGAATCCATTTGTAGCGGGTCTCTAGGTGATTGCGAGCAATCTGAAGATTCCTGAGTATCCTCTACATTGGTTCCAGAGCTGTGAGCGAGGTACTGAAATATTGTAGGCCCGGAGGGGCCCTCTCCCGGGTGCTTAGACATAGGCGTCTGCGAGCCTTTTTTAGTCTTCCCCATGTGTAGACAGGTCGTACAATAAGAAAAAGTAGGAGAGCAACTTCAGACACTGGATAGTACCAACCCAGAAGAGATTTCACATGAGCCCGGCGGGAAACCAGTGGCCACACTCCCCCATACAAGTGGGTGGCTAGGGGGTAATGGGCTGCAGTATATTAGCAATGTCCATCCATTACTGTCATCTTGGACTTATTGCGGGTAAGGGAGGTGTCGCCCATCACAGCTGCCCCCAAGGGCATGTGCACTAGAACGTGAGACCTTAGAGACTCGCAAAAGGTATCGTCACACAGGAAGCATGGATATAAGTAAGATAAATGTCTTTGGGTGAATGATTCTCTGTTCAGTTGCTGGCGCCACACAGTAATGAGAAATTGTGGGTTAAGATTTGAATTGCAATGACAGAATTGTCCACAAGATGGAGCGTAGGGACCAGGGTTGTGATAACAGGGTAAGAAATGTCTCCCTTTTAGTGGGATCTTTTGCAGGGAGGTATTCCTTTGAAACAGGACCAGGGGTATCCTATTTAGGTCTGCACTCTCCCAACATGTCAAATCCAATAAGGGGGGTAGGTCAGGCAAACATAGTACCCCAGGGGGGGGGGGGATAGGAGCAAGAGGTAGTAAGCTCCTCCACAGAGCTGATTTGTGTCAGTGTCCCAATAAGAGAGCAAACTGCCAATGCAGACACATTAGCAGTTACAGCAGGAAATTTATAGTGGAGGGACTAAACCCACTTACTGTGTACATTAGATGACTGGCCCGATTTTCTAGGCAGGAGGGGGTAACTGTGCCAGCCTCCGCGTGTAGCAAGCTGCTAGGCTATCTTCTAAGATGGCTGCCACTTCCTCCCCGTGGACCCCAGCTCACCAGGTTCTCCAGTAGAGAGCTCCGGTGCCACAGCTCGCCCTCCTCTTCTATCTCCTTGTGCCCAGCAGGGATCCACCACCTCCAGGTGAGAGGCTTCTCCTTCCCCTGATGTCACTGGCCCGGCGTTCACCGCCACTATGGACGCGGCACCTGCTCCGGGCACAGCTCACAAATTGAGGCCCCGGCTTCGCCCGTCCGCAACCCGCAGGGACGTCCTAAAACGTCCCCCGGCTCCACGGCACCGCTGTACAGGACGACGGGGAGTGCAGGGAGGCCGTTTAGTGAAGCTCCGGTGCACACTGAGCCACTAGCGGTGGGAAAGAGCTCCGGGCCGCGGGAGCTCCACTATGCTGCGTCCGCTCTGTTCGGCAGTCAGGCCACGCCCACCTGTTTTTTACTAGATCGCATCACATCTAGTATAAAACGCACACTGCTGTAGCACATTGAATGCGTTTTGAACTAGATGCAATCTAGTTAAAAATACACAAAGCAAATCGCTCAGTGTATGGGCACCTTAAAGGTGCGTATACAAACTGCCAAAAAACTGAAGCTCTACCCCTCTACCGCGAAGCTCAAAGTGGATGGGGAACCTCCTTCCCCTTTAGATGGACCCAGGGGCAACTAAAATATCAAGGCATTCGATTCTCTGGGGATATTTACGACCTCTACTCAATAAATTACTCAGTACTTATGTACTAACTGGGCTGCCGATTTTGAAATCGGGTCCATCGCATTGCATCGCATCTGACCATATCGCATGCGATGCGATGGACCCGATTTTTCCATAGGATTCAATGTTAAAATGGACTGAGTCCATTTTAACATGGAATTCAATGGGAAAAGGGGTCCTTTTCATACCCCTACTATCCAAGTGGGCATGAAGTTGGATATAAACCTGTGGCGAGCCCGAAGCGTGGCGAGGGGACACAGAATACCGTCCCCTCGCGGGGCTCGCTTCGCTCGCCACGCTTCGGGCTCGGTGGCTCGCTACGCTCGCCACAGGTTTATGTTCAGCTCCATGCCCACTTGGATAGTAGGGGTATGAAAAGGACCCCTTTTTCCCATTGAATTCCATGTTAAAATGGACTCAGTCCATTTTAACATTGAATCCTATGGAAAAATCAGGTCATTGCATCGCATCGCATCACATGCGATATGGCCATATGCGATGCGATGCGATATCTCATCGCATCGCATCTGATTGTATGCCTCAAGTTAAGGCATACAATCAAAAAATCGGCAGCCCAGATAATACATAAGTACCGATTACTCTCACTGTATTTCCCAGATGTTGACAGATATTAACAGATAGAAACATCTACCACTTTCCTATATAGGATGCTCAAATCTTTTCAAGATGGTCTCTTTCCCAAGACTTTTTTATGTAACACAGATGCTCCCATTCCTTTTATCCAAACAGGATACACTGAATATCAACAGAGCAATTACGAAGTTCATTTGGGCAGGCAAACGACCCAGTATATCACTGTTGAAACGGCAACAACTGCCACTATGTGGAGGCATCAATCTACCCTGTATCCAGGAATATGCCCAAGCATCTAATCTAAGATATGCATGGGACTGGATAGGAGGTGTAGACAATTAGACCTCCAATTCTATTGATCAGTCATTCCAAGACACCTTAAAAACAATCCTCTAATATACTCACCATATCGGGCCTGGCAAAACACTCGTAAAAAGCTCCAGCTACCGACCAATATATCACTTCATCTACCACTAATTCATAACAGTGAATTTCAGAAGGGAAAACCAGATCCCATTTTCTTTAGCTGGCATCATAGGGGTCTTAGTTCTATACACCAAATTTTAAATGAAGAAAACAGGGCCCCCTTACCATCAACTGAGAGAAAGACACCCACAATTACAAATACCATTATTCGCCTACTTTCAAACGAGGAGCTATGTATCAAAAATATTCCCTAAATTGATAACAACCAACTCTGATAGATCTTTTGACATTATGATACTCAATCTGAAGGGAAGACAGACCCCCACTTCTGCACTATACAATTATACCCGATCTAACCTAGACCTCTCAAAGATCACCAAGGGGATTGCCAGATGGGGCGAGACCTTCCCTGACACCCCGTTGAAAACTATTGTAAAGGCCTCAGTATCGTTAACTAAACAACTCACTTCTGCCTCCTTTATGGAAATGCAGCTAAAAATTTTACACAGGGCCTATTATACACTGAAGCTCAGTTTTCTAACAGGCGCCACAGATAACTCAAATTGCTTTAAATGTTCCCTTCCAGAGGCTGACATTACCACTGCCTTTGGTCATGTGAAATTATACAAGTGTTTTGGTTGGAGATAGAACAATACATCACCCACACTCTCTCAATATCATTCACTGTGAACGCCCTTTGGGCACTCTGGAATATTCATCCCTCTAATACCCCAAACACACTAACCCACTCTAACAAATGTTTACTGGCTAAGATTGCAGGGGCCACCAAGAAAACTATTTTGACACAATGGATACACCCTGAGAGGGTACCCATACAACTCATGTGGTCCAAATTAAAATATATATTCCAGATGGACTGGATTGACTGCTTGCTAGACGCCGAATCAAGATCGTCAAAATTCTTTGATATATGGCTACCTTACTTAAATACTCTAACTATTACAGAGAAGGACAAAATTAGGCAAGCAGTATACCTAACAACGTGGTACAATATCTCCACCCTACAGATGGGCCACCCACCATTCTAGCAAACCTAAAAAATAAAACATAAAAATAAAAATAAAAAACTCATAGACCTCAATCACCCTTGACATGTTTAGGAGATATAATGTATATGCTGATGTTTATGAATACTGGTTGAAATGTTTAACTATTGTACATTGTTCAACTCCACATGTCCTTGCTTATCTTACGGAGACCTGACAAATTTATGTTACCTCCATGTACTGTTATGTTATTGAAATCAATAAACACATATTTCTAAAAAAAGGTGCGTACACATGTACAGATTTTTCTGTTTGATCTATCTGGTAAGAACAAAAACCTGGAAATGTATGGGACAAATGCATACTTGCCTACTTTTGAAAAGTCGTTTCAGGGAGATTATAGATCACACTGTAGGGCATCGTGTGGAGTGCAGTTGAGGGGGCGTACCACATTTTACCCAAAGGGTGTGTCTACTGTCACTCAGGGGTGTGCCCCGCAGTGGCAGGTAAAAAGTAAAGTACAAAGTGCAGTACTGGCTACACACACTGATATCTCAGCTACATGGTGACAGACATGGTGCTTGGGCTGGGGGCCACATGCTGTGTCCCTTCCCACAGTACTACCAGCCTTCCTTTTAAAGCCTGTCCCTGTTCGTTTTTGACTTGTGCATGCAGAGTCCATATTGTGAAAGGAGGCGGCTTAGGGGATTTCTGGAGCTGCGCTTCAATTTGCAGGCCACCGGGGTACTCAGCCACACATCATAAGACATTATACACAGCACTCCCCTCCAATATTACACCCTGTACACACAGCACATTCTACAAAACACCATAATATATCACATGCAGCTTCAACCCATATTACACCCATTACATATACACAGCACCCCCTCCCCCATATTACACCCTGTACAGTACACACAGCACAATGTACAAAACACTATAGTATATTACATGCAGATTCCCCCCCATATAACACGTATTTACATATACACAGCACCCCCTCCCCCATATTATACCCTGCACAGTAGACACAGCACATTGTATAAAACACCATAGTATATCACATGCAGCTTCCCCCCATATTACATCCATTTACATATACACAGCAGCACCCCCCCCCCATATTACACCCTGTGCACAAAGCATAATGTACACAACACCATAATACATTACACACAGCTAGTACATGCAGCACATTGCACACAACATATTAAATTATACATAGCAGCCCCATATTACACCCAGTTGTTACCATATAGGCATATAGATATTGTTTTATACCATCATTAATGTAATGTGATTTTAACCATAGTATATATTATGTATGTGTATATAAAAATAGGAATAGCTTAATAATTAGGACATCAGAGTTTAATGTTTAGACATCGTAGTATAGCTTTTGGGTTTACTAAATAATATGAATGACCACTTTGTAACATATCAAATGCAACTGAATTCATTTAGGAGACAAAATGTCTAAGGCATACTATTAAGCAGATAGAGTGTTGCTACCCTCCCCAGATATATCTATATTTATTAATTAAGCAATATTATATAGACACTATGGGCCAGACTCCAGCCATCTGGTTTCCTTTCTGGAGAATGTAGACTGCTAGTACATCATCCAAGTTACATTGCAGGACAGGACACTATTGTATTTTGACAACAGGAGTGTAAAATAGATTGATGCACAGGGAGAGACCAGAAACAGGAGATCTCGCAATGGAGATTACCACTAGCATCCAGACAAGCAGGAGACCCTGTCACCATTAGCATCCATAAATTCAATAACGTCATGAGAACAGGGAACTTCAATCCATGTATTTGTGATATAAGGAGAGAGATAGAGTAGACATTCACTCACAGACACACACGGACAGTCAGCAAGAAACCCATTCAGTGAGTCAGGAGGAGAGATGTGAGACAGTAGCAGGAGAGAGAACGGAACCGAAGCAATGGGCTGGAGTGAGAGACTGACAGTAAATATGGCAGTTATGAATGGGTAGAGGTATAAGTTATGTCAGTATTGTAGCAGTCTGTCTGTCAATTGTTTAATGTCGTTTTATGTAATATAAGCAAGGAGGTGTATATAAATATATATATAATAGCATATACATCAATTACTGTGTTAAAATTATTCTGTATGGTTTGTTTTGCCTATAAATAAAATCCTCCAATTGGAGCTAAAATTACAAGTCATGAACTCTTATATTTGGGAATCGGGTTATTGCAAGTATTAGAATATAATTGCAGATGTTAAATATATGTGTTATATCAATACAAGATATAATAAATATATTTTATATAATAATATCTCAATCTCAATAATTATTATTGGGCTAAGAGATATATGATCCCCAAAATAAAACTCTACACAGTACACACACATAATACACCAGCCCCCATTTCCTCAGTGCACACAGCACTCACCTGGCTGTGTTGTTGCTCATGTCAGGGACTTGCAGGGAACCAGCCATGTGGTGAAGAAGGGAGGCAGAGGTGGAGAGGCAGGAAGAGCTGGTCTGTGTAACACGGAGCTGAGCGTGGGGGCGGGCCCAGCCTCAGGGAAGCCCCGACTGCAGTGCCAGATGACCTGATGCACAGACTTCCGGTCTGTACTCACAGGAGCTGGTCACTGCTACCCATAACACCGCGGTGGCCGGCTGTGACTCCCCCCATACAGGCCCGCCCCCCCGCCAGTACGGACGCGCACATGCGCAGTCCGAATGTCCAGAAAATAATCCCAGAAACCGGGAGGTATGAGGGGCTTTGCGGGGCAGCGGGAGTATCAAGCAAAGAGCGGGACCCTCCCGCTGAATGCGGGAGGGTTGGCAAGTATGGACAAATGACAATCAAAAAATAGTTCCCAAACGCTTCAAAACAGATAGTGATCAGTCAAATTGTTTAAATCATTCTGATATAACAAGTTTATCAAAGCATATATTTTTTTCTGTTTTCCTGCATTTGGGTGGAATTTTTTATTGTCATATGCATACATTTCCAGGTTTTTGTTCCCACCAGATAGATCAGACAGAAAAATCAGTAAGTGTGTACGCACCTTAAGAAATAAATAAGAGGCCGCAAGATATCTTGATGATCTAATTTTTTGAAACAATTTTTTTTTACACATTCGCCAGCAGGGGGCGGGAGCCGCTCATTAATATTCATTTATTCACTGCACACTGGTCCCGATCATTACATATGCACGATCGGGACCAGTGAGTGTAGCGGCTCCCTAACACAGCCCCCTGCCAGCTCTGGGGGGCTCTCCCTGTGTCCCCGACAGCCTTCCTTCACCCCCACAGTGTCCGGCACAGGCAGGGAGGCTTCCATCTCCCTGCCTGCAGCCGTCCCCCAGCTCCCTGGCGGCATTCGCCAGGGGGGTTAAAATTTGCAGCCAGGGGCAGAGAGCCCCTGAGGCGTTGAATAGGGCGGAGGGGTGGCTGCCAGGCGAATCTCCCTGAAGGGAGAATTGCGGCACAAGTGCAGCGAATCCTAAACAGGATTCGCTGCTGGCTGCAATTCTACCCATTAAATACCTGCCTATGTCAGTATTATGGTTGTGTCATACCTCCCAACATGACCCTCTCCAGGAGGGACACAATGCTCTGTTCCTGCATTTCCCTCTTAATGTATGATTGCCATCACCTGTGTTAAACAGGTTCATTTCTAAGAAAGGTGCTTCGACACAGGTGATGGCAATCATACATTAAAATGGAAATCTAGGAATAGAGAATTGTGTCCTACCTGGAGAGGGTCATATTGGGAGGTACAGTATGGTTGTGTGGCTGTCGCTCTGCAATGGGGCATAGTATCACTGCCACACTGTGCATTGCATCACTGCTGTCTACCTTCATAGTGTCACTATCAGACCTGTTATTGGTGTCCCAGTAGTTGTGTCTGTGACATCACTAAGAGTGTAATTGCTGTGGCCAGTGTCATGTTGTGTGTATTTGTCACTCTGCATCATGTCACAGGAATAACTGCTACACGCTCTGTTACATCATCAGTGCTGCAGTCAGTGCTGTGTGCTATGTCTTTACATTGCATTGATTCACCTCCATATGTACACATCTGCTGTTTTTTTTTTTTTTAAATTCTTTATTAAGTTTTATATTACATACATTCTACAGACATTTTGTTACATTCATAAATGCTTACAAACAACATTACCTTACATTACATTACATTAGACATACAACATGGTACAGACAATCCAACACAAGAACAATCATACCTGTGTTAACATCTTATTAAAGTGCTATGTGCCGTATTCACTACTCTTTTTTTTCCCCTCTTTATAGCTGACCATTCTGCCCTTATCTTTATGATCATCTGCAGTTTTATCTCCTTCTGTCGACTCATCTATATTCAATTGCTTCTCCCCTATTGGATCCTCCATCTAAGGCATATAATATCAAGGGATAACTTCTTTTCCATTGCGTACACCATTACAGGGATATCAAACAACAATCCCCAAAAAAATAATATTAATTTCCTAAGTTAAAGAACACCTTCGTAGTGTCACAGTTATATATACTTTTACATTTATAGTGTTTATTTACTCTACCTTAACGTGGAATTACTTTCTATTTTTTTTATAATCATGAATTTTTATTTGGTAATACTTCTTATCTGTTTACAAACTTTTTGGATACAAAGGTTGTATGAGTACATTACACGTTGGGTAGTACATCATGTAAAATAACAGAGTTGATTTATCACTTTAACCATTTCTTAGTAGTTTCGTTTCATCTGTGTAGTGAAAGTTTCACAGAAAGTTCTTGTACTCAGTCTTGTGCATGACAAATCAGTTGTGATCCAAGGTCATGCATATACCAATGGAGTTTTTGAAATTAACAATTAACATTTAACATTAATAAACATTTGTTAACATGACACAGCAGAGCACGTTCTCTTTTTTGTTGTTTCGTAGTGTGTGAGATTTCTTTATCGTGTGGGTATACGCTTTGATATAGTCAGGTTTTGACTTACACACAAACACTTTCTGTGTCAAAAATATTACAGATAACATTTTTTAAAAGATTACAGTTAAGCTTACTTAGGAGGTTGTAGGTTGAAAGGTAGAAGAGCGAGGGGGTTGTAAGGACGGGTTCGGGAGTTGATTCATGGGAGAGGGGAGGGGTGTGGGGTAGCGGGGGTATGTGTAGTATTGAGAGATAATGAGGGAGGGAAGGGGGGGGAGAGAATAGAGAGAGAGAGAGAGAGAGAAAGGGGGGAGGAAGAAAGATGTAGAGAGGGAGAGGTGTTGCGCTGGGTCTCCAGGGGAGCCACAGGACTTGTGTCAGTAGTTTTTGTCCCGGGAGTCTTCCACTACAGCCAGGACTTGAGGTAAATTATGTCTGTTTTGATTAGGTATCTGGAATTGTTTGGGGTGTGTATGTTATTGGGGTATACATATGCGTAGTTGATGTGTTACGTATGGGGAGAGTGATTTGATGTAGTTGTCCCATAAATTGAGGAATTTTACGTGGGTATGTTGGGTGCTTGTGTGGTTTCCCAACCACGTCAATTTAAAGAACATGAAAAGTTTATCTTCGAAAATTTGTAAGGAGGGAGGGAGGTGGGATAGCCATAGTTGCAGGATGTATTTTCTAGCCACGCCAGCAAGTATAGAGAGGATTCTTTTTTCCTCTGGGCTATTGTGTAGGTAGGATTTTGTAACCCCTAGGATCGCCCATTCTGGGGAGCTGGTGAACCGTATTTTCATTGTGTGGTTAATAAAAGCGGTGATTTTTGTCCAGAATTCTTGTATTTTAGGGCAATCCCAGAAGCAATGTTTTAGGTCTGCACGTGTATGGGCGCATTTAGGGCAGGAGGGTGAGGGGGTAATGCCTATTTGGGCGGCTCTTGATGGGGAAATATAGCTTCTGTAACATATTTTATATGTCATTTCTTTATAGGAGATATTTGGCATATTTTGGAAAGATTGTTGTAGTGATTCCAGTATGTCTGGGTAGGTTAAATGTGGGAAAATTTCAATACATTTATGTATACCTGTAGAGTGACTTCTTGAGAATAGGGGTGTCTTAATGATGGAGTAGAAGAGAGATATGAGTTTGGGTGTATCGGTGGGTAGTGCAAAGCATGCGTCTAGTGGGTTAGAATAGTCTCTGTTTGTTAGGTCCCTAAGGACTGCTTGTGTATAGTGTTGTGCTTGATGCATTGCTAGTGTATGTGAACTGGTAAATGTATACTTGTTTGTAATCTGGGATATGTTGAGAGGTTTTAGTGTTTTGGTGTTAGTGAGGTGCTTTATAGAAGATAATCCCATTTTTGTCCATCTGTTGAACGGGGGGCCTGACTTTCCCTCTTGGAACGCTGGATTACGTAAAAGTGGGAGATGCAGGGATTTTTGGGGGTTTAAATTCCAGCTTTTACGGATTTTAAACCATATTGTTCTGGTGGACATCAAGAAAGGGTTGTCTTGTATTGAGGGGGGAATGTTTCTTTTATCTATGTGTAGGAAAGCTATAAGATGTATATTTGGTAGTAATTGCTGCTCTAATGCTGAGTTGGCGTAGCTGCTTGTGGAGTTTAGCCAGTCTTTTATATATCTGCATATTGCCGCTTGGTTGTATAGTGCTAAATGTGGGAAGTTTATGCCTCCCTCTTTCTTACTTTTTTGGAGGATTTTTAGGCTCATCTTGGGTTTTTTGCCTGACCATATGAATTTGCTAAAGGCACTGTTGATTTGAGATTCATCTTTGTTTGATAGTATAATTGGGAGAAGTTGGAGGGGGTAAAGAAGCTTTGGAAATGATATCATTTTTATGAGGTGAGCTCGTCCCAGAAAGGATAGTTGCAGGTCTTGCCAGTGACGTAATTCAGAGATGACTTTTTCTATTATTGTCGTTATATTTAGTTTATAAAGTAGGGTTAGGTTTTTAGGGAGCTGGACTCCCAAGTAGGGGATGCTGGTCGTGGCCCATGTTAGTTTAAGTGGTCTTGCCCAGGCGGGGCAAGTCTGGTTTGAGAGGGATAGGGCTGTAGATTTCTGTACATTTATCGAGAAGCCTGAGACAGATCCGAACTGTTCTATTTTTGAGATCACAGTTTGTAGACTGGTCTCAGGATTACCGAAAAACAGCAGTAGGTCGTCTGCGAATGCCAGGGTTTTGAGTGATTTGTTGCCAATATTTATTCCTTGGAATTCGGGCATGCCATCCAAAAGTCTTAGTAGGGGGTCTAGGGAAAGGTTAAAAAGGAGGGGTGATAGGGGGCATCCCTGGCGGGTGCCTCTATGTAGAGAGACTGGTTCCCCAATTAGGTCGTTAACTATTAGTTTTGTGGTCGGGTTAAAGCATAGAAAAGAAAAGTCGTATGGTATTTACAAACCTCGTGCCAAAGTGCCTGTGCTCTAATACTCCATACAGATGTTCCCAAGTTATCTTGTCAAATGCCTTTTCTGCGTCAAGGCTTAATAAGATGTTATGTTTTTGATTGTTGGCTGTAGCAGATGCTATGGCCGCTATTGCAGATCTCACTCCCTGGACGGAGTGTCTGCCTTGTGTGAAGCCTAATTGGGAATGTGTTATTATGTTTGGCATTAAAGATTGTAGTCGAGTCGCCATTATTTTTGCCAGCAGTTTAAAGTCTTGGTTTAGCAGTGTTATGGGGCGGTAGGAGTCTACTTTTTCCATGTCTTTTTTTTGGTTTGGGGAGTAAAATGGTGTGTGCTTCATTGAAGTCTGGGTAGTTTGGGTGTTCTCTCTGGAGAAGCTGGAACAACTCCAAAAGGGTAGGCATTATATCGGGTTTTAGAAGTTTGTAGTACTCTCCACTGAACCCATCTGGTCCCGGAGATTTGTTTAGTTTTAGGATTTTTATTGCTGAGCTTAGTTCCTCTGCTGATATGTCAGCATCTAAGAGTGATATCTGCTCTTCCGATAGCCTTGGGAGTCCAGCCTCCTCATAGAGAAGAGATGGCGGGGATGTGGGGGCGTGGGGCGGTGAGTATAAGTTTGAGAAGAATGTGTGGAATTGGTTTGCGATAACTGTATGAGAAGTGTCATAACCTGTTTGTGTTTTTAGGCAGGTTACATATCTTTTTCTATGCTGTTGGCGGACCATATATGCCAGTAGTTTACCAGATTTTCCTCCCCAATTAAAATATTTTTGTTTGCTGTAGTCAACTTTCAGTTGGGCTTCATGGTTTAAATAGGTTTCCATGAGGGTTTTGTGTCGGGAATATTCCATTTTGTTATCCTCTGTTGGTCCGTCTACATAAGCTCGATAAGCTTTGTTTAGGTTTGTAGAAAGATTTAGGAGTTTATTTCTCCTTTCTTTTCTTCTACGGGATATGTAGGCAATAATATGCCCTCTCATAACTGCCTTTGAGGCAGATCAAAAGAGGATAGGGTTTGTTTTGTGACAATCATTATTTGTAGAGTACTCACTCCACTTTGATTCTAGGAATTTACGAAAGTCATCCTGTTTGTATAGATAAGAAGGGAATTTCCAAGTAAAGTTCGAGTTTATAGGGTTCTGGAAGTTTATGTTTAAATGGATAGGGGCGTGGTCAGAGATTAATATATTTTCAATTTTTGCCTCCGTAACTCTTGGTTGAATGGAGTCTCTAATGAGTATGTGGTCAATTCTCGTGAAGAGTTGGTGCACGTGGGAAAAAAATGTATATTCCTTCTCCTTGTGGTGCAGTGTTCTCCAAGGGTCGATTAGATTATGTGTGGACGTTAATATAGTTATTCCGTCCCGTTTCCTATTGGTGCGTTGTGGGAGTGGTGGGGATCTATCTAGTGTGGAGTCGTAGGTAAGGTTGTAGTCGCCCCCTATTATGAGGTTTTGTGTGTTTTTTGCCAATAATATGTTGGAGATTTTGGTGTAAAATGATATGTTGGGAGCATATATATTCATAATAGTGAAAATTTCTCCGTGTATCTTTAGGGATAGTAGTATGTAGCATACGTCAGGGTCAATGTCTGTGTCTAGTATCTCGTATTGCAGGCATTTATGAATGAGTATCGCGACTCCTCGCTTTTTGCTTGTATATGGTGCTGCGATGCATTCTCCTATCCAGGGTCCTGCTAATTTAGCAAAGGGCCCTGCAATCCAATGCGTCTCTTGTAGAAGGATAACGTCTGCATTAAGAGATTTTAAATGTGCTAGTACTTTTTTGCGTTTTATAGCCGAGTTTAACCCCGCCACATTCCATGATAGGATGCGGAAGTCTCGTTTAGTTTGTAGTGTGTTAGTCATTGTTGGTGTGTATGGTGTGTTATCCGATACCTGATTTTCGATGTCGATCTGACAATTCTATTGTGTGTGTTGAAGGAGACACCTGGTCCCAGCAAGCCAGATGTTCCTGTTTTTCTTCTATGTAGCTTCGCCCCAGAGATCCAGCGCAAGGAGCAGAAAGTAAAGGTGGGAAAAAGGAAGGATAGAGTGGGAGAGACAAGGTAAACATAAAAACAATTAACCAAGGTGCATACATATTTTTCTAAACACTTTAACCATAACCTGCCGACCATATGTTCCTGGAAAGGAAACATCCAACAGGGCAGGGCTAGAAATAAACCCTTGTGCCCAGGGCCGTCTTAACAATCTACTGGGCCCCTGGGCAAAATAATTTTTAGGGCCCCCCTCCACCCACCTATGTGCAGCAGCAGAGGAGGGCTGGGAGTTGTGTGGCGGGGATCCGGGCAGCGGCATCTGTCTAGGCGACTCATCGGTGGCGGCGGTGATCCAGGCAGTGGGGGGGGGGGGGGCTGGGAGCTTGATGTAGCGGTGTGTGGTGGGGATCCAGGCAGCAGCTGTCAGCGTTGTCTGTCCAGGCAGCTCGCTCAGAACTTGATGTAGCGCTATTTGCTGCCGGGCAGGAAGCGCTGCAGATTTTGAAAAGATTGGCCGGACACTGATTGGCTGAGCGTCCGGCCAATCAACGTCCGGCCAGAATTTTCAGAATCAGCAGCGCTTCCCGCCCGGCGGCAAATAGCGCTACAGCAAGGTCTGAGTCACCACTGCCTGTATGGACAACGCTGACAGCTGCTGCCCGGAGCATCCCCGACATATGCCGCCCAGATTGCTACATCAAGATCCCAGCCCCCCGCTGCCTGGATCACCGCCGCCACCGCTGAGTCGACGCTGACAGCCGCTGACCGCATCCCAGCCGCCCACCGCCATTCCCCAGAGCAGTGCCGTCTTCCCCAGTGGGCTGGGCCCCTACAATCCTTGGGCCCCTGGGCAACTGCCCATTCAGCCCAATGGGAAAGACGGCCCTGCTTGTGCCCCAGTCGGCTGAACCATTAAATATTTGAGTTACAATTGTGCCGTGAGTATTTCAGTCGTTTGGGGGGAGGTTGAGTTGTTCTCTCGCCTCTTGGGGAGTAGTGAACAGCAGGGATTTTCCATCTATCAGAACTCTCAGCTTTGCTGGGTACTGTAGTGTGAATTTGTATTTGTTTTCATACAGAAATTTGCATATAGGGCTGAATTCTCTTCTCTTGTTTGATACTGCTGCAGAGAAATCCTGAAATATCAGCACTGGAAATTCTCTGAGTGTTAGTGTGCGGGATTTCCTGTAGAGGCGAAGGACATTCTCTTTGTCTCTAAAGTCCAGGAATTTTGCTATGACCTGTCTGGGCTTTGAAGTGTTTGGCGCCCTTTCCGGTCCTATGCGATGTGAGCGTTCAATTTGAATGGTTCCATTGGGTGTTGGAACTTTTAGGGCATGTGCTAGATCTACGCTCAGTAAATCTTGTAGGTCCCCTCCCTTAATTGATTCGGGAATTCCCACAAACCGTAGATTACACCTTCTTTTGCGATTCTCCAGTTCATCTATTTTAAGCGCCATTTCTTCCAGCGCCGCTGAGATGGGGTCTATTGTGTTTTGGAGAGAAAGTGTAGTGTCCTCCAAGTCACTTATTCTGGTTTCTAGATCTACTATGCGTTTTGTGTTTTTGTCGATCTTGGAGACAATAGAGTCCAAAGATGTTTGAATCGAGTTCAACTTTGCATCTGTAGAGGCTTGCATAGTGTCCAGTTTTTTTCTCCAGTTGTTGGAAGAATGACATTTCTGGGGTAGGGGAATCAGATTGTACTGAGGTAGGTTCTGGTCCTGGAGACGGAGAGTGTGGTTCTTCCGTGGTAGTGGTTTGTTGGGCTAGTGGGTTTTTGAGCTGTGGTTTGGGACCTGGTTTGTTTGGTTTAACCATATTTTGAGGTATGTGATATGGTTTCTGTATGAATTTGTCCATACCCTAGAGAGCGAGAGTTTGTAGGTTTGATTGCTAGCAGGCTAGTTTAGATCCTCTTCTATATCAGCGAGCATTTTGTGGCACTCATGTAGACTGGTATGATGTTCAATGGAACATTGGATGGTCAGCAAGTCATTTGCTACATTTTATTTTATCAGTGTATGCGTTTCTTTAAAGGGTGAGTAAGTGATTCAATATTGTGGAGGAGCCCAAAATGTTGGTTTTAGTACTTCTATATGGGTGTCCTGGTGGTGCGACACATAGAATTATAAAGGAAACAGAAGGTCTGTTTTTAGCTGAGGCTAAAGCAGGTGCACCGTTGCGAGTTGACCACTAGATGGTAGTGGCGTGTAGGCTATAACCCAGTGTGTTTTCCTGGTCACAGAGCTCGCAGTAAAGGTACAGACCCCAATATCAATGGTACATTGTGCTTTATATGTTGAAAGGGGGGAGCGGGGCAGGGAGGGGAGAGTGGTAGAGGTATTTGGTACAGTTGAGCTTGTTGGATCGAATGCTTTACCGTTTATGGGGCTGTTTTGATTTAATATACAGGGTTTGTCCTTTGAGTGTCTTAGTTTCTGTCCGATGTTGTCTCAGCCTGGTTATTTTGCAGTGGCAAGCCAGATGTTGGGTGTCTGTAGGAGTACAGCGGAGATAGGGGGGCAGTAGTTTTATCTGTCCTCCAGTGGGTCCAGATTTATTGTAGGTGTATCAAGCCACTGGGTTTATAGCAAGTCTGATGTTCAGTGCTATATGGAGTGTCTATCTCTCTCCGTCTCTTGAGACAATTTTGGTCACCTTGTGCAGGTTGTGGAGTTGGTGGCAGGGGGGAATGTGCAGCGGGGGAAGGGCGCTGGATTTGTCAGGGCAGTTCTTATGGCTGGCGTGCTATTTGAGGTGAGGGCGCCCAGTGGTACACTTTGCGGTCCTTCAGGCACCGCACCTGGGAGCCAGGCCTCTGTATCGGTCTCCCCTGTGCAGTCTCAGCACCCTCTCTCCCCGTCCCAGCGCCCCCTTCCCGGGTCGTCCAGGGGGTTTTGCGTCACCTGGCAGTTTTGTGGGGGGCAGTTGTACTCACTCAGACCTGTTGCTGTTTGTGCAGCGGTGATGTAGACGGCCAGAACGGGTGCAGGCTTCTCCTTGAGGTGTTAACCAGCGTCACCGGCTGGTATGCGGAGTCCGCTGGCATCTATCTGCAGCGTTGTTCTGATCTCCGCGTCTGGTCTCTCCCGTGCGCGCCGCGGTCCCCGCTTGTTTGGTGTTTGTGGGCGCCGCTCAGAGTGCTCCGGCAGCGTCCCGTCGAGGTCTTCGGCGGCTTCTCACGGCTGCTGCAAGGAGGCACCGGGGTGGGGAGGGTTCGCCTCGGGGGGTTGGTATTGCTTTAGGCGCCGGTGGTAATGGCGTCTCTGTCTCTGTCGGCGTGGAGGCCTCAGAAACGTGCAGGCCAGGCTCCGGTGGTTATTCCGCTTGTATCTCTGCAGTAGACCTCTTGTTGGAGAGGTCAGACTTTCCTCTATTTGGTGTTGTTGAGTTTTCCCTTTTTTTGCTAGGGTAGAGGGTGGATGGATGAGGATTTTTGGTGTGGGAGCTGGAGAGCTTTCTAAAATGCGGCCATCGCGATGCTCCGCCCACCGGAACTACCGGAATTACTTTCTAACTTTAATTTGTGTGTCTACTTATTACTGCAAGGTAATTTTTTATCCATTATTTGATTTGCTTCCTGCCATATTTTTACTGCCTGCACGACCAATGGTAAATCCCCCAGGTGTTTTTTGCACTGAATTAATCTGAATTTTGGGGGTGTATTTGGGGTAGAGACCTTTACCAGTTCACTTATCAAATGGCTATTAGCCTCCTCTTCCTTAAACCACGGCCTTTATTGTGCCAATTGTGTTGCTATATAATATAGCCTGAAATCCGGCAATCCTAACCCGCCTTTTGATTTTGGAATCATTAGATCATTTATTTTGATCTTTGAACGGGTACCATTCCAGATAAAGGAACTTACTATACTGTTAAGTTTTCTAAATAGAGATTTGGGTAAAAAAAACGGCGAAGGGTGTAATATGTACAGAAATTTCGGAAGAATAGTCATTTTTACCAAATTTATCCTTCCAGTGGCTATCAGGGGCAATCTACTCCATGTTTTTATTTTCTTTTTTAACCACTCCATCGGGGGCGTATATTTAAATCTATATATTCCTTTGGGTCTCGAGATATATATACTCCAAGATACTTGAAGACGGACACCCATTTCAGTTGGAATGAAGATACTTGTATGTAATTGCCCAGGTTACCCACTGGAAAGACACTTGACTTTGCCCAGTTTATCCTAAAGCCCGTATAATCTCCGTATTCCACTATCATCTTCAAAATCAACGGGAGGGATGTCTTATATTCCTTTAAAAATATTAACAAGTCGTCCGCATATAGCGTTATCCTTTCCCCTTGATCTTTTACCCTGAAGCCTATGTCCTCCGGATATTGCCTAATCAGACAGGCCAACGGCTCTATCGCCAGGGCGAACAGGGCCGGGGATAACGGACATCCCTGCCGTGTTCCCCTACCGAGACTGAAGGGCAGTGATGTCCATCCATTAACGGATACTCGAGCCAGTGGCTCGGAATATAACAATTGAAGCCACCTCAAAAAATTTGGACCAAATCCATATGCCCGGAGGACCTGCCATAGATAGGCCCATTCCACCACATCAAAGGCTTTTATGGCATCTAATGAGACCACTGCCCCTTTGCTCTCATCAGCGCCCCTCAGCTGCAGATGCGAGTAGAGCCTTTGGATATTTATACTCGTCTCCTTCCCGGGAATAAAACCTGTCTGGTCGGTATGAATTAGTTTAGTAATATGTTTATTGAGTCTATTGGCAAATATTTTAGCAATCACTTTGGCCTCAAAAGAGATAAGTGAAATAGGCCTATATGAATCCATATCTAATGGGTTCTTATCTGGTTTCAAAATCAGTATAATTTTGGCTTCAGACATAGATTTTGGGATAGCCCCCGTGGCAAATCCCTCCCCGAGGGTTCTATACAAAAAAGGGGCCAGGATATCAATATATTGTTTATAGACCTCGCCAGGTATACCGTCCAGGCCTGGGGCTTTTCCTGAGGGTAATGATTTTATTGCCTCGATGACTTCTTCCATCTTCAAATGGGCCTTCAGTTCCCATATACTGTACCTGCCTCGTCTAATTTGGGGAGCTTAATATTATCCAAATATTGTTTTATTTTCACTTCGCTAAACTGGAGCTTACTAGCATATAGTTGCCTAAAATATGTTGCGAATGCTTCCCCTATCTGGGAGGCGGTATTTACTACCGTGTCTTCTTGATTATTAACCGCCAATATAATATTGGATGTTTTCTCACATTGCGCTAAAAAGGCAAGATATTTCCCTGCTCGGTCTTCATTCTGGTACCTCAAATTTGCCCTATGCATCATAATAGTTTGGTTGACCTTCTTAATCGCCTCTAGCCATTTCCCTTTGGCCTCCTGCCAGTCCCTATATGCATCCTCTGAATTATTTATGCAGTATTCCCTTTCCAAATCCACGCATTTCTTCTCTAAAGACAAGATACCATCTCTACTTTTTTTTTTGGCTTCAGCAATGCACTTCCTGAGGGTGCCTCTTATATACGCCTTAAAGGCATCCCAAACTATGGGAATGCCTGCTGAGCCCTCATTGCTCTCCCAAAAGTTCTGCCACTGGGCCGCAAGATCAATATTTTGATCAATACTGCGCAACCACATGGGGTTAAATCTCCAAAAGTTACTTCCCCTTTCATTAGATGCCTCAAATTCCATACACACTGGGGAATGGTCCGATATACCCCGCGCTTTATACTCGATCTTGCGGACCTTTGGCGCAAACTCCATGGAAACCAACATCAGGTCAATCCTAGAAAAGGCAACATCTGTTTGGATGTCTGAGACCTTCTCCATAATTCTCTGCTCAGAGCCTTTTATGGCCTCCATTAATTGTTGTAGTGTAATTTCATGCTCCTCCTGCGAGCTACTACTTTTTACCGGAGTTGACATAGGGGTAGTTGTGGGGGTCTTTGTGGTAGGTTGAGAGCGGGCATACCTTTCTAATCGGGCTGCCGCACATGCGTTCCCGGTTTTGCCCATCTCAGATAGTGGTGTATAGGCGTATGGACAGTTTATATGGTGCCTGCTTACGGTGCAAGAACAACTGCTCAGTGGTATACAAAAATAAGGGCGCACAGGGGAAGGTCCTAGTGTGTGTCTTTTTCATGGCCGATCCAGGATTTTTTAAGGGCCAGGAGTTTCTTCCCCTCTAGGTGAGTTTCAGATAGACATATAATGTCAGCCCATAATGTTTAAGCTGGTTCAATACAAGGGAACGTTTTATCTTATCATTTATCCCGCGGATATTCCACGCGAGTGCTTTAATCAAACCTGAGGGCATAATAGCTGTACTTTCCCATCACTATTCTCATAAAACGGGCCTGGGACTTCCTTGTCCCCACAGAGCCCCTCCAATATACTACCAATATGTACGATTTATGTTTTCCCCTGTAGCGAACCAGCTGTATACAAATTAAGCACCCACACACGACGACAAATAAATTTACACAACACTTAACACTTACATACACAAAAATCCCCATCCCTTTCGTACGCCCTCCCCCTCCCTGTATACCAATCCCCCCCCCCCCCAAGGTATACTTAAATTCCCTTCCCTTTGCTCTTTTCCCTAGGGGCTTAACTTCACTTAGCCACCAACGGGCGGGGAGCCCCCCTGAAACATCATTAATTAATTTAAAGTCTCGCTGTCTGCCAATTGATGCTTTCCTGGAGCCCATTTATCGATCGAACATGCTGCTTCTTTTGGATTCACAAAAAATATGGTTTCCCCACCCGCCACCACCCTCAGCTTGGCGGGGTACACCATAGAATACTTAAGGCCTCTTTCACGTAGTCTACGTTTTATCTCAATGAATTTCGCTCTTTCCTTCTGTATCTCGACTGTATAATCAGGGAAGATTGATATTTTAGCCCCAATATGTTCAATAGGGCTTTTTACTCTAGCAAGTCGAATTACTGTATCGCGGTCTTGGAAGTGCAACATTTTGATTATCATCGTTCTTGGTGGGGCACCTGGAGGTAATGGCCTAAGGGGCACCCTGTGAGCTCTTTCTATTGAGAAAAACTTGGAGAAAGATTCAGCTCCAAACTTTTCTCTTAACCATTGTTCCATATATTTTATAGGCTCGGTGCCTTCCTCCCTTTCGGGCAGTCCAACAATCCTCACATTGTTTCTACGACTCCTCCCCTCTAAATCAGAGATTTTATTTTTCATTTCTCTCATTTGGTTGGACAACAAATCAATTTTCACCTCCATTTTGTTGCTGCTATCTTCCAGCTTTGATACCCAGGATTCTGCCTCTTTTATTTGTTCTTTTACTATTTTCAAATCCTGCCTTATGTTGGCCACATCTGTTTGGATGTCTGAGACCTTCTCCATAATTCTCTGCTCAGAGCCTTTTATGGCCTCCATTTATTGTTGTAGTGTAATTTCATGCTCCTCCTGCGAGCTACTACTTTTTACCGGAGTTGACATAGGGGTAGTTGTGGGGGTCTTTGTGGTATGTTGAGAGCGGGCATACCTTTTTAATCGGGCTGCCGCACTTGCGTTCCCGGTTTTGCCCATCTCAGATAGTGGTGTATAGGCGTATGGACAGTTTATATGGTGCCTGCTTACGGTGCAAGAACAACTGCTCAGTGGTATACAAAAATAAGGGCGCACAGGGGAAGGTCCTAGTGTGTTTCTTTTTCCTTGGCCTGGCAGGTGTTAACACCACCTTTATCTCCTTTTTATTAACTATGGCTGGAAAAATGTCTCTGGTGATACAGTCCCCACAAAAGTCAGAACAGGTGATATAAAACGATATTACCTGAGAATTTATTGACCAGCAATCGTCCCTGTGGGGTTTTTATACCATGGGGTCTCTCCCTCCGGCACCCCGGTTCCAGAGCTTTTTCCAAGGGGATATTTTCCCCAGATGGTCAGGCCGCCTGAGGCCAGTGAGGAGCCCCCACAGACAGGCTCCCTTCTCCTGCTGCTGTCCTCCTCCTGGCGCAAACGCCGGACCTCCTCTCCCACTGGCAGCTCTCTCCAAAGGGTTGCACAGCGCTCCTGTGCTTCTCGGCAGTGTGTGTCGCAGCAGACCACTGCGTCACGGCCACTCACGTCCTCACTGTGTGCCCGTGCCCTGGCGGCTCTTTCCGCCGCGTGTCAGGGAGGCACACTCCGGCTTCTCGGCGGTGCGTGCTTTAGCAGGCCACCGCGTCACGACCACTCGCGTCACCTCTAGGCGCCCGGGCTCTAGCGGCGCTTTCCACCGCACATCAGGGAGGCTCACGTCACACTCCGGCTCCCTCTCCAATCTCGCACAGGCAGCAGCAAGGGAGTAACAGCCTCACACACGGCCGACAGCAATGGAAGATCAGCGTGTGCAGGCTAGGACCAACATCACCCCCCACAAGGTTAGTTTTTTCTGGGCAACGATATGCTTTGCAGGATTACATCCAGGGAGCTCTCCTTTCCACGTCTCCTCACTCCCGCCCTGCCGTGGCCACACCCTGTTTAGAACATTTGCACAAATCAGACTTTAAGGCAAAAAAAAATGTATGTATATGTGTCCAGCGCTTCTTTTGTTCCCATCCACTAATCACACCAATACCAGAACGACACAAATGTATTTACAAAAGAGCACCAACCATCAGGACTAGCCTGGTAAAAAGTGCTGCCCCACCTGCAAAGTCCATGACGACTATAAAGTCAAAAGGTTTTTTCAGGTGTGGAGTATGCTTGGGTTGTAGAGGGAACCCAGGAGATTCCTCCAAAATTAATGAAGTGACTATAATAACAAAGTCTTTAAAATGAGAGATTTTGTCACTTGTAATAGTAGCAATGTCATCTACTCTATAGGGTACAAATGTGATCTGTGGTATGTGGGACGTATGTCCAGACAACTTAAAACCTGGAGGAACATAAGGAAAGGTGTGATGACGCATGCGTTGTCTGAGCACTTCAGAGTTAAACATAATAGTTGCCCTTCAGGAGTTGTACGGTTTTGTGGTTTGAGACAAGTGAAGGAGAATTGGAGACAGCAGGGATTGGCCAAAAAATTGGCCAAAGCAGAAATGCAGACAATATATGAATTAAATACTATGATCCCCGCTGGCCTCAACTCCGATTTCAAGATTAAGTGGTTCTTGTAAACATTTGTCATCTGTTTATTACCCATTCAAATACATTGTCCATATAACCATCTGTTTACTGGTTTATTCTCTGTATAGATCTATGGATATTACTTGAGAAGTCCGGCACGCGTTTCCTAGCAACCAAGTATACAATATACGTAATCAGGAAGTGATGCGGCGGCCAAATATAGGGAAGCTAAGAACATTACTCCCATTACATCCAGGCCGGAAATGACGTATCGGCACTTTGTGCCTAGTTACAACAAAAGGCTGGAGACGCCGCGCATATACAGCTAGGAAGACGCCAGACCGGGTATGACGTATCGGCACCCAGCGCTCTGCTGCATCAGAGGCTGGTGTTGCCGTGGATACCCTGGAAGGCCTTGACAATGGCGTAACAGGAAGCCTGCGCCAAAGCATAGGACTATGGGACTTGTAGTCTTCTGCTTTGATTAGGAGTCCAGCTGCGGTGCGGGAATTATTCTGGTATTTAAGGAGCTTATGTGCAACTAGTGGGACACCTTGAAAAAGTCCTACACTGTAGCCACATATGGCTGGAACATTTTAGATTTTTAATTTTTAGAATTTGTATATTTTTATTTAGAAAATGTAAATAAATTAATTTGTATCATTACTCAGACACAGTAGAAATGACCATATAACCCTAGAACAGGAATGTCAAAACTTTTTGCGATGAGGGCCAGTTTTGGTGAGGTGAAAATGCGGTTGGCCGACCATTCAGCCTGACATTCTTTGAATTATTAATTGCATCAGAATGGTCCCCCACTCTGCCCTTATTCACTTTATGTCCCCCAGCCTGCCCCTTCACTGTATATTTCCTAGACTGCCCCCCCCTCTCCGTCCTCTGGCTCTTCCAAGGACAGGAGATGCTTGGGCTCCCGCTACCGCCCCCCTCCACTCTGCATGTTACGGGAGCAAGCTTCCCCCTTGCTGCACCCCCTCCCCACACACTGCTGTCACTGTGATTGCGGAGGAGGGTGATTTACAATTGTAGCTGCAGGGGTTGGATGCATACCAGGGCCGGACTGGGACCAGAAATCGGGCCCAGCATTTTGAGCACACTGGCCCACATGCAGTAGGTGGGACCGCGCAGCAAAAAGGGGGCGTGGTCTCATGGAAAGGAGGCATGGCATTAGAAAAAGGAGGCATTACACATTATGGAACACACCATAAAGCCCATTACACATTATGGAACACACCATAATGCCCATTACAGAATATGACAATCTGTTATGCCCATTACACATTATGACACATACTGTAATGCCCATTACATATAAGGCTACACAATTCGTTATGCCCGTTACACATTGGTGGCACACACTTTAAAATGCATGCCCATTAAGCATTGTGCATCTACTTAAGGTAATAATTCCTGGTTCATCATGGATATATATCGTTAATACACATGCAAATCCTCCTGAATAACACTTTAGGGGACCACAGTCACTCTATAGAATTAAAAAAATGCTATCCCACAGCAGAACTACAAGTCCCATCAGTGGGGCCAAAATCCCCCCACACACAGCTCTTCCAAAAAGGCCTCCCAGCCCCCAAATACACACACACTGCTCTGCCTCCTGCTTTTAAACAGTGCACTACCCCTGCTTTTACACACAGTTCATCCCCTACCCCTGACAAATTTACCTCCCACACAGTGTGTCAGTGGTGGTGGGGTTTTCCATTCCTCAGGCAAAGCGGCAGCACTCTCCCTACAGCAGTGGTCGTCCGGGTCTTCTCCATGGGGCAAAGTACCTCTTTCCACACTTAAGGTACTTTGAAGGTAGGCGGCGTGCAGCGGCTTGCGCCATAACGTCAGATGGTCAGTCCGATGTCCACAGATGCCTCTTAGCTCTGCCCTTGCCCTGACGCCAATCAGCTCTGCCTCGGCACCTCCCCACTCAAGCCGGAGCTGCTCACACTGGAAGCCGGAGGGTGGCTCAATATGGGCGCGTCATGACGCAGCTGCGTCATGACGCCATATGCAAATTATGACGCCGTCCACTCAGCACAGTGATGCCCAGGAAGCGGTGCTCACTGCTGCTGAGTGTCAGTCAGTACACACTAGCACTAGGACAAAATCGGCACAGCTGGTCATCGCCCTTCTGGCATTCGCCAGAAGAGCCAGATGGCCAGTCTGGCCCTGATGCATACTCACCCAAAAGACGCCAAACACATCTCACTGTGGCGGCCGGTACCTCCTCACTGCTGCCGGTAAGGTAAAGGCACGCTCGCCAGGGCCCCACCTTTAGTGCTGTGTGTTCCGCATCTGATGCTCCACCCGCTTTTGGCTGGAGGCTACGGGCCGCTTGAAATGACAGCACGGGACGCAATTGGCCCCCGGGCTGGACTTTGGACATGCCTGCCCTAGAAGCTGAGTGTATATATGTTAATATGCCATACCTACCAACTTTTGTAATTGTTGAACAGGACCTGCCATGCCAAAGGCGGAGCTTAGGGACAGGCGTGCATGGCCTCAAGCAAAGGGGTGTGTCAAAAAATATGTGGGTGCCAAAGGATAACAACTCCCTGCTGGCCGAGCTTCACTATTACACAAGGAGTGAGGGATCACCCACATATTTTTTTTACAGCTATTGAAATTCACCCACCCATCTATCTATCTATCTATCTATCTATCTATCTATCTATCTATCTATCTATCTAATGATTTGCCATTTATCTACCCACCCGCCCATTTATCTGTCCATCTAATGATTCACTATCTATACATCTATCCACTCAGCAACCTACCCATTTATCTACCTATCCATCTATCTACCTACCTATCGATCTATCTACGTACAGTTAATGCACTCCGTGAAAAAAATATGTGGAACCCAAAGGATAACAACTCCCTGCTGGCCAAGCTGCACTATTACACAATGGGCAGTATTCAATGAGAATACTGACGACGTGCAGGGAATCCTGTTTAGGATTCGCTGCACATTCGCCACTGCTCGCTGCGTTCCGGAGCCTCGCCGGCTCCAGTATTCAACAAGTCAGGGGCTCACTGCCCCTGACTGGCGAATTTTAACTCCTGCGGCGATGCCGCAGGGAGCCTGAGGACGGCGGCAGGCAGGGAGATGGAAGTCTCCCTGCCTGCCCCAGAACGTTTGTGGGGGAGAGGTGGGCTCCCCGGGTGCCAGGCAGCACAGGCTGCCCCCTGGGGGTGCCAGCAGGGGACCGGGTATATTCACTACACCCGATCATGCATATGTAATGATCGGGTGCAGTGAATATATGAATATCTAAAGAGCGGCTCAGCTCCGGCCCCCTGCTGGCTGGTCTGTGTAAAAAAAAATATATATATATTTTTTTAAATATATATTCATGTGCTTACAGCACATGAATAAAAATAGCATGCCCCTCCTCAGAATAAAATTCCTGATTTTTTTACACCAAATGTAAAAAACAAAACACTTTATTTTAAAAGTTCACATTCCACTTCACCATAAAAAGATAGCGATTGCTACTCGGTGAATCATGGCGAAAAAAACCTTGAAATGTATTCGCCATCTGGTCATTGAATAGGGTGATTCACCGTTTTAGTCAAAAATTCGCCTTACAGCACAAAATCGCCATAAAAACATGGCGAATCAGCCTCATTGACTACCGCCCATTGAGTGAGGGATCACCCACATATTTTTTTTACAGGTATTGAGATTCACCCACCCACCTATATATCTATCTATCTATCTTTTTATTTATTTATTTAATGATGTACTATTTATCCACCCACCCGCCCAATTATCTGTCTATGTAATGATTCACTATCTATACACCTACCCAACCAACAACACACCCATTTATCTACCTACCCATCTACAGATGGGGCCGGGCTCATCTTTGCTGGCGAATCGCCAGAACGTCACCGCTGTCGATCCGCCATCTGACTGAGATGGTGTGTGTGTGTCCGTGCGCCGGGGCAACGGGACCCTGTCCATCTCCGCTTAAGTTGGAAGGGGTGCGGGGAGGCGGTGGGGACCCCGGGTGACCGCCGACGAGCCGGCGGGGACCCCGGGGGGAAGCCGTCGAAAGGGGATGCTTGCGCATCTCGTGCGCGCGCTTTCCCTTTTGCAAATACAGATGGCGGGTGGCGGGGGATGTCGGATGGCGTCGCCATCGCCATCCCCTGCAAAGAAGAGCCCGGCTCCATCTGTATCTATCTACAGTTAATGGGCTCAGTGAAAAAATATGTGGATCCCAAAGGATAAAAACTCCCTGCTGGCCGATCTGCACTGTTACACAAGGAGTAAGGGATCACCAACATATTTTTTTACAGGTATTGAGATTCATCCACCCACCTATCTATCTAATGATCCACCCACCCATTTATCTGTCTATCTAATAATTCACTATCTATACATTTACCCACTCACCAACTTACCCATTTATCTACCCATCTATCTATCTACAGTTAATGCGCTCAGTGAAAAACTATGTAGGGCCCAAAGAATTACAACTCCCTGCTGGCCGAGTTGCACTATAAAACAAGGAATGAGGGATCACCCACGTAGTTATTTTTACAGGTATTAAGATTCACCCACCCACCTATCTATCTATCTATCTATCTATCTATCTATGTATCTATCTATCTATCTAATGATTTAGCATTTATCCACCCACCCGCCCATTTATCTGTCTTTCTAATCAGAATCAGAATCAACTTTATTGGCCATGTATGCTTGCGCACACTAGGAATTTTTTGTGGATTTACAGTGCAGCATCAAGCAGGGATGAAGGTGGGGGGGTGAAGGCATTACATACATTACATTAAGACATTACATGTGGGTAACACATACCCGCCGAGCTGCACAGCGCCTAGGCAGCCATCAGCGGCGCCACTGATGGCTGCCTAGGCGCTGTGCAGCTCGGCGGGTATGTGATTCACTATCTATACACCTACCCACCCAACAACCCACCCATTTGTCTAACTACCCATCTATCTATCTACAGATAATGTGCTCAGTGAAAAAATATGTGGGGCCCAAAGGATAACAACTCCCTGCTGGCTGAGCTGCACTATAACACAAGGAGTGAGGGATCACCCACATATTTGTTTACAGGTATTGCGCTTCACCCACTCACCTATCTATCGAATGATTTACCATTTATCTACTCACCCACCCATTTATCTGTCTGTCTATCTAATGATTCACTATCTATCCAACCTACCCAACCACCCTCCCATTTATCTACCTACCTATCTATCTATCTATCTATCTACAGTTAGTGCGCTCAGTGAAAAAATATGTGGGGCCCAAAGGATAACAACTCCCTGCTGGCTGAGCTGTACTATAACACAAGGAGTGAGGGATCACCCACATATTTTTTTTACAGGTATTGAGATTCACCCACCCAACTATCTATCCAATGATTTACCATTTATCCACCCACCCGCCCATTTATCTGTCTATCTAATGATTCACTAGCTATACACCTACCCACCCAAAATCCCACCCATTTATCTACCTAAACATCTATCTATCTATCCATATATCTATTTATCTATCTATCTACAGTTAATGCGCTCAGTGAAAAAATATGAGGGGCCCAAAGGATAACAACTCCCTGCTGGCTGAGCTGCTTTATAACACAAGAAGTGAGGGATCACCCACATATTTTTTTACAGGTATTGAGCTTCACCCACCCACCTATCTATCTAATAATTTACCTTTTATCTACCCACCCATCCATTTATCTGTCTATCTAATGATTCACTATCTATACACCTACCCACCCAACATCCCACCCATTTATTTACCTAAACATCTATCTATCTATCCATATATCTATCTATCTATCTATCTATCTATCTACAGTTAATGTGCTCAGTAAAAAAAAAGGGGTCCCAAAGGATAACAATTCCCTGCTGGCCGAGCTGTACTTTTACACAAGGAGTGAGGGATCACCCACATATCTTTTACAGATATTGCACTTTAACCACCTAGCCATTTTCTATTTCATGATTTACCATCTACCTACCTACCCAGTTAAGGATCCCACCCTCCCTGCTGGTCAAGCTGCAACATTACAAAGGGAAGAAAGTTGCTGACTGAAAAAAAGTGGGTTACTGACTTCCCTCCCACCCCCATGTCCGTTAAGCTGCCTTAGCGGACAGTGGAGGAAGGTATCAGTTTATCTTTTACTCTTTCTATTTATCTCTACCTATCTCTATCTATTTAACTGTACACTAAGTAATCACAAAGTACAATAATAGAAGAGTTCATAGCTAGAAGTCCTATTTGTGAAGACCAAATGTATACCAAAAACATATTATCAGTAATTAATTTTCATTAATTACCTGACTTCGGTCTCCTGTTGCGGTGCTTAATCTTTGTTTTTTGACTTGAGGAGGATTCTGCAGTCCAGGTCACTTTGCAGTAGTCAGCTGTTATGAACTCATCATATGTTTTATGGAGAATTCTCACCTAAAAAATGGAAATAGGCATGATAATATGTTCTCAGTATACATTGACCCTAAAGCCCTGTACACACTGGGAGTCTAGGGGCACCATCTATATAGTCAACTATATCTGTGGTTCCACTATTCACACTGAAAGAAATCTGTTACCGATATCATTCAATGATGTCCCAGTGACCTGCTGAACATGCGGGTCATAGGCTATATGGCCAAGGATGACCTGTATGTTCAGGTGAAGGGGCAGAAGGGTGGTCGTTAAGGATGCGCGGGAGCACACATCATTAACTATATTGAGTATACATACTACAGATTTGTTTTAAAGAAAAGAGATCGCTCAAAAATGCCATTCTGAGCGATAACTTTTCTTTTTAAGTAGCGTTTATGGGGCTTTAGAAAAATGAGAGGGATCCCTCACCTCTTTATCCATGCCTCTACTTTATGAACTATTCTAGCTATGATTTGTCTATTTAATTAATAATTTAACATCTATCTACCTATCCACCCAATTTATCTGTCTATCCAATGATTTACTATCCATGTGCCTACACATCCATCTATCTATCTATCTATCTATCTATCTATCTACGGTTAGGGCGCTCAGTTAAAAAATATGTGGGTCCCAAAGGATAACTCCCTGCTGGCCGAGCTGCACTATTACACAAGGAGTGAGGGATCACCCAAATATATTTTTACAGCTATTGCACTTCTACCACCCACCTATCTATCTAATGATTTAACATATATCTACCCACCCATTTATCTGTCTATCTAATGATTCCCTATCTATCCACCTACCCAACCACCCTCCCATTTATCTACCTACCTATCTATCTGTCTATCCACATTTAGTTTGCTCAGTGAAAAAATATGTGGGTGCCAAAGGATAACAACTCTCTGCTGGCCGAGCTGCACTATTACACAAGGAGTGAGGTATCACCCACATATTCTTTTACAGTTATTGAAATCCACCCACCAAACTATCAATCAATCTAATGATTTAACATTTATCCACCCAACCGCCCAGTTATCTGTCTATCTAATGATTCACTATCTATACACCTACCCACCCATTTGTCTACCTACCCATCTATCTATCTACAGATAATGTGCTAAGTGAAAAAATATGTGGGGCCCAAAGGATAACAACTCCCTGCTGGCTAAGCTGCACTATAACACAAGGAGTGAGGGATCACCCACATATTTTTTTACAGGTATTGCGCTTCACCCACTCACCTATCTATCTAATAATTTACCATTTATCTACTCACCCACCCATTTATCTGTCTATCTAATGATTCACTATCTATCCGACCTACCCAACCACACTCCCATTTATCTACAGTACCTATCTATCTATCTATCTATCTATCTATCTATCTATCTATCTATCTATCTATCTACCGTTAGTGCGCTCAGTGAAAAAAATATGTGGGGCCCAAAGGATAACAACTCCCTGCTGGCTGAGCTGCACTATAACACAAGGAGTGAGGGATCACCCACATATTTTTTACAGGTATTGAGATTCCCCCACCCAACTATCTATCTAATGATTTACCATTTATCTACCCACCCGCCCATTTATCTGTCTATCTAATGATTCACTATCTATACACCTACCCACCCAACATCCCACCCATTTATTTACCTAAACATCTATCTATCTATCTATCTATCTATCTACAGTTAATGCACTCAGTGAAAAAATATGTGGGGCCCAAAGGATAACAACTCCCTGCTGGCTGAGCTGCACTATAACACAAGGAGTGCGGGATCCCCCACATATTTTTTTACAGGTATTGCGCTTCACCCACTCACCTATCTATCTAATGATTTACCATGTATCTACTCACCCACCCATTTATCTGTCTGTCTATCTAATGATTCACTATCTATCCAACCTACCCAACAACCCTCCCATTTATCTACCTACCTATCTATCTATCTACAGTTAGTGCGCTCAGTGAAAAATATGTGGGGCCCAAAGGATAACAACTCCCTGCTGGCTGAGCTGCACTATAACACAAGGAGTGAGGGATCACCCACATATTTTTTTACAGGTATTGAGATTCACCCACCCAACTATCTATCTAATGATTTACCATTTATCCACCCACCCGCCCATTTATCTGTCTATCTAATGATTCACTAGCTATACACCTACCCACCCAACATCCCACCCATGTATCTACCTAACCATCTATCTATCCATATATCTATTTATCTATCTACAGTTAATGCGCTCAGTGAAAAAATATGTGGGGCCCAAAGGATAACAACTCCCTGCTGGCTGAGCTGCACTATAACACAAGGAGTGAGGGATCACCCACATATTTTTTTACAGGTATTGAGCTTCACCCACCCAACTATCTATCTATCTAATGATTTACCATTTATCCACCCACCGACCATTTATCTGTCTATCTAATGATTCACTATCTATACACCTACCAACCCAACAACCCACAAATTTGTCTACCTACCCATCTATCTATCTACAGATAATTTGCTCAGTGAAAAAATATGTGGGGCCCAAAGGATAACAACTCCCTGCTGGCTGAGCTGCACTATAACACAAGGAGTGAGGGATCCCCCACATATTTGTTTACAGGTATTGCGCTTCACCCACTCACCTATCTATCTAATGATTTACCATTTATCTACTCACCCACCCATTTATCTGTCTGTCTAATGATTTACTATCTATCCAACCTACCCAACCACCCTCCCATTTATCTACCTACCTATCTATCTATCTACAGTTAGTGCGCTCAGTGAAAAAATATGTGGGGCCCAAAGGATAACAACTCCCTGCTGGCTGAGCTGCACTATAACACAAGGAGTGAGGGATCCCCCACATATTTGTTTACAGGTATTGCGCTTCACCCACTTACCTATCTATCTAATGATTTACCATTTACCTACTCACCCACCCATTTATCTGTCTGTCTACCTAATGATTCACTATCTATCCAACCTACCCAACCACCCTCCCATTTATCTACCTACCTATCTATCTATCTACAGTTAGTGCGCTCAGTGAAAAAATATGTGGGGCCCAAAGGATAACAACTCCCTGCTGGCTGAGCTGCACTATAACACAAGGAGTGACGGATCCCCCACATATTTTTTACAGGTATTGCGCTTCACCCACTCACCTATCTATCTAATGATTTACCATGTATCTACTCACCCACCAATTTATCTGTCTGTCTATCTAATGATTCACTATCTATCCAACCTACCCAACCACCCTCCCATTTATCTATCTACCTATCTATCTATCTATCTATCTATCTATCTATCTATCTACAGTTAGTGTGCTCAGCGAAAAAATATGTGGGGCCCAAAGGATAACAACTCCCTGCTGGCTGAGCTGTACCATAACACAAGGAGTGAGGGATCACCCACATATTTTTTTTACAGGTATTGAGATTCACCCACCCAACTATCTATCCAATGATTTACCATTTATCCACCCACCCGCCCATTTATCTGTCTATCTAATGATTCACTAGTTATACACCTACCCACCCAACATCCCACCCATTTATCTACCTAACCATCTATCTATCCATATATCTATTTATCTATCTACAGTTAATGCGCTCAGTGAAAAAATATGAGGGGCCCAAAGGATAACAACTCCCTGCTGGCTGAGCTGCACTATAACACAAGAAGTGAGGGATCACCCACATATTTTTTTACAGGTAATGAGCTTCACCCACCCACCTATCTATCTAATAATTTACCTTTTATCTACCCACCCACCCATTTATCTGTCTATCTAATGATTCACTATCTATACACCTACCCACCCAACATCCCACCCATTTATTTACCTAAACATCTATCTATCTATCCATATATCTATCTATTTATCTAGCTATCTATCTATCTATCTATCTACAGTTAATGTGCTCAGTAAAAAAAAAGGGGTCCCAAAGGATAACAATTCCCTGCTGGCCGAGCTGTACTTTTACACAAGGAGTGAGGGATCACCCACATATCTTTTACAGATATTGCACTTCAACCACCTAGCCATTTTCTATTTCATGATTTACCATCTACCTACCTACCCAGTTAAGGATCCCACCCTCCCTGCTGGTCAAGCTGCAACATTACAAAGGGAAGAAAGTTGCTGACTGAAAAAAAGTGGGTTACTGACTTCCCTCCCACCCCCATGTCCGTTAAGCTGCCTTAGCGGACAGTGGAGGAAGGTATCAGTTTATCTTTTACTCTTTCTATTTATCTCTACCTATCTCTATCTATTTAACTGTACACTAAGTAATCACAAAGTACAATAATAGAAGAGTTCATAGCTAGAAGTCCTATTTGTGAAGACCAAATGTATACCAAAAACATATTATCAGTAATTAATTTTCATTAATTACCTGACTTCGGTCTCCTGTTGCGGTGCTTAATCTTTGTTTTTTGACTTGAGGAGGATTCTGCAGTCCAGGTCACTTTGCAGTAGTCAGCTGTTATGAACTCATCATATGTTTTATGGAGAATTCTCACCTAAAAAATGGAAATAGGCATGATAATATGTTCTCAGTATACATTGACCCTAAAGCCCTGTACACACTGGGAGTCTAGGGGCACCATCTATATAGTCAACTATATCTGTGGTTCCACTATTCACACTGAAAGAAATCTGTTACCGATATCATTCAATGATGTCCCAGTGACCTGCTGAACATGCGGGTCATAGGCTATATGGCCAAGGATGACCTGTATGTTCAGGTGAAGGGGCAGGAGGGTGGTCGTTAAGGATGCGCGGGAGCACACATCATTAACTATAATGAGTATACATACTACAGATTTGTTTTAAAGAAAAGAGATCGCTCAAAAATGCCATTCTGAGCGATAACTTTTCTTTTTGAGTAGCGTTTATGGGGCTTTAGAAAAATGAGAGGGATTTCTCACCTCTTTATCCATGCCTCTACTTTATGAACTATTCTAGCTATGATTTGTCTATTTAATTAATAATTTAACATCTATCTACCTTTCCACCCAATTTATCTGTCTATCCAAAGATTTACTATCCATGTGCCTACACATCCATCTATCTATCTATCTATCTATCTATCTATCTATCTATCTATCTACGGTTAGTGCGCTCAGTTAAAAAATATGTGGGTCCCAAAGGATAACTTCCTGCTGGCCGAGCTGCACTATTACACAAGGAGTGAGGGATCACCCAAATATATTTTTACAGCTATTGCACTTCTACCACCCACCTATCTATCTAATGATTTAACATATATCTACCCACCCATTTATCTGTCTATCTAATGATTCACTATCTATCCACCTACCCAACCACCCTCCCATGTATCTACCTACCTATCTATCTGTCTATCCACATATAGTTTGCTCAGTGAAAAAAATATGTGGGTGCCAAAGGATAACAACTCCCTGCTGGCCGAGCTGCACTATTACACAAGGAGTGAGGTATCACCCACATATTCTTTTACAGTTATTGAAATCCACCCACCAAACTATCAATCAATCTAATGATTTAACATTTATCCACCCAACCGCCCAGTTATCTGTCTATCTAATGATTCACTATCTATACACCTACCCACCCATTTGTCTACCTACCCATCTATCTATCTACAGATAATGTGCTCAGTGGAAAAATATGTGGGGCCCAAAGGATAACAACTCCCTGCTGGCTAAGCTGCACTATAACACAAGGAGTGAGGGATCACCCACATATTTTTTTACAGGTATTGCGCTTCACCCACTCACCTATCTATCTAATAATTTACCATTTATCTACTCACCCACCCATTTATCTGTCTATCTAATGATTCACTATCTATCCGACCTACCCAACCACCCTCCCATTTATCTACCTATCTATCTATCTATCTACCGTTAGTGCGCTCAGTGAAAAAAATATGTGGGGCCCAAAGGATAACAACTCCCTGCTGGCTGAGCTGCACTATAACACAAGGAGTGAGGGATCACCCACATATTTTTTTACAGGTATTGAGATTCCCCCACCCAACTATCTATCTAATGATTTACCATTTATCCACCCACCCGCCCATTTATCTGTCTATCTAATGATTCACTATCAATACACCTACCCACCCAACATCCCACCCATTTATTTACCTAAACATCTATCTATCTATCTATCTATCTATCTATCTACAGTTAATGCACTCAGTGAAAAAATATGTGGGGCCCAAAGGATAACAACTCCCTGCTGGCTGAGCTGCACTATAACACAAGGAGTGAGGGATCACCCACATATTTTTTTACAGGTATTGCGCTTCACCCACTCACCTATCTATCTAATGATTTACCATGTATCTACTCACCCACCCATTTATCTGTCTGTCTATCTAATGATTCACTATCTATCAAACCTACCCAACCACCCTCCCATTTATCTACCTACCTATCTATCTATCTACAGTTAGTGCGCTCAGTGAAAAAATATGTGGGGCCCAAAGGATAACAACTCCCTGCTGGCTGAGCTGTACTATAACACAAGGAGTGAGGGATCACCCACATATTTTTTTTACAGGTATTGAGCTTCACCCACCCACCTATCTATCTAATAATTTACCTTTTATCTACCCACCCATCCATTTATCTGTCTATCTAATGATTCACTATCTATACACCTACCCACCCAACATCCCACCCATTTATTTACCTAAACATCTATCTATCTATCCATCTATCTATCTATCTATCTATCTATCTATCTACAGTTAATGTGCTCAGTAAAAAAAAAGGGGTCCCAAAGGATAACAATTCCCTGCTGGCCGAGCTGTACTTTTACACAAGGAGTGAGGGATCACCCACATATCTTTTACAGATATTGCACTTCAACCACCTAGCCATTTTCTATTTCATGATTTACCATCTACCTACCTACCCAGTTAAGGATCCCACCCTCCCTGCTGGTCAAGCTGCAACATCGCAAAGGGAAGAAAGTTGCTGACTGAAAAAAAGTGGGTTACTGACTTCCCTCCCACCCCCATGTCCGTTAAGCTGCCTTAGCGGACAGTGGAGGAAGGTATCAGTTTATCTTTTACTCTTTCTATTTATCTCTACCTATCTCTATCTATTTAACTGTACACTAAGTAATCACAAAGTACAATAATAGAAGAGTTCATAGCTAGAAGTCCTATTTGTGAAGACCAAATGTATACCAAAAACATATTATCAGTAATTAATTTTCATTAATTACCTGACTTCGGTCTCCTGTTGCGGTGCTTAATCTTTGTTTTTTGACTTGAGGAGGATTCTGCAGTCCAGGTCACTTTGCAGTAGTCAGCTGTTATGAACTCATCATATGTTTTATGGAGAATTTTCACCTAAAAAATGGAAATAGGCATGATAATATGTTCTCAGTATACATTGACCCTAAAGCCCTGTACACACTGGGAGTCTAGGGGCACCATCTATATAGTCAACTATATCTGTGGTTCCACTATTCACACTGAAAGAAATCTGTTACCGATATCATTCAATGATGTCCCAGTGACCTGCTGAACATGTGGGTCATAGGCTATATGGCCAAGGATGACCTGTATGTTCAGGTGAAGGGGCAGAAGGGTGGTCGTTAAGGATGCGCGGGAGCACACATCATTAACTATATTGAGTATACATACTACAGATTTGTTTTAAAGAAAAGAGATCGCTCAAAAATGCCATTCTGAGCGATAACTTTTCTTTTTGAGTAGCGTTTATGGGGCTTTAGAAAAATGAGAGGGATCCCTCACCTCTTTATCCATGCCTCTACTTTATGAACTATTCTAGCTATGATTTGTCTATTTAATTAATAATTTAACATCTATCTACCTATCCACCCAATTTATCTGTCTATCCAATGATTTACTATCCATGTGCCTACACATCCATCTATCTATCTATCTATCTATCTACGGTTAGGGCGCTCAGTTAAAAAATATGTGGGTCCCAAAGGATAACTCCCTGCTGGCCGAGCTGCACTATTACACAAGGAGTGGGGGATCACCCAAATATATTTTTACAGCTATTGCACTTCTACCACCCACCTATCTATCTAATGATTTAACATATATCTACCCACCCATTTATCTGTCTATCTAATGATTCACTATCTATCCACCTACCCAACCACCCTCCCATTTATCTACCTACCTATCTATCTGTCTATCCACATTTAGTTTGCTCAGTGAAAAAATATGTGGGTGCCAAAGGATAACAACTCCCTGCTGGCTAAGCTGTAAACTATAACACAAAGAGTGAGGGATCACCCACATATTTTTTTACAGGTATTGCGCTTCACCCACTCACCTATCTATCTAATAATTTACCATTTATCTACTCACCCACCCATTTATCTGTCTATCTAATGATTCACTATCTATCCGACCTACCCAACCACCCTCCCATTTATCTACCTATCTATCTATCTATCTATCTATCTATCTACCGTTTGTGCGCTCAGTGAAAAAAATATGTGGGGCCCAAAGGATAACAACTCCCTGCTGGCTGAGCTGCACTATAACACAAGGAGTGAGGGATCACCCACATATTTTTTTACAGGTATTGAGATTCCCCCACCCAACTATCTATCTAATGATTTACCATTTATCCACCCACCCGCCCATTTATCTGTCTATCTAATGATTCACTATCTATACACCTACCCACCCAACATACCACCCATTTATTTACCTAAACATCTATCTATCTATCTACAGTTAATGCACTCAGTGAAAAAATATGTGGGGCCCAAAGGATAACAACTCCCTGCTGGCTGAGCTGCACTATAACACAAGGAGTGCGGGATCCCCCACATATTTTTTTACAGGTATTGCGCTTCACCCACTCACCTATCTATCTAATGATTTACCATGTATCTACTCACCCACCCATTTATCTGTCTGTCTATCTAATGATTCACTATCTATCCAACCTACCCAACAACCCCCCCATTTATCTACCTACCTATCTATCTATCTACAGTTAGTGCGCTCAGTGAAAAAATATGTGGGGCCCAAAGGATAGCAACTCCCTGCTGGCTGAGCTGCACTATAACACAAGGAGTGAGGGATCACCCACATATTTTTTTACAGGTATTGAGATTCACCCACCCAACTATCTATCTAATGATTTACCATTTATCCACCCACCCGCCCATTTATCTGTCTATCTAATGATTCTCTAGCTATACACCTACCCACCCAACATCCCACCCATTTATTTACCTAAACATCTATCTATCTATCTATCTATCTACAGTTAATGCACTCAGTGAAAAAATATGTGGGGCCCAAAGGATAACAACTCCCTGCTGGCTGAGCTGCACTATAACACAAGGAGTGCGAGATCACCCACATATTTTTTTACAGGTATTGCGCTTCACCCACTCACCTATATATCTAATGATTTACCATGTATCTACTCACCCACCCATTTATCTGTCTGTCTATCTAATGATTCACTATCTATCAAACCTACCCAACCACCCTCCCATTTATCTACCTACCTATCTATCTATCTATCTATCTACAGTTAGTGCGCTCAGTGAAAAAATATGTGGGGCCCAAAGGATAACAACTCCCTGCTGGCTGAGCTGTACTATAACACAAGGAGTGAGGGATCACCCACATATTTTTTTTACAGGTATTGAGATTCACCCACCCAACTATCTATCCAATGATTTACCATTTATCCACCCACCCGCCCATTTATCTGTCTATCTAATGATTCACTAGCTATACACCTACCCACCCAACATCCCACCCATTTATCTACCTAACCATCTATCTATCTATCCATATATCTATTTATCTATCTACAGTTAATGCGCTCAGTGAAAAAATATGAGGGGCCCAAAGGATAACAACTCCCTGCTGGCTGAGCTGCACTATAACACAAGAAGTGAGGGATCACCCACATATTTTTTTACAGGTATTGAGCTTCACCCACCCACCTATCTATCTAATAATTTACCTTTTATCTACCCACCCATCCATTTATCTGTCTATCTAATGATTCACTATCTATACACCTACCCACCCAACATCCCACCCATTTATTTACCTAAACATCTATCTATTTATCCATATATCTATCTATCTATCTATCTATCTATCTATCTATCTATCTACAGTTAATGTGCTCAGTAAAAAAAAAGGGGTCCCAAAGGATAACAATTCCCTGCTGGCCGAGCTGTACTTTTACACAAGGAGTGAGGGATCACCCACATATCTTTTACAGATATTGCACTTCAACCACCTAGCCATTTTCTATTTCATGATTTACCATCTACCTACCTACCCAGTTAAGGATCCCACCCTCCCTGCTGGTCAAGCTGCAACATTACAAAGGGAAGAAAGTTGCTGACTGAAAAAAAGTGGGTTACTGACTTCCCTCCCACCCCCATGTCCGTTAAGCTGCCTTAGCGGACAGTGGAGGAAGGTATCAGTTTATCTTTTACTCTTTCTATTTATCTCTACCTATCTCTATCTATTTAACTGTACACTAAGTAATCACAAAGTACAATAATAGAAGAGTTCATAGCTAGAAGTCCTATTTGTGAAGACCAAATGTATACCAAAAACATATTATCAGTAATTAATTTTCATTAATTACCTGACTTCGGTCTCCTGTTGCGGTGCTTAATCTTTGTTTTTTGACTTGAGGAGGATTCTGCAGTCCAGGTCACTTTGCAGTAGTCAGCTGTTATGAACTCATCATATGTTTTATGGAGAATTTTCACCTAAAAAATGGAAATAGGCATGATAATATGTTCTCAGTATACATTGACCCTAAAGCCCTGTACACACTGGGAGTCTAGGGGCACCATCTATATAGTCAACTATATCTGTGGTTCCACTATTCACACTGAAAGAAATCTGTTACCGATATCATTCAATGATGTCCCAGTGACCTGCTGAACATGTGGGTCATAGGCTATATGGCCAAGGATGACCTGTATGTTCAGGTGAAGGGGCAGAAGGGTGGTCGTTAAGGATGCGCGGGAGCACACATCATTAACTATATTGAGTATACATACTACAGATTTGTTTTAAAGAAAAGAGATCGCTCAAAAATGCCATTCTGAGCGATAACTTTTCTTTTTGAGTAGCGTTTATGGGGCTTTAGAAAAATGAGAGGGATCCCTCACCTCTTTATCCATGCCTCTACTTTATGAACTATTCTAGCTATGATTTGTCTATTTAATTAATAATTTAACATCTATCTACCTATCCACCCAATTTATCTGTCTATCCAATGATTTACTATCCATGTGCCTACACATCCATCTATCTATCTATCTATCTATCTATCTACGGTTAGGGCGCTCAGTTAAAAAATATGTGGGTCCCAAAGGATAACTCCCTGCTGGCCGAGCTGCACTATTACACAAGGAGTGAGGGATCACCCAAATATATTTTTACAGCTATTGCACTTCTACCACCCACCTATCTATCTAATGATTTAACATATATCTACCCACCCATTTATCTGTCTATCTAATGATTCTCTATCTATCCACCTACCCAACCACCCTCCCATTTATCTACCTACCTATCTATCTGTCTATCCACATTTAGTTTGCTCAGTGAAAAAATATGTGGGTGCCAAAGGATAACAACTCCCTGCTGGCTAAGCTGTAAACTATAACACAAAGAGTGAGGGATCACCCACATATTTTTTTACAGGTATTGCGCTTCACCCACTCACCTATCTATCTAATAATTTACCATTTATCTACTCACCCACCCATTTATCTGTCTATCTAATGATTCACTATCTATCCGACCTACCCAACCACCCTCCCATTTATCTACCTATCTATCTATCTATCTATCTATCTATCTACCGTTTGTGCGCTCAGTGAAAAAAATATGTGGGGCCCAAAGGATAACAACTCCCTGCTGGCTGAGCTGCACTATAACACAAGGAGTGAGGGATCACCCACATATTTTTACAGGTATTGAGATTCCCCCACCCAACTATCTATCTAATGATTTACCATTTATCCACCCACCCGCCCATTTATCTGTCTATCTAATGATTCACTATCTATACACCTACCCACCCAACATACCACCCATTTATTTACCTAAACATCTATCTATCTATCTACAGTTAATGCACTCAGTGAAAAAATATGTGGGGCCCAAAGGATAACAACTCCCTGCTGGCTGAGCTGCACTATAACACAAGGAGTGCGGGATCCCCCACATATTTTTTTACAGGTATTGCGCTTCACCCACTCACCTATCTATCTAATGATTTACCATGTATCTACTCACCCACCCATTTATCTGTCTGTCTATCTAATGATTCACTATCTATCCAACCTACCCAACAACCCCCCCATTTATCTACCTACCTATCTATCTATCTATCTATCTATCTATCTACAGTTAGTGCGCTCAGTGAAAAAATATGTGGGGCCCAAAGGATAACAACTCCCTGCTGGCTGAGCTGCCATATAACACAAGGAGTGAGGGATCACCCACATATTTTTTTACAGGTATTGAGATTCACCCACCCAACTATCTATCCAATGATTTACCATGTATCTACTCACCCACCCATTTATCTGTCTGTCTATCTAATGATTCACTATCTATCCAACCTACCCAACAACCCTCCCATTTATCTACCTACCTATCTATCTATCTATCTATCTATCTATCTATCTATCTACAGTTAGTGCGCTGAGTGAAAAAATATGTGGGGCCCAAAGGATAGCAACTCCCTGCTGGCTGAGCTGCACTATAACACAAGGAGTGAGGGATCACCCACATATTTTTTTTACAGGTATTGAGATTCACCCACCCAACTATCTATCTAATGATTTACCATTTATCCACCCACCAGCCCATTTATCTGTCTATCTAATGATTCACTAGCTATACACCTACCCACCCAACATCCCACCCATTTATCTACCTAACCATCTATCTATCTATCTATCCATATATCTATTTATCTATCTACAGTTAATGCGCTCAGTGAAAAAATATGAGGGGCCCAAAGGATAACAACTCCCTGCTGGCTGAGCTGTACTATAACACAAGAAGTGAGGGATCACCCACATATTTTTTTACAGGTATTGCGCTTCACCCACTCACCTATCTATCTAATGATTTACCATTTATCTACTCACCCACCCATTTATCTGTCTGTCTATCTAATGATTCTCTATCTATCCAACCTACCCAACCTTCCTCCCATTTATCTACCTACCTATCTATCTATCTACAGTTAGTGCGCTCAGTGAAAAAATATGTGGGGCCCAAAGGATAACAACTCCCTGCTGGCTGAGCTGCACTATAACACAAGGAGTGAGGGATCCCCCACATATTTTTTTACAGGTATTGCGCTTCACCCACTCACCTATCTATCTAATGATTTACCATTTATCTACTCACCCACCAATTTATCTGTCTGTCTATCTAATGATTCACTATCTATCCAACCTACCCAACCACCCTCCCATTTATCTATCTACCTACCTATCTATCTATCTACAGTTAGTGTGCTCAGTGAAATAATATGTGGGGCCCAAAGGATAACAACTCCCTGCTGGCTGAGCTGCACTATAACACAAGGAGTGAGGGATCACCCACATATTTTTTTACAGGTATTGCGCTTCACCCACTCACCTATCTATCTAATGATTTACCATTTATCTACTCACCCACCAATTTATCTGTCTGTCTATCTAATGATTCACTATCTATCCAACCTACCCAACCACCCTCCCATTTATCTACCTACCTATCTATCTATCTATCTACAGTTAGTGTGCTCAGTGAAAAAATATGTGGGGCCCAAAGGATAACAACTCCCTGCTGGCTGAGCTGCACTATAACACAAGGAGTGAGGGATCACCCACATATTTTTTTACAGGTATTGAGCTTCACCCACCCAACTATCTATCTATCTAATGATTTACCATTTATCCACCCACCGCCCATTTATCTGTCTATCTAATGATTCACTATCTATCCGACCTACCCAACCACCCTCCCATTTATCTACCTATCTATCTATCTACCTATCTATCTATCTACAGTTAGTGTGCTCAGTAAAAAAATATGTGGGGCCCAAAGGATAACAACTCACTGCTGGCTGAGCTGCACTATAACACAAGGAGTGAGGGATCACCCACATATTTTTTTACAGGTATTGAGATTCCCCCACCCAACTATCTATCTAATGATTTACCATTTATCCACCTACCCGCCCATTTATCTGTCTATCTAATGATTCACTATCTATACACCTACCCACCCAACATCCCACCCATTTATTTACCTAAACATCTATCTATCTATCTACAGTTAATGCACTCAGTGAAAAAATATGTGGGGCCCAAAGAATAACAACTCCCTGCTGGCTGAGCTGCACTATAACACAAGGAGTGCGAGATCCCCCACAAATTTTTTTTACAGGTATTGCGCTTCACCCACTCACCTATCTATCTAATGATTTACCATGTATCTACTCACCCACCCATTTATCTGTCTGTCTATGTAATGATTCACTATCTATCCAACCTACCCAACAACCCTCCCATTTATCTACCTACCTATCTATCTATTTATCTACAGTAAGTGCGCTCAGTGAAAAAATATGTGGGGCCCAAAGGATAACCACTCCCTGCTGGCTGAGCTGCACTATAACACAAGGAGTGAGGGATCACCCACATATTTTTTTACAGGTATAAAGATTCCCCCACCCAACTATCTATCTAATGATTTACCATTTATCCACCCACCCGCCCATTTATCTGTCTATCTAATGATTCACTATCTATACACCTACCCACCCAACATCCCACCCATTTATTTACCTAAACATCTATCTATCTATCTATCTATCTATCTATCTATCTATCTATCTATCTATCTACCTACAGTTAATGCACTCAGTGAAACAATATGTGGGGCCCAAAGGATAACAACTCCCTGCTGGCTGAGCTGCACTATAACACAAGGAGTGAGGGATCACCCACATATTTTTTTACAGGTATTGAGCTTCACCCAACCAACTATCTATCTATCTAATGATTTACCATTTATCCACCCACCGCCCATTTATCTGTCTATCTAATGATTTACTATCTATCCGACCTACCCAACCACCCTCCCATTTATCTACCTATCTATCTATCTATCTATCTATCTATCTATCTATCTATCTATCTATCTATCTATCTATCTACCGTTAGTGCGCTCAGTGAAAAAAATATGTGGGGCCCAAAGGATAACAACTCACTGCTGGCTGAGCTGCACTATAACACAAGGAGTGAGGGATCACCCACATATTTTTTTACAGGTATTGAGATTTTCCCACCCAACTATCTATCTAATGATTTACCATTTATCCACCCACCCGCCCATTTATCTGTCTATCTAATGATTCACTATCTATACACCTACCCACCCAACATCCCACCCATTTATTTACCTAAACATCTATCTATCTATCTATCTATCTATCTATTTATCTACAGTTAATGCACTCAGTGAAAAAATATGTGGGGCCCAAAGGATAACAACTCCCTGCTGGCTGAGCTGCACTATAACACAAGGAGTGCGAGATCCCCCACATATTTTTTTTACAGGTATTGCGCTTCACCCACTCACCTATCTATCTAATGATTTACCATTTATCTACTCACCCACCCATTTATCTGTCTGTCTATCTAATGATTCACTATCTATCCAACCTACCCAACAACCCTCCCATTTATCTACTTACCTATCTATCTATCTATCTACAGTAAGTGCGCTCAGTGAAAAAATATGTGGGGCCCAAAGGATAACCACTCCCTGCTGGCTGAGCTGCACTATAACACAAGGAGTGAGGGATCACCCACATATTTTTTTACAGGTATAAAGATTCCCCCACCCAACTATCTATCTAATGATTTACCATTTATCCACCCACCCGCCCATTTATCTGTCTATCTAATGATTCACTATCTATACACCTACCCACCCAACATCCCACCCATTTATTTACCTAAACATCTATCTATCTATTTATCTATCTACAGTTAATGCACTCAGTGAAAAAATATGTGGGGCCCAAAGGATAACAACTCCCTGCTGGCTGAGCTGCACTATAACACAAGGAGTGAGGGATCACCCACATATTTTTTTACAGGTATTGAGCTTCACCCACCCAACTATTTATCTATCTAATAATTTACCATTTATCCACCCACCGCCCATTTATCTGTCTATCTAATGATTCACTATCTATACACCTACCCACCCAACAACCCACCCATTTGTCTACCTACCCATCTATCTATCTACAGATAATGTGCTCAGTGAAAAAATATGTGGGGCCCAAACGATAACAACTCCCTGCTGGCTGAGCTGCACTATAACACAAGGAGTGCGGGATCCCCCACATATTTTTTTACAGGTATTGCGCTTCACCCACTCACCTATCTAATGATTTACCATGTATCTACTCACCCACCCATTTATCTGTCTGTCTATCTAATGATTCACTATCTATCTAACCTACCCAACAACCCTCCCATTTATCTACCTACATATCTATCTATCTATCTACAGTTAGTGCGCTCAGTGAAAAAATATGTGGGGCCCAAAGGATAGCAACTCCCTGCTGGCTGAGCTGCACTATAACACAAGGAGTGAGGGATCACCCACATATTTTTTTACAGGTATTGAGATTCACCCACCCAACTATCTATCTAATAATTTACCATTTATCCACCCACCCGCCCATTTATCTGTCTATCTAATGATTCACTAGCTATACACCTACCCACCCAACATCCCACCCATTTATCTACCTAACCATCTATATATCCATATATCTATTTATCTATCTACAGTTAATGCGCTCAGTGAAAAAATATGAGGGGCCCAAAGTATAACAACTCCCTGCTGGCTGAGCTATAACACAAGGAGTGAGGGATCCCCCACATATTTTTTTACAGGTATTGCGCTTCACCCACTCACCTATCTATCTAATGATTTACCATTTATCTACTCACCCACCAATTTATCTGTCTGTCTATCTAATGATTCACTATCTATCCAACCTACCCAACCACCCTCCCATTTATCTACCTACCTATCTATCTACAGTTAGTGTGCTCAGTGAAAAAATATGTGGGGCCCAAAGGATAACAACTCCCTGCTGGCTGAGCTGCACTATAACACAAGGAGTGAGGGATCACCCACATATTTTTTTACAGGTATTGCGCTTCACCCACTCACCTATCTATCTAATGATTTACCATGTATCTACTCACCCACCCATTTATCTGTCTGTCTATCTAATGATTCACTATCTATCCAACCTACCCAACAACCCCCCCATTTATCTACCTACCTATCTATCTATCTACAGTTAGTGCGCTCAGTGAAAAAATATGTGGGGCCCAAAGGATAACAACTCCCTGCTGGCTGAGCTGCCATATAACACAAGGAGTGAGGGATCCCCCACATATTTTTTTAAAGGTATTGCGCTTCACACACTCACCTATCTATCTAATGATTTACCATTTATCTACTCACCCACCAATTTATCTGTCTGTCTATCTAATGATTCACTATCTATCCAACCTACCCAACCACCCTCCCATTTATCTACCTACCTATCTATCTATCTACCGTTAGTGCGCTCAGTAAAAAAAATATGTGGGGCCCAAAGGATAACAACTCCCTGCTGGCTGAGCTGCACTATAACACAAGGAGTGAGGGATCACCCACATATTTTTTTACAGGTATTGAGATTCACCCACCCAACTATCTATCCAATGATTTACCATGTATCTACTCACCCACCCATTTATCTGTCTGTCTATCTAATGATTCACTATCTATCCAACCTACCCAACAACCCTCCCATTTATCTACCTACCTATCTATCTATCTATCTACAGTTAGTGCGCTCAGTGAAAAAATATGTGGGGCCCAAAGGATAGCAACTCCCTGCTGGCTGAGCTGCACTATAACACAAGGAGTGAGGGATCACCCACATATTTTTTTACAGGTATTGAGATTCACCCACCCAACTATCTATCTAATGATTTACCATTTATCCACCCACCAGCCCATTTATCTGTCTATCTAATGATTCACTAGCTATACACCTACCCACCCAACATCCCACCCATTTATCTACCTAACCATCTATCTATCTATCCATATATCTATTTATCTATCTACAGTTAATGCGCTCAGTGAAAAAATATGAGGGGCCCAAAGGATAACAACTCCCTGCTGGCTGAGCTGTACTATAACACAAGAAGTGAGGGATCACCCACATATTTTTTTTACAGGTATTGCGCTTCACCCACTCACCTATCTATCTAATGATTTACCATTTATCTACTCACCCACCCATTTATCTGTCTGTCTATCTAATGATTCTCTATCTATCCAACCTACCCAACCTTCCTCCCATTTATCTACCTACCTATCTATCTATCTACAGTTAGTGCGCTCAGTGAAAAAATATGTGGGGCCCAAAGGATAACAACTCCCTGCTGGCTGAGCTGCACTATAACACAAGGAGTGAGGGATCCCCCACATATTTTTTTACAGGTATTGCGCTTCACCCACTCACCTATCTATCTAATGATTTACCATTTATCTACTCACCCACCAATTTATCTGTCTGTCTATCTAATGATTCACTATCTATCCGACCTACCCAACCACCCTCCCATTTATCTACCTATCTATCTATCTATCTATCTATCTATCTATCTATCTATCTACCGTTTGTGCGCTCAGTGAAAAAAATATGTGGGGCCCAAAGGATAACAACTCCCTGCTGGCTGAGCTGCACTATAACACAAGGAGTGAGGGATCACCCACATATTTTTTTACAGGTATTGAGATTCCCCCACCCAACTATCTATCTAATGATTTACCATTTATCCACCCACCCGCCCATTTATCTGTCTATCTAATGATTCACTATCTATACACCTACCCACCCAACATACCACCCATTTATTTACCTAAACATCTATCTATCTATCTACAGTTAATGCACTCAGTGAAAAAATATGTGGGGCCCAAAGGATAACAACTCCCTGCTGGCTGAGCTGCACTATAACACAAGGAGTGCGGGATCCCCCACATATTTTTTTACAGGTATTGCGCTTCACCCACTCACCTATCTATCTAATGATTTACCATGTATCTACTCACCCACCCATTTATCTGTCTGTCTATCTAATGATTCACTATCTATCCAACCTACCCAACAACCCCCCCATTTATCTACCTACCTATCTATCTATCTATCTACAGTTAGTGCGCTCAGTGAAAAAATATGTGGGGCCCAAAGGATAACAACTCCCTGCTGGCTGAGCTGCCATATAACACAAGGAGTGAGGGATCCCCCACATATTTTTTTAAAGGTATTGCGCTTCACACACTCACCTATCTATCTAATGATTTACCATTTATCTACTCACCCACCAATTTATCTGTCTGTCTATCTAATGATTCACTATCTATCCAACCTACCCAACCACCCTCCCATTTATCTACCTACCTATCTATCTATCTACCGTTAGTGCGCTCAGTAAAAAAAATATGTGGGACCCAAAGGATAACAACTCCCTGCTGGCTGAGCTGCACTATAACACAAGGAGTGAGGGATCACCCACATATTTTTTTACAGGTATTGAGATTCACCCACCCAACTATCTATCCAATGATTTACCATGTATCTACTCACCCACCCATTTATCTGTCTGTCTATCTAATGATTCACTATCTATCCAACCTACCCAACAACCCTCCCATTTATCTACCTACCTATCTATCTATCTATCTATCTACAGTTAGTGCGCTCAGTGAAAAAATATGTGGGGCCCAAAGGATAGCAACTCCCTGCTGGCTGAGCTGCACTATAACACAAGGAGTGAGGGATCACCCACATATTTTTTTACAGGTATTGAGATTCACCCACCCAACTATCTATCTAATGATTTACCATTTATCCACCCACCAGCCCATTTATCTGTCTATCTAATGATTCGCTAGCTATACACCTACCCACCCAACATCCCACCCATTTATCTACCTAACCATCTATCTATCTATCCATATATCTATTTATCTATCTACAGTTAATGCGCTCAGTGAAAAAATATGAGGGGCCCAAAGGATAACAACTCCCTGCTGGCTGAGCTGTACTATAACACAAGATGTGAGGGATCACCCACATATTTTTTTTACAGGTATTGCGCTTCACCCACTCACCTATCTATCTAATGATTTACCATTTATCTACTCACCCACCCATTTATCTGTCTGTCTATCTAATGATTCTCTATCTATCCAACCTACCCAACCTTCCTCCCATTTATCTACCTACCTATCTATCTATCTACAGTTAGTGCGCTCAGTGAAAAAATATGTGGGGCCCAAAGGATAACAACTCCCTGCTGGCTGAGCTGCACTATAACACAAGGAGTGAGGGATCCCCCACATATTTTTTTACAGGTATTGCGCTTCACCCACTCACCTATCTATCTAATGATTTACCATTTATCTACTCACCCACCAATTTATCTGTCTGTCTATCTAATGATTCACTATCTATCCAACCTACCCAACCACCCTCCCATTTATCTATCTACCTATCTATCTATCTACAGTTAGTGTGCTCAGTGAAATAATATGTGGGGCCCAAAGGATAACAACTCCCTGCTGGCTGAGCTGCACTATAACACAAGGAGTGAGGGATCACCCACATATTTTTTTACAGGTATTGCGCTTCACCCACTCACCTATCTATCTAATGATTTACCATTTATCTACTCACCCACCAATTTATCTGTCTGTCTATCTAATGATTCACTATCTATCCAACCTACCCAACCACCCTCCCATTTATCTACCTACCTATCTATCTATCTATCTACAGTTAGTGTGCTCAGTGAAAAAATATGTGGGGCCCAAAGGATAACAACTCCCTGCTGGCTGAGCTGCACTATAACACAAGGAGTGAGGGATCACCCACATATTTTTTTACAGGTATTGAGCTTCACCCACCCAACTATCTATCTATCTAATGATTTACCATTTATCCACCCACCGCCCATTTATCTGTCTATCTAATGATTCACTATCTATCCGACCTACCCAACCACCCTCCCATTTATCTACCTATCTATCTATCTACCTATCTATCTATCTACAGTTAGTGTGCTCAGTGAAAAAATATGTGGGGCCCAAAGGATAACAACTCACTGCTGGCTGAGCTGCACTATAACACAAGGAGTGAGGGATCACCCACATATTTTTTTACAGGTATTGAGATTCCCCCACCCAACTATCTATCTAATGATTTACCATTTATCCACCTACCCGCCCATTTATCTGTCTATCTAATGATTCACTATCTATACACCTACCCACCCAACATCCCACCCATTTATTTACCTAAACATCTATCTATCTATCTACAGTTAATGCACTCAGTGAAAAAATATGTGGGGCCCAAAGAATAACAACTCCCTGCTGGCTGAGCTGCACTATAACACAAGGAGTGCGAGATCCCCCACAAATTTTTTTTACAGGTATTGCGCTTCACCCACTCACCTATCTATCTAATGATTTACCATGTATCTACTCACCCACCCATTTATCTGTCTGTCTATGTAATGATTCACTATCTATCCAAACTACCCAACAACCCTCCCATTTATCTACCTACCTATCTATCTATTTATCTACAGTTAGTGCGCTCAGTGAAAAAATATGTGGGGCCCAAAGGATAACCACTCCCTGCTGGCTGAGCTGCACTATAACACAAGGAGTGAGGGATCACCCACATATTTTTTTACAGGTATAAAGATTCCCCCTCCCAACTATCTATCTAATGATTTACCATTTATCCACCCACCCGCCCATTTATCTGTCTATCTAATGATTCACTATCTATACACCTACCCACCCAACATCCCACCCATTTATTTACCTAAACATCTATCTATCTATCTATCTATCTACCTACAGTTAATGCACTCAGTGAAACAATATGTGGGGCCCAAAGGATAACAACTCCCTGCTGGCTGAGCTGCACTATAACACAAGGAGTGAGGGATCACCCACATATTTTTTTACAGGTATTGAGCTTCACCCACCCAACTATCTATCTATCTAATGATTTACCATTTATCCACCCACCGCCCATTTATCTGTCTATCTAATGATTCACTATCTATCCGACCTACCCAACCACCCTCCCATTTATCTACCTATCTATCTATCTATCTATCTATCTATCTATCTACCGTTAGTGCGCTCAGTGAAAAAAAATATGTGGGGCCCAAAGGATAACAACTCACTGCTGGCTGAGCTGCACTATAACACAAGGAGTGAGGGATCACCCACATATTTTTTTACAGGTATTGAGATTTTCCCACCCAATTATCTATCTAATGATTTACCATTTATCCACCCACCCGCCCATTTATCTGTCTATCTAATGATTCACTATCTATACACCTACCCACCCAACATCCCACCCATTTATTTACCTAAACATCTATCTATCTATCTATCTATCTATCTATCTACAGTTAATGCACTCAGTGAAAAAATATGTGGGGCCCAAAGGATAACAACTCCCTGCTGGCTGAGCTGCACTATAACACAAGGAGTGCGAGATCCCCCACATATTTTTTTTACAGGTATTGCGCTTCACCCACTCACCTATCTATCTAATGATTTACCATTTATCTACTCACCCACCCATTTATCTGTCTGTCTATCTAATGATTCACTATCTATCCAACCTACCCAACAACCCTCCCATTTATCTACTTACCTATCTATCTATCTATCTACAGTAAGTGCGCTCAGTGAAAAAATATGTGGGGCCCAAAGGATAACCACTCCCTGCTGGCTGAGCTGCACTATAACACAAGGAGTGAGGGATCACCCACATATTTTTTTACAGGTATTGAGCTTCACCCACCCAACTATCTATCTATCTAATGATTTACCATTTATCCACCCACCGCCCATTTATCTGTCTATCTAATGATTCACTATCTATACACCTACCCACCCAACAACATACCCATTTGTCTACCTACCCATCTATCTATCTACAGATAATATGCTCAGTGAAAAAATATGTGGGGCCCAAAGGATAACAACTCCCTGCTGGCTGAGCTGCACTATAACACAAGGAGTGAGGGATCCCCCACATATTTTTTTACAGGTATTGAGATTCACCCACCCAACTATCTATCTAATGATTTACCATTTATCCACCCACCCGCCCATTTATCTGTCTATCTAATGATTCACTAACTATACACCTACCCACCCAACATCCCACCCATTTATCTACCTAACCATCTACCTATCCATATATCTATTTATCTATCTACAGTTAATGAGCTCAGTGAAAAAATATGAGGGGCCCAAAGGATAACAACTCCCTGCTGGCTGAGCTGCACTATAACACAAGAAGTGCGGGATCACCCACATATTTTTTTACAGGTATTGAGCTTCACCCACCCACCTATCTATCTAATAATTTACCTTTTATCTACCCACCCATTTATCTGTCTATCTAATGATTCACTATCTATACACCTACCCACCCAACATCCCACCCATTTATTTACCTAAACATCTATCTATCTATCCATATATCTATCTATCTATCTATCTATCTATCTATCTACAGTTAATGTGCTCAGTAAAAAAAAAGGGGTCCCAAAGGATAACAACTCCCTGCTGGCTGAGCTGCACTATAACACAAGGAGCGAGGGATCACCCACATATTTTTTTACAGGTATTGAGATTCACCCACCCAACTATCTATCTAATGATTTACCATTTATCCACCCACCCGCCCATTTATCTGTCTATCTAATGATTCACTAACTATACACCTACCCACCCAACATCCCACCCATTTATCTACCTAACCATCTACCTATCCATATATCTATTTATCTATCTACAGTTAATGAGCTCAGTGAAAAAATATGAGGGGCCCAAAGGATAACAACTCCCTGCTGGCTGAGCTGCACTATAACACAAGAAGTGCGGGATCACCCACATATTTTTTTACAGGTATTGAGCTTCACCCACCCACCTATCTATCTAATAATTTACCTTTTATCTACCCACCCATTTATCTGTCTATCTAATGATTCACTATCTATACACCTACCCACCCAACATCCCACCCATTTATTTACCTAAACATCTATCCATCTATCCATATATCTATCTATCTATCTATCTATCTATCTACAGTTAATGTGCTCAGTAAAAAAAAAGGGGTCCCAAAGGATAACAATTCCCTGCTGGCCGAGCTGTACTTTTACACAAGGAGTGAGGGATCACCCACATATCTCACCCTCCCTGCTGGTCAAGCTGCAACATTACAAAGGGAAGAAAGTTGCTGACTGAAAAAAAGTGGGTTACTGACTTCCCTCCCACCCCCATGTCCGTTAAGCTGCCTTAGCGGACAGTGGAGGAAGGTATCAGTTTATCTTTTACTCTTTCTATTTATCTCTACCTATCTCTATCTATTTAACTGTACACTAAGTAATCACAAAGTACAATAATAGAAGAGTTCATAGCTAGAAGTCCTATTTGTGAAGACCAAATGTATACCAAAAACATATTATCAGTAATTAATTTTCATTAATTACCTGACTTCGGTCTCCTGTTGCTGTGCTTAATCTTTGTTTTTTGACTTGAGGAGGATTCTGCAGTCCAGGTCACTTTGCAGTAGTCAGCTGTTATGACCTCATCATATGTTTTATGGAGAATTCTCACCTAAAAAATGGAAATAGGCATGATAATATGTTCTCAGTATACATTGACCCTAAAGCCCTGTACACACTGGGAGTCTAGGGGCACCATCTATATAGTCAACTATATCTGTGGTTCCACTATTCACACTGAAAGAAATCTGTTACCGATATCATTCAATGATGTCCCAGTGAACTGCTGAACATGCGGGTCATAGGCTATATGGCCAAAGATGACCTGTATGTTCAGGTGAAGGGGCAGGAGGGTGGTCATTAAGGATGCGCGGGAGCACACATCATTAACTATATTGAGAATATCAATATTACAGATTTGTTTTAAAGAAAAGAGATCGCTCAAAAATGCCATTCTGAGCGATAACTTTTCTTTTTGAGTAGCGTTTATGGGGCTTTAGAAAAATTAGAGGGATCCCTCACCTCTTTATCCATGCCTCTACTTTATGAACTATTCTAGCTATGATTTGTCTATTTAATTAATAATTTACCATCTATCTACCTATCCACCCAATTTATCTGTCTATCCAATGATTTACTATCCATGTGCCTACACATCCATTTATCTATCTATCTATCTATCTATCTATCTATCTATCTATCTATCTATGGTTAGTGCGCTCAGTTAAAAAATATGTGGGTCCCAAAGGATAACTCCCTGCTGGCCGAGCTGCACTATTACACAAGGAGTGAGGGATCACCCAAATATATTTTTACAGCTATTGCACTTCTACCACCCACCTATCTATCTAATGATTTAACATATATCTACCCACCCATTTTTCTGTCTATCTAATGATTCACTATCTATCCACCTACCCAACCACCCTCCCATTTATCTAACTACCTATCTATCTGTCTATCTATCCACATTTAGTTTGCTCAGTGAAAAAATATGTGGGTGCCAAAGGATAACAACTCCCTGCTGGCCAAGCTGCACTATTACACAAGGAGTGAGGTATCACCCACATATTCTTTTACAGTTATTGAAATCCACCCACCAAACTATCAATCAATCTAATGATTTAACATTTATCCACCCAACCGCCCAGTTATCTGTCTATCTAATGATTCATTATCTATACACCTACCCACCCATTTGTCTACCTACCCATCTATCTATCTACAGATAATGTGCTCAGTGAAAAAATATGTGGGGCCCAAAGGATAACAACTCCCTGCTGGCTAAGCTGCACTATAACACAAGGAGTGAGGGATCACCCACATATTTTTTTACAGGTATTGCGCTTCACCCACTCACCTATCCATCTAATAATTTACCATTTATCTACTCACCCACCCATTTATCTGTCTATCTAATGATTCACTATCTATCTGACCTACCCAACCACCCTCCCATTTATCTACCTACCTATCTATCTATCTACCGTTAGTGCGCTCAGTGAAAAAAATATGTGGGGCCCAAAGGATAACAACTCCCTGCTGGCTGAGCTGCACTATAACACAAGGAGTGAGGGATCACCCACATATTTTTTTACAGGTATTGAGATTCCCCCACCCAACTATCTATCTAATGATTTACCATTTATCCACCCACCCGCCCATTTATCTGTCTATCTAATGATTCACTATCTATACACCTACCCACCCAACATCCCACCCATTTATTTACCTAAACATCTATCTATCTATCTATCTATCTATCTATCTATCTACAGTTAATGCACTCAGTGAAAAAATATGTGGGGCCCAAAGGATAACAACTCCCTGCTGGCTGAGCTGCACTATAACACAAGGAGTGAGGGATCACCCACATATTTTTTTACAGGTATTGAGCTTCACCCACCCAACTATCTATCTATCTAATGATTTACCATTTATCCACCCACCGCCCATTTATCTGTCTATCTAATGATTCACTATCTATACACCTACCCACCCAACAACCCACCCATTTGTCTACCTACCCATCTATCTATCTACAGATAATGTGCTCAGTCAAAAAATATGTGGGGCCCAAACGATAACAACTCCCTGCTGGCTGAGCTGCACTATAACACAAGGAGTGCGGGATCCCCCACATATTTTTTTACAGGTATTGCGCTTCACCCACTCACCTATCTATCTAATGATTTACCATGTATCTACTCACCCACCCATTTATCTGTCTGTCTATCTAATGATTCACTAGCTATCCAACCTACCCAACAATCCTCCCATTTATCTACCTACCTATCTATCTATCTACAGTTAGTGCGCTCAGTGAAAAAATATGTGGGGCCCAAAGGATAGCAACTCCCTGCTGGCTGAGCTGCACTATAACACAAGGAGTGAGGGATCACCCACATATTTTTTTACAGGTATTGAGATTCACCCACCCAACTATCTATCTAATGATTTATCATTTATCCACCCACCTGCCCATTTATCAGTCTATCTAATGATTCACTATCTATACACCTACCCACCCAACATCCCACACGGCTCAATATGGGCGCGTCATGACGCAGCTGCGTCATGACGCCATATGCAAATTATGACGCCGTCCACTCAGCACAGTGATGCCCAGGAAGCGGTGCTCACTGCTGCTGAGTGTCAGTCAGTACACACTAGCACTAGGACAAAATCGGAACAGCTGGTCATCGCCCTTCTGGCATTCGCCAGAAGAGCCAGATGGCCAGTCTGGCCCTGATGCATACTCAGAATACAAGACAACAAAAGGTTTGCAGCGCTAAAAATTAGAATTAATAAAAAACCAGTTGGCAGTTGGATTGACTTTACAGTTTTATATAAGAAAAATGATCATAACAATTTAATAGGCCACATGGCCACACATATACATAAAATATTGATAAAAAGCATGGGTTGGTAGCAGAATGGGGATAGACTGGGGTAACTGTCCGTTCCTATATTGCCTAGATTGGTGTTATTAGGACCGCCTTTAGTGACCAGAGCAAATAATTATAATTACCGTCCACTTTGCTCACTTGAGGGGGGGGGGAATGGATCCTGATGGAATAGAATTTCCCTTGGTATGTCCAAAGTCCCTTCTGAATCGAGCGTGGAGTGGGGCTTGCCACTTGGTGTTGAAGGAATGCTGGTATTCGGGTCCTTTTTAGGCTGGTTCGGGCAGTTGAATTGGCAGAAAAAGAGGAATAGGTAGAGCCAGTGCTCCTGCTTCTGCATCCAAGAATAAGTGTCCACCTGACGCGTTTCGCTTGAAACAAGCTTTATCAAAGGTATAATGGTTATGGAGAGGTAGGCAACTGGCCTAATATTTATATTGCTGAATACCACCAGGGCAACCCAGATTGTCTAAGAGTTCTGGGGTTAGAACATATTGCACAGACCATGAGAGGGGGGGATAGACACAGAAGACTGTGTAGACAGGAGGTATACTGGATACACCAACTTGGTTCATTGTACCCAGATGGATTGAACGAAGCACTTGAGTTTAATACTGTGATATAAGAATCTTCCTCTTTGTATCATCAAAATCCCCTCCCCCCCACCTATCAGCATAAAACCATTTTCCCTTTACACTTCTCCCCCCCCTTTCCCCCCCCCCCCCTATATTATCAGGAAAAGAAGAAAAATAGTGATAGGAATGCCCAAACCTTATCTATAGGACCAAACAATCATACTAGTATATCTCCAAGAGCTTTAATTATGCAAGCATAGGATGTACTGAAACTATAGGACGTTATGACTTTGTGGATTGTTCTGGTTATGAGTCTTAATAACTATAAACCTATTATATGTTTTATCACAGGGGATAAGATATGTGGGTAACACATCTTATGATAGGGATTCTTTCCCCTTCCATAATACACATTTATATATATATTTTCTTTTATTCCGATATATTAAGTTCATTTTCTAGTATAAACCTTAAAGGATTAATGTATACTCTGTCTGCGGGACCTATGATTTAACCACAAAGGGTTAATGTCTATACAAACCATCAGGGGTTAATGTCTGGTCTGTCTATAGAATTACTGACTTGTATATATATATATAAAAATAATCCTGAGACCTCTGTGTTTCAAGTATGTAGAAGAAAGAACTACAAGCATATTTGTGTACTTAGAATGTTGGTATTTACGTAAAAAAACTATATAGGGAAGGTCACTAACAATATCCTAGCTTAAGCGCTGTCTCAATCTATATTAGCATATTTTTGGATCAGCGTTACCTAGCAGCCATATATACAGGCTGCGGGATGTACGGGTGCATCTTTTGTTTCCTAGTAACACACTAGGAAACTCTCATCACACAATTTACGTCAGAGCCTGACGCTGGAATCCCCTCCCACACACACAGATGACGACGGGGGTTCCGTCCTGTGTGCCTGGAGCGCAGGTTATATATTAAAACCCGGAAGTATCCATCATATTAAAACCCGGAAGTATCCATCATCTGGAACGCAAGTTGCGTGTCAGCACCCGGAAGCGCCTGCTATATACAATGCAGGCTTTCTTCCGAGGAGGCTAATAGTACGGACGTCACATCCTGATCATGTGACATTTGTCACGCTTGCCAGCCAGGTCTCTCTGATCACATGACGCTCATTGCGTCTAAACAGCCAAGCCTCTATGTGAATTGAATATATGTATGGCCAGATTAAAGCCAAGACTCGTTTCCACATAGTCACATGCTCAGGCACTATCCAATTACAGTGTATCCGGAAATTATAATAAACAAACTCCGTCTTTTAATGTTTTATTTTTTGTGAATGAAAAATCGTTTTAGATATCTAATCAATTTATTGACAAGCTGTTGTGTATGTCTCCTCCTCACCTTCATATACAATCGTTTTGATAATTTTTTATGTTGGATTGACTAATTAGCTACCAGCTGCAATGTATTAACCAGTATGCATGGGGGTATAAATATCAGGCCAGTTGCCTACCTCTCCATAACCATTATACCTTTGATAAAGCTTGTTTCAAGCGAAACGCGTCAGGTGGACACTTATTCTTGGATGCAGAAGCAGGAGCACTGGCTCTACCTATTCCTCTTTTTCTGCCAATTCAACTGCCCGAACCAGCCTAAAAAGGACCCGAATACCAGCATTCCTTCAACACCAAGTGGCAAGCCCCACTCCACGCTCGATTCAGAAGGGACTTTGGACATACCAAGGGAAATTCTATTCCATCAGGATCCATCCCCCCCCCTCAAGTGAGCAAAGTGGACGGTAATTATAATTATTTGCTCTGGTCACTAAAGGCGGTCCTAATAACACCAATCTAGGCAATATAGGAACGGACAGTTACCCCAGTCTATCCCCATTCTGCTACCAACCCATGCTTTTTATCAATATTTTATGTATATGTGTGGCCATGTGGCCTATTAAATTGTTATGATCATTTTTCTTATATAAAACTGTAAAGTCAATCCAACTGCCAACTGGTTTTTTATTAATTCTAATTTTTAGCGCTGCAAACCTTTTGTTGTCTTGTATTCTTTGTATTTTCAGGTCCGACATACCTGATTTTATTGCAGCTGCTCTTGAGTGAAGCAGGTCAGATCTAGCGCCCCTAGGGTATCCCTCCCTTGCCTCACAGCAAGAAGAGGAACCCAATTTCTTTTTCCATTTTGTCTATAGACGGCCCAGTCTTTTTTGGGGCTGCAAAACATGAGCTGCTTCACTCAATTTAATGAAAGGATGAGGAGGAGACAAAATTATCTATCCCAATGGGATGTTTCAACTAATATTAATTTAGAAAAACCTGATTATGAACTAAGAGACGAATTTTCTAAATTAGAGAATATGTTAAAATCTGAAATGAGACACTGGCTAGATAGCACGAACTTACAAAAGTATCTAGACCTTAAAATTATACCCAGAGGTCTTAGGATGTTTAAGCAGTCAGTATTTGAAAACGATGAACTCTTCCAGTTAGAATGGGAAGGTATTTTGGATCGATGTTCCGTAAGTCTCATTGAACTGGTGATTCGCTATAGGAAAGAAAAAGCGGAAAACTTGGTCAAGGAGATTGAGGCTCTGAAAACCGCTTTGGCATCCAAGAAGGAACTGAAGGAATTCCAGGAGAGAGATAAAATACTCTCAGAAAAACTGGATAAATATGAACAGACCCTTTTGGATGCCAAATGCAAAAAATTTAGAAGGGATCTAGAGGACTATCAAAACGACCAAGTTAGATCCTATAGATCCCAGGATAAGAGAAATAACTTTAACCCCAGACCGAGACCTTACGAAGAAAGAGCAGCCAATACACCCCACCACCTAAAGAGAAGGGATTATAGACCTAGATTTCAAGATAGAGTATACCCAGAACCCAGCAGATACCACAAAAGAACAGACAGCTATAGGGAAGACAGATATCCCCTAGAACCCACCAGGTATCAGAAAAGACCAGACAGTTACAAACCAGAAAGACGCCCCACTTACCGACAACCAGATGAAACATCCCCCAGAAGGTCCCCCAAAAAAGTACACCCGACTGAGATCAAAGGGAGAAATGACCAACTAGGGGCCAGACCTAAGGACAGAGAATCGAACCAAGACACCAGACACCATGATATTGACTATAATGATACACATTTTTTAGGCCCACGCTACCCACTTCCATCACGGCCGAATCGAGACAGATTCCAAGGGACACCAAAAAGACGCAGACAAAGTGTAGAGGAAGAAGAGGAGGCAGGAGGGAGACATTAAAAAAACTAAGGAAGACTAATAAGAAACTCAATGAAGCCACCATCTTTAACCTCTCTTCAAAAAAATTAACAGAAGCAGAAAAATCCCTACTAGCCAGAGGTTTGAAATTTGCCCCCACCTCAACCCCTAATTTGTTTGAGCTTTTTGTTGAACTTAATCGCTATGTAAGAACGTTATGCAGAAAGAAATATTTCGCAAATAAAAATATAGACCAAGAGGAGACACAAACACTCCATATCCTCTTGGACAATACTGACCAACCAGCATTAGACATGCTGGTTGACCTACAAAACGAAAACCAACCAGAAAATGAAGTTTCCATTGACTTCAAAAAAATATATGATATTAGGAGGAACAAGTTCAAAAATAAATCAGAGTTCTTCCCCATCAAAAGTAAAGGCCCAAATATAAATTCATTCTATAAGACTACTCTATATGATTTTAAAAATATGTGCGACAAGATTCAGGCAGATAACAAAAACAACAAAAATACCATTAAATCAAATCTTAATAAACATGAAAAAAGAGCTCTTAAGACCCTTATGGCGGATACTAATTTAATAATCAAAGAGGCCGATAAGGGGGGGGGGCTAATCATACAAAATCGTGGTGACTATATCGATGAAGCCAACAGGCAGCTTAACAACGAGACCTTTTATATTAAATTAAAAAAAGACCCCACTCCGGGATATGTGTTAGAACTAGCAAACCTCTTGGATAGTGCACAAATGGAGGGAACTATTTCCAAAGACGAATATCATTTTTTGTTTTCCCAGTACCCAGTCACACCCATTTATTATCACTTACCTAAAATTCATAAGTCACTCACCTCACCTCCCGGGCGCCCTATTATTTCAGGCATTAATTCCCTCACGTCCAATCTTTCCTTTTTTGTTGACACCTTCTTACAACCTAGGGTCTCTGCCCTCAGGTCACATATAAAGGACACCACTGCCTTTTTAAGACTGGTACAGAATATTGAATGGAAGGACACGTACAGATTTATAACCTTAGACGTCCAAAGTCTTTACTCCAATATACCCCATAATTTGGGATTACAATCAATTGCTAAAAAATTGGAAGAGGATGATGACCTGAGGGTAGAGACCCAAACCTTTATTCACGATTCTATTAAATTTATTTTACAACACAATTATTTTCTATTTCTGGACACATTTTATCTTCAGGTGATGGGTACCGCCATGGGGACCAGGTTTGCGCCCAGCTACGCCAACCTATACATGGGGGACTTCGAGGAACTCCATGTGTGGGGAGGCGGCTGGGGGCCGAGCCTGGTCCTCTATGGCAGGTACATAGACGATCTATTTATTATTTGGGATGGGGACCTTCACTCAGCACAATTATTTGCTAATTCTCTCAACACCAATTCTTATAATTTACAGTTCACGTTCACATCTCACCCTTCTCACATTACATTTCTGGATGTAGATTTGAAAATTATAAATAATCAAATAATCACAACAAATCATATTAAAGAAGTAGGAGCCAATTCTTATTTGCACTTTAAGAGTCAACATCATCCACCGTGGAAAAAGAACATTCCCAAGGGGCAATATTTTCGCCTTCACAGGAACTGCACCACTATAGAACATTTCAGGGAACAAGCTACTGAAATGACCAAGTCATTTGCCAGTAGAGGCTACCCCCAAGGCCTCTTAGATAAAGCCCTACAGGAAGTCTTGGAGATTGACAGAAGGGATCTATTAATCCCAAAAACTCATAAAAAATCTGAAATCCCAATAAAACCCAATCAGGATAAAGAAATAGTATATGTCGCAAAGTTTAACAGCCACTGCACTGAAATAAAAAAGATCATAAAAAGGAATTATACCCCTGCCTAGCAATAAATCTACCCCCAAAACCAGTTTTTGTGTTCAAAAAAAGTACATCTCTCAAACAGTTACTAGCACCAAGTTGCCTCAAAAAGGAGCAGACTACTGCAAACAGAAACAAAGAAACTGGCCTAACATGGTTAAATGTTAAGCCAAAGGGCTGCTATAGATGTGGGGGAACCAGGTGTCTTACCTGTCCCCACATTCAAATTACAAAAAACCTATTAATACCTACCACAGGTAAAACCCATGATTTGGCTACTTTTGTGAATTGTAATACCACGTACGTAGTTTACGTCTTATCCTGCGATTGTGAAAAATTATACGTTGGTCGTACAACTAGAAAGCTGAGGGCTCGCTTTCTAGAGCACAGACGCAATATTATCAATAAACTGCTAACACACAGCGTATCCAGACATTTTGCTGAATACCACCAGGGCAACCCAGATTGTCTAAGAGTTCTGGGGTTAGAACATATTGCACAGACCATGAGAGGGGGGGATAGACACGGAAGACTGTGTAGACAGGAGGTATACTGGATACACCAACTTGGTTCATTGTACCCAGATGAATTGAACGAAGCACTTGAGTTTAATACTGTGATATAAGAATCTTCCTCTTTGTATCATCAAAATCCCCTCCCCCCCACCTATCAGCATAAAACCATTTTCCCTTTACACTTCTCCCCCCCCTTCCCCCCCCCCCCCTATATTATCAGGAAAAGAAGAAAAATAGTGATAGGAATGCCCAAACCTTATCTATAGGACCAAACAATCATACTAGTATATCTCCAAGAGCTTTAATTATGCAAGCATAGGATGTACTGAAACTATAGGACGTTATGACTTTGTGGATTGTTCTGGTTATGAGTCTTAATAACTATAAACCTATTATATGTTTTATCACAGGGGATAAGATATGTGGGTAACACATCTTATGATAGGGATTCTTTCCCCTTCCATAATACACATTTATATATATATTTTCTTTTATTCCGATATATTAAGTTCATTTTCTAGTATAAACCTTAAAGGATTAATGTATACTCTGTCTGCGGGACCTATGATTTAACCACAAAGGGTTAATGTCTATACAAACCATCAGGGGTTAATGTCTGGTCTGTCTATAGAATTACTGACTTGTATATATATATAAAAATAATCCTGAGACCTCTGTGTTTCAAGTATGTAGAAGAAAGAACTACAAGCATATTTGTGTACTTAGAATGTTGGTATTTACGTAAAAAAACTATATAGGGAAGGTCACTAACAATATCCTAGCTTAAGCGCTGTCTCAATCTATATTAGCATATTTTTGGATCAGCGTTACCTAGCAGCCATATATACAGGCTGCGGGATGTGCGGGTGCATCTTTTGTTTCCTAGTAACACACTAGGAAACTCTCATCACACAATTTACGTCAGAGCCTGACGCTGGAATCCCCTCCCACACACACAGATGACGACGGGGGTTCCGTCCTGTGTGCCTGGAGCGCAGGTTATATATTAAAACCCGGAAGTATCCATCATATTAAAACCCGGAAGTATCCATCATCTGGAACGCAAGTTGCGTGTCAGCACTCGGAAGCGCCTGCTATATACAATGCAGGCTTTCTTCCGAGGAGGCTAATAGTACGGACGTCACATCCTGATCATGTGACATTTGTCACGCTTGCCAGCCAGGTCTCTCTGATCACATGACGCTCATTGCGTCTAAACAGCCAAGCCTCTATGTGAATTGAATATATGTATGGCCAGATTAAAGCCAAGACTCGTTTCCACATAGTCACATGCTCAGGCACTATCTAATTACAGTGTATCCGAAATTATAATAAACAAACTCCGTCTTTTAATGTTTTATTTTTTGTGAATGAAAAATCGTTTTAGATATCTAATCAATTTATTGACAAGCTGTTGTGTATGTCTCCTCCTCACCTTCATATACAATCGTTTTGATCATTTTTTATGTTGGATTGACTAATTAGCTACCAGCTGCAATGTATTAACCAGTATGCGTGGGGGTATAAATATCAGGCCAGTTGCCTACCTCTCCATAACCATTATACCTTTGATAAAGCTTGTTTCAAGCGAAACGCGTCAGGTGGACACTTATTCTTGGATGCAGAAGCAGGAGCACTGGCTCTACCTATTCCTCTTTTTCTGCCAATTCAACTGCCCGAACCAGCCTAAAAAGGACCCGAATACCAGCATTCCTTCAACACCAAGTGGCAAGCCCCACTCCACGCTCGATTCAGAAGGGACTTTGGACATACCAAGGGAAATTCTATTCCATCAGGATCCATTCCCCCCCCCCTCAAGTGAGCAAAGTGGACGGTAATTATAATTATTTGCTCTGGTCACTAAAGGCGGTCCTAATAACACCAATCTAGGCAATATAGGAACGGACAGTTACCCCAGTCTATCCCCATTCTGCTACCAACCCATGCTTTTTATCAATATTTTATGTATATGTGTGGCCATGTGGCCTATTAAATTGTTATGATCATTTTTCTTATATAAAACTGTAAAGTCAATCCAACTGCCAACTGGTTTTTTATTAATTCTAATTTTTAGCGCTGCAAACCTTTTGTTGTCTTGTATTCTTTGTATTTTCAGGTCCGACATACCTGATTTTATTGCAGCTGCTCTTGAGTGAAGCAGGTCAGATCTAGCGCCCCTAGGGTATCCCTCCCTTGCCTCACAGCAAGAAGAGGAACCCAATTTCTTTTTCCCTGATGCATACTCACCCAAAAGACGCCAAACACATCTCACTGCGGCGGCCGGTACCTCCTCACTGCTGCCGGTAAGGTAAAGGCACGCTCGCCGGGGCCCCACCTTTAGTGCTGTGTGTTCCGCATCTGATGCTCCACCCGCTTTTGGCTGGAGGCTACGGGCCGCTTGAAATGACAGCACGGGACGCAATTGGCCCCCGGGCCGGACTTTGGACATGCCTGTCCTAGAAGCTGAGTGTATATATGTTAATATGCCATACCTACCAACTTTTGTAATTGTTGAATCTGGACCTGCCATGCCAAAGGCGGAGCTTAGGGACAGGCGTGCATGGCCTCAAGCAAAGGGGTGTGTCAAAAAATATGTGGGTGCCAAAGGATAACAACTCCCTGCTGGCCAAGCTTCACTATTACACAAGGAGTGAGGGATCACCCACATATTTTTTTTACAGCTATTGAAATTCACCCACCCACCCACCCACCCATCTATCTATCTATCTATCTAATGATTTACCATTTATCCACCCACCCGCCCATTTATCTGTCCATCTAATGATTCACTATCTATACATCTATCCACCCAGCAACCTACCCATTTATCTACCTATCTACCCATCCATCTATCTACCTACCTATCGATCTATCTGCGTACAGTTAATGCACTCCGTGAAAAAAAATATGTGGAACCCAAAGGATAACAACTCCCTGCTGGCCAAGCTGCACTATTACACAATGGGCAGTATTCAATGAGAATACTGACGACGTGCAGGGAATCCTGTTTAGGATTCGCTGCACATTCGCCACTGCTCGCTGCGTTCCGGAGCCTCGCTGGCTCCAGTATTCAACAAGTCAGGGGCTCACTGCCCCTGACTGGCGAATTTTAACTCCTGCGGCGATGCCGCAGGGAGCCTGAGGACGGCGGCAGGCAGGGAGATGGAAGTCTCCCTGCCTGCCCCAGAACGTTTGTGGGGGAGAGGTGGGCTCCCCGGGTGCCAGGCAGCACAGGCTGCCCCCTGGGGGTGCCAGCAGGGGACCGGGTATATTCACTACACCCGATCATGCATATGTAATGATCGGGTGCAGTGAATATATGAATATCTAAAGAGCGGCTCAGCTCCGGCCCCCTGCTGGCTGGTCTGTGTAAAAAAAAAAATATATATATATTTTTTTTAAATATATATTCATGTGCTTACAGCACATGAATAAAAATAGCATGCCCCTCCTCAGAATAAAATTCCTGATTTTTTGACACCAAATGTAAAAAACAAAACACTTTATTTTAAAAGTTCACATTCCACTTCACCATAAAAAGATAGCGATTGCTACTCGGTGAATCATGGCGAAAAAAAACTTAAAATGTATTCGCCATCTGGTCATTGAATAGGGTGATTCACCGTTTTAGTCAAAAATTCGCCTTACAGCACAAAATCGCCATAAAAACATGGCGAATCAGCCTCATTGACTACCGCCCATTGAGTGAGGGATCACCCACATATTTTTTTACAGGTATTGAGATTCACCCACCCACCTATATATCTATCTATCTATCTTTTTATTTATTTATTTAATGATTTACTATTTATCCACCCACCCGCCCAATTATCTGTCTATGTAATGATTCACTATCTATACACCTACCCAACCAACAACACACCCATTTATCTACCTACAGATGGGGCCGGGCTCATCTTTGCTGGCGAATCGCCAGAACGTCACCGCTGTCGATCCGCCATCTGACTGAGATGGTGTGTGTGTGTCCGTGCGCCAGGGCAACGGGACCCTGTCCGTCTCCGCTTCAGTTGGGGGGGTGCGGGGAGGCGGTGGGGACCCCGGGTGACCGCCGACGAGCCGGCGGGGACCCCGGGGGGAAGCCGTCGAAAGGGGACGCTTGCGCATCTCGTGCGCGCGCTTTCCCTTTTGCAAATACAGATGGCGGGTGGCGGGGGATGTCGGATGGCGTCGCCATCACCATCCCCTGCAAAGAAGAGCCCGGCTCCATCTGTATCTATCTACAGTTAATGGGCTCAGTGAAAAAATATGTGGATCCCAAAGGATAAAAACTCCCTGCTGGCCGATCTGCACTGTTACACAAGGAGTAAGGGATCACCAACATATTTTTTTACAGGTATTGAGATTCATCCACCCACCTATCTATCTAATGATCCACCCACCCACCCATTTATCTGTCTATCTAATAATTCACTATCTATACATTTACCCACTCACCAACTTACCCATTTATCTACCCATCTATCTATCTACAGTTAATGCACTCAGTGAAAAACTATGTAGGGCCCAAAGGATTACAACTCCCTGCTGGCCGAGTTGCACTATAAAACAAGGAATGAGGGATCACCCACGTAGTTATTTTTACAGGTATTAAGATTCACCCACCCACCTATCTATCTATCTATCTATCTATCTATCTATCTATCTATGTATCTATCTATCTAATGATTTAGCATTTATCCACCCACCCGCCCATTTATCTGTCTATCTAATCAGAATCAGAATCAGAATCAACTTTATTGGCCATGTATGCTTGCGCACACTAGGAATTTTTTGTGGATTTACAGTGCAGCATCAAGCAGGGATGAAGGTGGGGGGGTGAAGGCATCACATACATTACATTAAGACATTACATGTGGGGAACACATACCCGCCGAGCTGCACAGCGCCTAGGCAGCCATCAGCGGCGCCACTGATGGCTGCCTAGGCGCTGTGCAGCTCGGCGAGTATGTGATTCACTATCTATACACCTACCCACCCAACAACCCACCCATTTGTCTACCTACCCATCTATCTATCTACAGATAATGTGCTCAGTGAAAAAATATGTGGGGCCCAAAGGATAACAACTCCCTGCTGGCTGAGCTGCACTATAACACAAGGAGTGAGGGATCACCCACATATTTGTTTACAGGTATTGCGCTTCACCCACTCACCTATCTATCTAATGATTTACCATTTATCCACCCACCCACCCATTTATCTGTCTATCTAATGATTCACTAGCTATACACCTACCCACCCAACATCCCACCCATTTATCTACCTAACCATCTATCTATCCATATATCTATTTATCTATCTACAGTTAATGTGCTCAGTGAAAAAATATGAGGGGCCCAAAGGATAACAACTCCCTGCTGGCTGAGCTGCACTATAACACAAGAAGTGAGGGATCACCCACATATTTTTTTACAGGTATTGAGCTTCACCCACCCACCTATTTATCTAATAATTTATCTTTTATCTACCCACCCACCCATTTATCTGTCTATCTAATGATTCACTATCTATACACCTACCCACCCAACATCCCACCCATTTATTTACCTAAACATCTATCTATCTATCCATATATCTATCTATCTATCTACAGTTAATGTGCTCAGTAAAAAAAAAGGGGTCCCAAAGGATAACAATTCCCTGCTGGCCGAGCTGTACTTTTACACAAGGAGTGAGGGATCACCCACATATCTTTTACAGATATTGCACTTCAACCACCTAGCCATTTTCTATTTCATGATTTACCATCTACCTACCTACCCAGTTAAGGATCTCACCCTCCCTGCTGGTTAAGCTGCAACATTACAAAGGGAAGAAAGTTGCTGACTGAAAAAATAAGGAATTTGGTACTCACCGATAATTCCCTTTCTCCAAGGCAGCAGGGGACACTGCAGAGTCATGACGTATGGGATAGAGTTGGTGCTGTGGAGTCGGCACTTTAAGATGCTTTTGAAGTGGCTGGCTCCTCCCCCCTCTATCCCCACCAAGCCCCAGTCTTAGTAAAACTGTGACCGAGAGAGGAAGAGAAACAAGTCAAGAAGAACTAGAAGGAGGAGGATATACAACATACAACATGTAATACTTAATCAGATGAACGATCTGAGTTAGTAAGTAAGGTATAGATAACAGAATCATCCAACATAATAACAACATGAATGATATACTCATAGTAACTGAGTCCCCCTGAGGAAGGACCAACCTGTAGGAACATGTAGTAACCTATAAAACCTGGTCAGAACACAGCGCTGGGAGGGCGTGCAGTGTCCCCTGCTGCCTTGGAGAAAGGGAATTATCGGTGAGTACCAAATTCCTTATTTCTCCCTCGGCCAGCAGGGGACACTGCAGAGTCATGACGTATGGGAAGAATACCAAAGCACTACTCCCGGGTGGTAGAGCGATGAGATTCCCCCAGAACAGCCCTGCCAAAGGATGTTTCAGCCTTGGCAAAGGCGTCGAATTTATAGAACCGGGCAAAGGTGTTCGCACTTGCCCAAGTCGCAGCTCTGCACACCTGAGAGAGGGAAACCCCTCTTGCCAGGGCCCATGATGTGCTAACCGACCTTGTTGAATGAGCCGTAATTGTTGAAGGGACATTCCTGTCTGCATGTCTGTAGGCCTCTTTAATGGTGATGCACATCCAACGAGCCAACGTTCTTTTGGACGCAGGCCATCCCCTGCGTTCATGACAATAGAGAATAAAAAGACTATCCGTCTTCCGCAATGCTGACGTTTTCTCCAAGTATATTCGCAATGCCCTTACAGCATCTAGGGAAGCAGAGTCTTCAGTGAAAGCTGGAATGATAATCGGCTGGTTAAGGTGAAAAGAAGAAACCACCTTAGGGAGAAAGGAACTATTAGTCCTTAATTCTGCCCTGTCAGTAACGAACTGTAGGAAAGGAGCCCGACATGATAAGGCCCCTAGTTCCGAAACACGACGCGCTGAAGCTAATGCAACTAGCATAACAGTCTTCCAGGTGACATATTTTAGATGTACCGAGTCTAACGGTTCAAAAAGGTCTGATTGCAAGTATCGCAAAACCACTGATAAGTCCCAGGGCTCAGTGGGTGATCTGAAGGGAGGTTGAAGCCTCAACACCCCCTTTAAGAACGTTTGTATCTCTGGAATGACCGCTACCCTGCGGTGAAAGAAGACAGATAGCGCCGCTAGTTGCACTTTCAGAGAGGCTAAACGAAGACCTTTGTCCAGTCCTTCCTGGAGAAATTCTAGTAACCTAGGTAGGCTAAACACCGCCTTAGGATAGCCAAGCCTTTCGCACCAGGAAATGTAGGACTTCCAAATCCTGTGGTAATGTGCCGAAGTCACACTCTTCCTAGCATGGAGCATTGTTGGAAAAACCCTGGATGGGATACCTCTGCGTTTCAGCAATTCGGCCTCAACAACCATGCCGTTAAATGCAGAAGCCGTAAGTTTTGGAAGGTGAACGGTCCTTGGAGAAGTAAGTCTTCTCTTTGAGGCAGGAACCACGGGTTGTCTATTGACATTAGTCTTAGATCCGAGTACCATGCCCTCCTCGGCCAGTTCGGGGCAATTAAGATGGCTGTTGTTGTTTCCCTTTTCAGTTTCTTCAGAACTCTTGGAAGTAACGGGAAGGGTGGAAAAATGTATACCAGTTGGTAGTGCCATGGTATTGATAAGGCGTCGACTGCCACCGCTCCTGGATCCAGGGACCTGGCACAGTAGAGAGGGACCCGATGATTCAATCTGGAGGCCATCAGGTCTATGTCGGGGGTCCCCCACCGAAGCGTCAGTTGATGGAAGACCTCCGGGTGAAGGGACCACTCCCCTGGGAGGAACGTTTGGCGGCTTAGATAGTCCGCCTGCCAATTCTCTACTCCCGGAATAAATATTGCTGAAAAGGCCCTGGAGTGGGCTTCTGCCCATTCTAATATGGGACGAACCTCTCGCATGGCTGCCCTCGTAGTTCTAAGATATTGATTGGAAGCTTTGCCTCCTGCAGCGACCAGCGTCCTTGGAACCTGTGGCCTAGGGCGACTGCTCCCCAGCCCTTGAGACTGGCGCCTGTTGTGACCACTGTCCATGTGCAAGGGCTGAAACTGCGTCCTTGAAGCAGGTTTGGGGTGTGAAGCCACCAAAGCAGGGAAGAGCGGGCCTTCTGAAACAAGATGATGCGCTTGTGAATTTGAAGGTGTGAGCCCGACCATTGTGATAGTAGATTCTCTTGGAAAGTTCGAGAATGGAAGCGACCGTAAGGGACCGCCTCGAACGCAGCTACCATCAAACCCAAGAGTTGAGTGCACAGATGTGCTGAGAGTCTTTTCTGATGCAGTACCTGTCTGACCTTTGCTTGTAGGGCTATGATCTTGTCTGGTGGAAGAAAGATCCTTTCCTCTACTGTGTCCAATATGAGGCCCAGAAATTGTAGGCGTTGTGATGGGTTGAGTTGTGATTTTTTGAAGTTCACAACCCACCCATTTTTCACTAAAAACTTGCAAGTTGTCATGGCATCTGCCATCAGCTTTTCCCGAGTTGGAGCTTTGAGGAGGAGGTCGTCTAAGTAGGGGATAATAGTTATCCCCTGCAGACGAAGAGCCTTGGTCATACATGCCATTATTTTTGTAAAAACCCGAGGAGCGGAAGAAAGTCCGAAGGGTAGTCCTCGGAACTGGAAATGGCGATCCTGTAGTGCGAATCTCAAGAATCGCTGATGAGGTTCCCAGATTGGGACGTGCAGGTACGCGTCCTTTATATCTAGAGAGAGGAGAAATTCTCCCTTCTCCAGGGATGCAATAACTGACCGAATTGATTCCATCTTGAATCTGTGGTAAATAACAAATTCGTTCAGGGGTTTCAGATTTAAAATGGGTCGGACAGATCCGTCTGGCTTTGGGACCACGAAAATGCTTGAATAGTATCCCGTGCACTGCTGATGGGCAGGCACCGGGATAACTACTCCCGCCTCGAGCAGGGTTTGTATGGCCCCAACTAGGCTCAAACCTGCCTCTACCGATGGAGGTAGGCCTATTGGGAAGAACCTGTTTGGAGGTTGTGTGGCAAATTCCAGTTTGTACCCCTGAGAGATAATCTGGAGAACCCACGCGTCGGTGCAATGAGACCTCCATTCCTCCGCGAACAGTAACAATCTGGCGCCCACCTTGGGATCCCCCAAGTGAGCCGGTAGGCCGTCATGCCACTGGCTTGTCTGTGGTCTTTGGATTGAGAGAGAGATTTGCAGTGGTCTGGGGGGCTCTGGCCCCTCTGCCTCGGCGGCCTCTGAAGGAAGAGAAACCTCCTCTGGCTCTCCCCCTGAAGCCAGCATTACCCCGAAAGGACCGAAAGGAAGGACTTACAAATTGCCTCTTGGGTGCAGGAGCTGAAGAGGGCAAAAAGGTCGACTTCCCCCCCGTGGCCTGGGAAATGAGCTTGTCCAATTCTGGTCCGAAAAGCATATCTCCTGAGAAGGGGAGGGCTTCCACCGCTTTTTTAATTTCCGGTTCGGCCTGCCAAGAGCGTAGCCACACAGTGCGTCTAGCCAGGACGGCAGAAGCTGAAACTTTTGCTGCTAATGTGGAAACATCAGAGGCTGCTTCCCCAACATAGGTAGAAGCGTCCCTGATACATTCTGCCAAGGATAGTAATTCCTCCTTGGGAGTATCCTGTTCCAGGCCCCTAATCAAATCAGCGGCCCATGTCTCCATTGTTTTGGCTACCCATGAGGAGGCGAGAGCTGGACGTAATATAACACCTGCGGTAGTGTAAATATTTTTGAGAGCACTATCAAGACGTTTGTCTGGTGCTTCTTTAAGCGATACCGCTCCCGGAATGGGGAGGGTGGTTTTCTTTGATAAACGTGACAATGAGGCGTCTGGAGTGGGGGGAGTCTCCCATTTAGCTCTCGACTCAGCCGAAAATGGGTATAAGGAATGAAATCTTTTCGACATCTGAAACTTCTTATCAGGTGTCTTCCAGACTTTTACTAAGGGGTTATCTAATTCCTCAGAGTCTGGAAAAGTTATTGGCTGTTTCTGAACCCTGCCAAAAATAGATACCTGAGGCGGTATAGGCGAGTCAGCAATATTAAGAGTAGATCTGATCTCTCTTATGAGACCCTCAATGCCCTGAGCATCCTGATCATCTATATCATCAGTAGGTACATACTGGTAAGGTTCGTCTATGTAGTCAGGGTCCGGTTGGTTATCATCATCTGTGACAAAAACCACTGAAGTAGCCTTCCTTTTCCCAGTTCCTGGAGAGGATGGCCTAACCTGTACTGAGGCAGTCACAGACTGCTGCAGGGAATCCACTGTGGAGGAGATTTGAGTCAATTGGGACTGAAAAACCTCCCTGTCCCTTTTTGATGCCGCTAGCTCGGCTGTGAGGTTAGCCAGAATAGCCTGCAAAGCCTCTGGGGACTGTAAGGGGGACTGAGGTAAAGGTGACTGGCTTACACTGTTTCCCTGCTTAGAGGCATAGCATGACTCACAGAGGGATACTCCCTTAACATGTTGAGTGTATTGACCTTTACAAGTCTTACAGGTGTAAACCTTTTGGGCTGCTTTAGAAGAAGTGGTCCTGTCAGCCATGACAAACAGTGTATAACAAGTAACACACACTCACACAGAAATAGCAAATACAGGACAGCTGAAGGATAGCTGAGGCTTGTGCTTCGATAGGAAGAGAGGAGCCACAACCCTCCCAATAAAGGCTGCCAATATATATATAATGGCGCCCCAAATTCACCCCCTAAGACTCACAGTGTCCCTGTGATCGTCAGGGAGAGCGCTGACAGTCGCAGATGCTGGAAAGCCAGGTGCTGCCGGTCACAATGCACAGCGTGCAGGAGACTTGCTGCTGGTAACAATGGCGCCGCCGGAGAGAAGGAGAGTAAACTCCTCCTCCCTTCTGGCGTGTCCTTCCCGCGCTGAATCAATGGCGCCAATTTTAAAGTTAGCAGTAATGGAGACCGCCGCGAGCACTGTACGCTGCGGCTGTCTCCGTCTCCGTCGCGGCTGACGCGCTCACTACAGCCGGCCCCCTGCTAATGGCGCTCAGCGCCGCTTACCCGTAGGCAGCTCCTGGAGTACGGGGGATAAGCCTTGGACCCGTCCTGCTAAGCTGCGTGCAGCCGCTACGGATCCCCAGAGCGGTGGCTCTGGTGGCCTGGGTACCGGAGGAAACACTGCGTGCAGTGTCGACCGGACCCCTCCAGGTCCCACGTAGCAGGCAGATGCCTGTCCTCAGTAAAAATTAAAAGTTTAAAAGAAAAATTATAAGAAAAAAATTGAGTCTCCCTAAGGAGACTCACACGTAGTGACCGACTCCATCGGGCACTTTTACTAAGACTGGGGCTTGGTGGGGATAGAGGGGGGAGGAGCCAGCCACTTCAAAAGCATCTTAAAGTGCCGACTCCACAGCACCAACTCTATCCCATACGTCATGACTCTGCAGTGTCCCCTGCTGGCCGAGGGAGAAAAGTGGGTTACTGACTTCCCTCCCACCCCCATGTCCGTTAAGCTGCCTTAGCGGACAGTGGAGGAAGGTATCAGTTTATCTTTTACTCTTTCTATTTATCTCTACCTATCTCTATCTATTTAACTGTACACTAAGTAATCACAAAGTACAATAATAGAAGAGTTCATAGCTAGAAGTCCTATTTGTGAAGACCAAATGTATACCAAAAACATATTATCAGTAATTAATTTTCATTAATTACCTGAGTTCGGTCTCCTGTTGCTGTGCTTAATCTTTGTTTTTTGACTTGAGGAGGATTCTGCAGTCCAGGTCACTTTGCAGTAGTCAGCTGTTATGACCTCATCATATGTTTTATGGAGAATTCTCACCTAAAAAATGGAAATAGGCATGATAATATGTTCTCAGTATACATTGACCCTAAAGCCCTGTACACACTGGGAGTCTAGGGGCACCATCTATATAGTCAACTATATCTGTGGTTCCACTATTCACACTGAAAGAAATCTGTTACCAATATCATTCAATGATGTCCCAGTGACCTGCTGAACATGCGGGTCATAGGCTATATGGCCAAGGATGACCTGTATGTTCAGGTGAAGGGGCAGGGGGGTCGTTAAGGATGCGCGGGAGCACACATCATTAACTATATTGAGTATACATACTACAGATTTGTTTTAAAGAAAAGAGATCGCTCAAAAATGCCATTCTGAGCGATAACTTTTCTTTTTGAGTAGCGTTTATGGGGCTTTAGAAAAATTAGAGGGATCCCTCACCTCTTTATCCATGCCTCTACTTTATGAACTATTCTAGCTATGATTTGTCTATTTAATTAATAATTTAACATCTTTCTACCTATCCACCCAATTTATCTGTCTATCCAATGATTTACTATCCATGTGCCTACACATCCATCTATCTATCTATCTATCTATCTACGGTTAGTGCGCTCAGTTAAAAAATATGTGGGTCCCAAAGGATAACTCCCTGCTGGCCGAGCTGCACTATTACACAAGGAGTGAGGGATCACCCAAATATATTTTTACAGCTATTGCACTTCTACCACCCACCTATCTATCTAATGATTTAACATATATCTACCCACCCATTTATCTGTCTATCTAATGATTCACTATCTATCCACCTACCCAACCACCCTCCCATTTATCTACCTACCTATCTATCTGTCTATCCACATTTAGTTTGCTCAGTGAAAAAATATGTGGGTGCCAAAGGATAACAACTCCCTGCTGGCCGAGCTGCACTATTACACAAGGAGTGAGGTATCACCCACATATTCTTTTACAGTTATTGAAATCCACCCACCAAACTATCAATCAATCTAATGATTTAACATTTATCCACCCAACCGCCCAGTTATCTGTCTATCTAATGATTCACTATCTATACACCTACCCACCCATTTGTCTACCTACCCATCTATCTATCTACAGATAATGTGCTCAGTGAAAAAATATGTGGGGCCCAAAGGATAACAACTCCCTGCTGGCTAAGCTGCACTATAACACAAGGAGTGAGGGATCACCCACATATTTTTTTACAGGTATTGCGCTTCACCCACTCACCTATCTATCTAAAAATTTACCATTTATCTACTCACCCACCCATTTATCTGTCTATCTAATGATTCACTATCTATCCGACCTACCCAACCACCCTCCCATTTATCTACCTATCTATCTATCTATCTATCTATCTATCTATCTATCTATCTATCTATCTACCGTTAGTGCGCTCAGTGAAAAAAATATGTGGGGCCCAAAGGATAACAACTCCCTGCTGGCTGAGCTGCACTATAACACAAGGAGTGAGGGATCACCCACATAATTTTTTACAGGTATTGAGATTCCCCCAATCCAACTATCTATCTAATGATTTACCATTTATCCACCCACCCGCCCATTTATCTGTCTATCTAATGATTCACTATCTATACACCTACCCACCCAACATCCCACCCATTTATTTACCTAAACATCTATCTATCTATCTACAGTTAATGCACTCAGTGAAAAAATATGTGGGGCCCAAAGGATAACAACTCCCTGCTGGCTGAGCTGCACTATAACACAAGGAGTGCGGGATCCCCCACATATTTTTTTTACAGGTATTGCGCTTCACCCACTCACCTATCTATCTAATGATTTCCCATGTATCTACTCACCCACCCATTTATCTGTCTGTCTATCTAATGATTCACTATCTATCCAACCTACCCAACAACCCTCCCATTTATCTACCTACCTATCTATCTATCTACAGTTAGTGCGCTCAGTGAAAAAATATGTGGGGCCCAAAGGATAACAACTCCCTGCTGGCTGAGCTGCACTATAACACAAGGAGTGAGGGATCACCCACATATTTTTTTACAGGTATTGAGATTCACCCACCCAACTATCTATCTAATGATTTACCATTTATCCACCCACCCGCCCATTTATCTGTCTATCTAATGATTCACTAGCTATACACCTACCCACCCAACATCCCACCCATTTATCTACCTAACCATCTATCTATCCATATATCTATTTATCTATCTACAGTTAATGCGCTCAGTGAAAAAATATGAGGGGCCCAAAGGATAACAACTCCCTGCTGGCTGAGCTGCACTATAACACAAGAAGTGAGGGATCACCCACATATTTTTTACAGGTATTGCGCTTCACCCACTCACCTATCTATCTAATGATTTACCATGTATCTACTCACCCACCAATTTATCTGTCTGTCTATCTAATGATTCACTATCTATCCAACCTACCCAACCACCCTCCCATGTATCTACCTAACTAACTATCTATCTATCTACAGTTAGTGTGCTCAGTGAAAAAATATGTGGGGCCTAAAGGATAACAACTCCCTGCTGGCTGAGCTGCACTATAACACAAGGAGTGAGGGATCACCCACATATTTTTTTACAGGTATTGAGCTTCACCCACCCATCTATCTATCTATCTATCTATCTATCTATCTATCTATCTATCTATCTATCTATCTATCTATCGATTTACCATTTATCCACACACCGCCCATTTATCTGTCTATCTAATGATTCACTATCTATACACCTACCCACCCAACAACCCACCCATTTGTCTACCTACCCATCTATCTATCTACAGATAATATGCTCAGTGAAAAAATATGTGGGGCCCATAGGATAACAACTCCCTGCTGGCTGAGCTGCACTATAACACAAGGAGTGAGGGATCCCCCACATATTTTTTTAAAGGAATTGCGCTTCACCCACTCACCTATCTATCTAATGATTTACCATTTATCTACTCACCCACCCATTTATCTGTCTGTCTGTCTAATGATTCACTATCTATCCAACCTACCCAACCACCCTCCCATTTATCTACCTACCTATCTATCTATCTACAGTTAGTGCGCTCAGTGAAAAAATATGTGGGGCCCAAAGGATAACAACTCCCTGCTGGCTGAGCTGAACTATAACACAAGGAGCGAGGGATCACCCACATATTTTTTTACAGGTATTGACATTCACCCACCCAACTATCTATCTAATGATTTACCATTTATCCACCCACCCGCCCATTGATCTGTCTATCTAATGATTCACTAACTATACACCTACCCACCCAACATCCCACCTATTTATCTACCTAACCATCTATCTATCTATCTATCCATATATCTATTTATCTATCTACAGTTAATGCGCTCAGTGAAAAAATATGAGGGGCCCAAAGGATAACAACTCCCTGCTGGCTGAGCTGCACTATAACACAAGAAGTGAGGGATCACCCACATATTTTTTTACAGGTATTGAGCTTCACCCACCCACCTATCTATCTAATAATTTACCTTTTATCTACCCCCCCACCCATTTATCTGTCTATCTAATGATTCACTATCTATACACCTACCCACCCAACATCCTACCCTTTTATTTACCTAAACATCTATCTATCTATCCATATATCTATATATCTATCTATCTACAGTTAATGTGCTCAGTAAAAAAAAGGGGGTCCCAAAGGATAACAATTCCCTGCTGGCCGAGCTGTACTTTTACACAAGGAGTGAGGGATCACCCACATATCTTTTACAGATATTGCACTTCAACCACCTAGCCATTTTCTATTTCATGATTTACCATCTACCTACCTACCCAGTTAAGGATCCCACCCTCCCTGCTGGTCAAGCTGCAACATTACAAAAGGACGAAAGTTGCTGACTGAAAAAAAGTAGGTTACTGACTTCTCTCACACCCCCATGTCCGTTAAGCTGCCTTAGCGGACAGTGGAGGAAGGTATCAGTTTATCTTTTACTCTTTCTATTTATCTCTACCTATCTCTATCTATTTAACTGTACACTAAGTAATCACAAAGTACAATAATAGAAGAGTTCATAGCTAGAAGTCCTATTTGTGAAGACCAAATGTATACCAAAAACATATTATCAGTAATTAATTTTCATTAATTACCTGACTTCGGTCTCCTGTTGCTGTGCTTAATCTTTGTTTTTTGACTTGAGGAGGATTCTGCAGTCCAGGTCACTTTGCAGTAGTCAGCTGTTATGACCTCATCATATGTTTTATGGAGAATTCTCACCTAAAAAATGGAAATAGGCATGATAATATGTTCTCAGTATACATTGACCCTAAAGCCCTGTACACACTGGGCGTCTAGGGGCACCATCTATATAGTCAACTATATCTGTGGTTCCACTATTCACACTGAAAGAAATCTGTTACCGATATCATTCAATGATGTCCCAGTGACCTGCTGAACATGCGGGTCATAGGCTATATGGCCACAGATGACCTGTATGTTCAGGTGAAGGGGCAGGAGGGTGGTCGTTAAGGATGCGCGGGAGCACACATCATTAACTATATTGAGAATATCAATATTACAAATTTGTTTTAAAGAAAAGAGATCGCTCAAAAATGCCATTCTGAGCGATAACTTTTCTTTTTGAGTAGCGTTTATGGGGCTTTAGAAAAATGAGAGGGATCCCTCACCTCTTTATCCATGCCTCTACTTTATGAACTATTCTAGCTATGATTTGTCTATTTAATTAATAATTTACCATCTATCTACCTATCCACCCAATTTATCTGTCTATCCAATGATTTACTATCCATGTGCCTACACATCCATTTATCTATCTATCTATCTACGGTTAGTGCGCTCAGTTAAAAAATATGTGGGTCCCAAAGGATAACTCCCTGCTGGCCGAGCTGCACTATTACACAAGGAGTGAGGGATCACCCAAATATATTTTTACAGCTATTGCACTTCTACCACCCACCTATCTATCTAATGATTTAACATATATCTACCCACCCATTTATCTGTCTATCTAATGATTCACTATCTATCCACCTACCCAACCACCCTCCCATTTATCTACCTACCTATCTATCTGTCTATCCACATTTAGTTTGCTCAGTGAAAAAATATGTGGGTGCCAAAGGATAACAACTCCCTGCTGGCCGAGCTGCACTATTACACAAGGAGTGAGGTATCACCCACATATTCTTTTACAGTTATTGAAATCCACCCACCAAACTATCAATCAATCTAATGATTTAACATTTATCCACCCAACCGCCCAGTTATCTGTCTATCTAATGATTCATTATCTATACACCTACCCACCCATTTGTCTACCTACCCATCTATCTATCTACAGATAATGTGCTCAGTGAAAAAATATGTGGGGCCCAAAGGATAACAACTCCCTGCTGGCTAAGCTGCACTATAACACAAGGAGTGAGGGATCACCCACATATTTTTTTACAGGTATTGCGCTTCACCCACTCACCTATCCATCTAATAATTTACCATTTATCTACTCACCCACCCATTTATCTGTCTATCTAATGATTCACTATTTATCCGACCTACCCAACCACCCTCCCATTTATCTACCTACCTATCTATCTATCTACAGTTAGTGCGCTCAGTGAAAAAATATGTGGGGCCCAAAGGATAACAACTCCCTGCTGGCTGAGCTGCACTATAACACAAGGAGTGAGGGATCCCACACATATTTTTTTAATGGTATTGCGCTTCACCCACTCACCTATCTATCTAATGATTTACCATTTATCTACTCACCCACCAATTTATCTGTCTGTCTATCTAATGATTCACTATCTATCCAACCTACCCAACCACCCTCCCATTTATCTACCTACCTATCTATCTATCTACAGTTAGTGTGCTCAGTGAAAAAATATGTGGGGCCCAAAGGATAACAACTCCCTGCTGGCTAAGCTGCACTATAACACAAGGAGTGAGGGATCACCCACATATTTTTTTACAGGTATTGAGATTCCCCCACCCAACTATCTATCTAATGATTTACCATTTATCCACCCACCCGCCCATTTATCTGTCTATCTAATGATTCACTATCTATACACCTACCCACCCAACATTCCACCCATTTATTTACCTAAACATCTATCTATCTATCTTTCTATCTATCTACAGTTAATGCACTCAGTGAAAAAATATGTGGGGCCCAAAGGATAACAACTCCCTGCTGGCTGAGCTGCACTATAACACAAGGAGTGAGGGATCACCCACATATTTTTTTACAGGTATTGAGCTTCACCCACCCAACTATCTATCTAATGATTTACTATTTATCCACCCACCGCCCATTTATCTGTCTATCTAATGATTCACTATCTATACACCTACCCACCCAACAACCCACCCATTTGTCTACCTACCCATCTATCTATCTACAGATAATGTGCTCAGTGAAAAAATATGTGGGGCCCAAACGATAACAACTCCCTGCTGGCTGAGCTGCACTATAACACAAGGAGTGTGGGATCCCCCACATATTTTTTTACAGGTATTGCGCTTCACCCACTCACCTATCTATCTAATGATTTACCATGTATCTACTCACCCACCCACCCATTTATCTGTCTGTCCATCTAATGATTCACTATCTATCCAACCTACCCAACAACCCTCCCATTTATCTACCTACCTATCTATCTATCTATCTACAGTTAGTGCGCTCAGTGAAAAAATATGTGGGGCCCAAAGGATAGCAACTCCCTGCTGGCTAAGCTGCACTATAACACAAGGAGTGAGGTATCACCCACATATTTTTTTACAGGTATTGAGATTCACCCACCCAACTATCTATCTAATGATTTACCATTTATCCACCCACCCGCCCATTTATCTGTCTATCTAATGATTCACTAGCTATACACCTACCCACCCAACATCCCACCCATTTATTTACCTAAACATCTATCTATCTATCTATCTATCTACAGTTAATGCACTCAGTGAAAAAATATGTGGGGCCCAAAGGATAACAACTCCCTGCTGGCTGAGCTGCACTATAACACAAGGAGTGAGGGATCACCCACATATTTTTTTACAGGTATTGCGCTTCACCCACTCACCTATCTATCTAATGATTTACCATTTATCTACTCACCCACCCATTTATCTGTCTATCTAATGATTCACTATTTATCCAACCTACCCAACCACCCTCCCATTTATCTACCTACCTATCTATCTATCTACCGTTAGTGTGCTCAGTGAAAAAAATATGTGGGGCCCAAAGGATAACAACTCCCTGCTGGCTGAGCTGCACTATAACACAAGGAGTGAGGGATCACCCACATATTTTTTTACAGGTATTGAGATTCCCCCACCCAACTATCTATCTAATGATTTACCATTTATCCATTCACCCGCCCATTTATCTGTCTATCTAATGATTCACTATCTATACACCTACCCACCCAACATCCCACCCATTTATTTACCTAAACATCTATCTATCTATCTATCTATCTATCTATCTATCTACAGTTAATGCACTCAGTGAAAAAATATGTGGGGCCCAAAGGATAACAACTCCCTGCTGGCTGAGCTGCACTATAACACAAGGAGTGAGGGATCACCCACATATTTTTTTACAGGTATTGCGCTTCACCCACTCACCTATCTATCTAATGATTTACCATGTATCTACTCACCCACCCATTTATCTGTCTGTCTATCTAATGATTCACTATCTATCCAACCTACCCAACCACCCTCCCATTTATCTACCTACCTATCTATCTATCTATCTATCTATCTATCTATCTATCTATCTATCTATCTATCTACAGTTAGTGCGCTCAGTGAAAAAATATGTGGGGCCCAAAGGATAACAACTCCCTGCTGGATGAGCTGCACTATAACACAAGGAGTGAGGGATCCCCCACATATTTTTTTACAGGTATTGCGCTTCACAAACTCACCTATCTATCTAATGATTTACCATGTATCTACTCACCCACCCATTTATCTGTCTATCTAATGATTCACTATCTATCCAACCTACCCAACAACCCTCCCATTTATCTACCTACCTATCTATCTATCTACAATTAGTGCGCTCAGTGAAAAAATATGTGGGGCCCAAAGGATAGCAACTCCCTGCTGGCTGAGCTGCACTATAACACAAGGAGTGAGGGATCACCCACATATTTTTTTACAGGTATTGAGATTCACCCACCCAACTATCTATCTAATGATTTACCAATTATCCACCCACCCGCCCATTTATCTGTCTATCTAATGATTCACTAGCTATACACCTACCCACCCAACATCTCACCCATTTATCTACCTAACCATCTATCTATCCATATATCTATTTATCTATCTACAGTTAATGCGCTCAGTGAAAAAATATGAGGGGCCCAAAGGATAACAACTCCCTGCTGGCTGAGCTGCACTATAACACAAGGAGTGAGGGATCCCCCACATATTTTTTTAAAGGAATTGCGCTTCACCCACTCACCTATCTATCTAATGATTTACCATTTATCTACTCACCCACCCATTTATCTGTCTGTCTGTCTAATGATTCACTATCTATCCAACCTACCCAACCACCCTCCCATTTATCTACCTACCTATCTATCTATCTACAGTTAGTGCGCTCAGTGAAAAAATATGTGGGGCCCAAAGGATAACAACTCCCTGCTGGCTGAGCTGAACTATAACACAAGGAGCGAGGGATCACCCACATATTTTTTTACAGGTATTGACATTCACCCACCCAACTATCTATCTAATGATTTACCATTTATCCACCCACCCGCCCATTGATCTGTCTATCTAATGATTCACTAACTATACACCTACCCACCCAACATCCCACCTATTTATCTACCTAACCATCTATCTATCTATCTATCCATATATCTATTTATCTATCTACAGTTAATGCGCTCAGTGAAAAAATATGAGGGGCCCAAAGGATAACAACTCCCTGCTGGCTGAGCTGCACTATAACACAAGAAGTGAGGGATCACCCACATATTTTTTTACAGATATTGAGCTTCACCCACCCACCTATCTATCTAATAATTTACCTTTTATCTACCCCCCCACCCATTTATCTGTCTATCTAATGATTCACTATCTATACACCTACCCACCCAACATCCTACCCTTTTATTTACCTAAACATCTATCTATCTATCCATATATCTATATATCTATCTATCTACAGTTAATGTGCTCAGTAAAAAAAAGGGGGTCCCAAAGGATAACAATTCCCTGCTGGCCGAGCTGTACTTTTACACAAGGAGTGAGGGATCACCCACATATCTTTTACAGATATTGCACTTCAACCACCTAGCCATTTTCTATTTCATGATTTACCATCTACCTACCTACCCAGTTAAGGATCCCACCCTCCCTGCTGGTCAAGCTGCAACATTACAAAAGGACGAAAGTTGCTGACTGAAAAAAAGTAGGTTACTGACTTCTCTCACACCCCCATGTCCGTTAAGCTGCCTTAGCGGACAGTGGAGGAAGGTATCAGTTTATCTTTTACTCTTTCTATTTATCTCTACCTATCTCTATCTATTTAACTGTACACTAAGTAATCACAAAGTACAATAATAGAAGAGTTCATTGCTAGAAGTCCTATTTGTGAAGACCAAATGTATACCAAAAACATATTATCAGTAATTAATTTTCATTAATTACCTGACTTCGGTCTCCTGTTGCTGTGCTTAATCTTTGTTTTTTGACTTGAGGAGGATTCTGCAGTCCAGGTCACTTTGCAGTAGTCAGCTGTTATGACCTCATCATATGTTTTATGGAGAATTCTCACCTAAAAAATGGAAATAGGCATGATAATATGTTCTCAGTATACATTGACCCTAAAGCCCTGTACACACTGGGCGTCTAGGGGCACCATCTATATAGTCAACTATATCTGTGGTTCCACTATTCACACTGAAAGAAATCTGTTACCGATATCATTCAATGATGTCCCAGTGACCTGCTGAACATGCGGGTCATAGGCTATATGGCCACAGATGACCTGTATGTTCAGGTGAAGGGGCAGGAGGGTGGTCGTTAAGGATGCGCGGGAGCACACATCATTAACTATATTGAGAATATCAATATTACAAATTTGTTTTAAAGAAAAGAGATCGCTCAAAAATGCCATTCTGAGCGATAACTTTTCTTTTTGAGTAGCGTTTATGGGGCTTTAGAAAAATGAGAGGGATCCCTCACCTCTTTATCCATGCCTCTACTTTATGAACTATTCTAGCTATGATTTGTCTATTTAATTAATAATTTACCATCTATCTACCTATCCACCCAATTTATCTGTCTATCCAATGATTTACTATCCATGTGCCTACACATCCATTTATCTATCTATCTATCTACGGTTAGTGCGCTCAGTTAAAAAATATGTGGGTCCCAAAGGATAACTCCCTGCTGGCCGAGCTGCACTATTACACAAGGAGTGAGGGATCACCCAAATATATTTTTACAGCTATTGCACTTCTACCACCCACCTATCTATCTAATGATTTAACATATATCTACCCACCCATTTATCTGTCTATCTAATGATTCACTATCTATCCACCTACCCAACCACCCTCCCATTTATCTACCTACCTATCTATCTGTCTATCCACATTTAGTTTGCTCAGTGAAAAAATATGTGGGTGCCAAAGGATAACAACTCCCTGCTGGCCGAGCTGCACTATTACACAAGGAGTGAGGTATCACCCACATATTCTTTTACAGTTATTGAAATCCACCCACCAAACTATCAATCAATCAATCTAATGATTTAACATTTATCCACCCAACCGCCCAGTTATCTGTCTATCTAATGATTCATTATCTATACACCTACCCACCCATTTGTCTACCTACCCATCTATCTATCTACAGATAATGTGCTCAGTGAAAAAATATGTGGGGCCCAAAGGATAACAACTCCCTGCTGGCTAAGCTGCACTATAACACAAGGAGTGAGGGATCACCCACATATTTTTTTACAGGTATTGCGCTTCACCCACTCACCTATCCATCTAATAATTTACCATTTATCTACTCACCCACCCATTTATCTGTCTATCTAATGATTCACTATTTATCCGACCTACCCAACCACCCTCCCATTTATCTACCTACCTATCTATCTATCTACAGTTAGTGCGCTCAGTGAAAAAATATGTGGGGCCCAAAGGATAACAACTCCCTGCTGGCTGAGCTGCACTATAACACAAGGAGTGAGGGATCCCCCACATATTTTTTTACAGGTATTGCGCTTCACCCACTCACCTATCTATCTAATGATTTACCATTTATCTACTCACCCACCAATTTATCTGTCTGTCTATCTAATGATTCACTATCTATCCAACCTACCCAACCACCCTCCCATTTATCTACCTACCTATCTATCTATCTATCTACAGATAGTGTGCTCAGTGAAAAAATATGTGGGGCCCAAAGGATAACAACTCCCTGCTGGCTGAGCTGCACTATAACACAAGGAGTGAGGGATCACTCACATATTTTTTACAGGTTTTGAGCTTCACCCACCCAACTATCTATCTATCTAATGATTTACCATTTATCCACCCACCGCCCATTTATCTGTCTATCTAATGATTCACTATCTATACACCTACCCACCCAACAACCCACCCATTTGTCTACCTACCCATCTATCTATCTACAGATAATATGCTCAGTGAAAAAATATGTGGGGCCCAAAGGATAACAACTCCCTGCTGGCTGAGCTGCACTATAACACAAGGAGTGAGGGATCCCACACATATTTTTTTAATGGTATTGCGCTTCACCCACTCACCTATCTATCTAATGATTTACCATTTATCTACTCACCCACCAATTTATCTGTCTGTCTATCTAATGATTCACTATCTATCCAACCTACCCAACCACCCTCCCATTTATCTACCTACCTATCTATCTATCTACAGTTAGTGTGCTCAGTGAAAAAATATGTGGGGCCCAAAGGATAACAACTCCCTGCTGGCTAAGCTGCACTATAACACAAGGAGTGAGGGATCACCCACATATTTTTTTACAGGTATTGAGATTCCCCCACCCAACTATCTATCTAATGATTTACCATTTATCCACCCACCCGCCCATTTATCTGTCTATCTAATGATTCACTATCTATACACCTACCCACCCAACATTCCACCCATTTATTTACCTAAACATCTATCTATCTATCTTTCTATCTATCTACAGTTAATGCACTCAGTGAAAAAATATGTGGGGCCCAAAGGATAACAACTCCCTGCTGGCTGAGCTGCACTATAACACAAGGAGTGAGGGATCACCCACATATTTTTTTACAGGTATTGAGCTTCACCCACCCAACTATCTATCTAATGATTTACTATTTATCCACCCACCGCCCATTTATCTGTCTATCTAATGATTCACTATCTATACACCTACCCACCCAACAACCCACCCATTTGTCTACCTACCCATCTATCTATCTACAGATAATGTGCTCAGTGAAAAAATATGTGGGGCCCAAACGATAACAACTCCCTGCTGGCTGAGCTGCACTATAACACAAGGAGTGTGGGATCCCCCACATATTTTTTTACAGGTATTGCGCTTCACCCACTCACCTATCTATCTAATGATTTACCATGTATCTACTCACCCACCCACCCATTTATCTGTCTGTCCATCTAATGATTCACTATCTATCCAACCTACCCAACAACCCTCCCATTTATCTACCTACCTATCTATCTATCTATCTACAGTTAGTGCGCTCAGTGAAAAAATATGTGGGGCCCAAAGGATAGCAACTCCCTGCTGGCTAAGCTGCACTATAACACAAGGAGTGAGGTATCACCCACATATTTTTTTACAGGTATTGAGATTCACCCACCCAACTATCTATCTAATGATTTACCATTTATCCACCCACCCGCCCATTTATCTGTCTATCTAATGATTCACTAGCTATACACCTACCCACCCAACATCCTACCCATTTATTTACCTAAACATCTATATATCTATCTATCTATCTATCTATCTACAGTTAATGCACTCAGTGAAAAAATATGTGGGGCCCAAAGGATAACAACTCCCTGCTGGCTGAGCTGCACTATAACACAAGGAGTGAGGGATCACCCACATATTTTTTTACAGGTATTGCGCTTCACCCACTCACCTATCTATCTAATGATTTACCATTTATCTACTCACCCACCCATTTATCTGTCTATCTAATGATTCACTATTTATCCAACCTACCCAACCACCCTCCCATTTATCTACCTACCTATCTATCTATCTACCGTTAGTGTGCTCAGTGAAAAAAATATGTGGGGCCCAAAGGATAACAACTCCCTGCTGGCTGAGCTGCACTATAACACAAGGAGTGAGGGATCACCCACATATTTTTTTACAGGTATTGAGATTCCCCCACCCAACTATCTATCTAATGATTTACCATTTATCCATTCACCCGCCCATTTATCTGTCTATCTAATGATTCACTATCTATACACCTACCCACCCAACATCCCACCCATTTATTTACCTAAACATCTATCTATCTATCTATCTATCTATCTATCTACAGTTAATGCACTCAGTGAAAAAATATGTGGGGCCCAAAGGATAACAACTCCCTGCTGGCTGAGCTGCACTATAACACAAGGAGTGAGGGATCACCCACATATTTTTTTACAGGTATTGCGCTTCACCCACTCACCTATCTATCTAATGATTTACCATGTATCTACTCACCCACCCATTTATCTGTCTGTCTATCTAATGATTCACTATCTATCCAACCTACCCAACCACCCTCCCATTTATCTACCTACCTATCTATCTATCTATCTATCTATCTATCTATCTATCTACAGTTAGTGCGCTCAGTGAAAAAATATGTGGGGCCCAAAGGATAACAACTCCCTGCTGGATGAGCTGCACTATAACACAAGGAGTGAGGGATCCCCCACATATTTTTTAACAGGTATTGCGCTTCACAAACTCACCTATCTATCTAATGATTTACCATGTATCTACTCACCCACCCATTTATCTGTCTATCTAATGATTCACTATCTATCCAACCTACCCAACAACCCTCCCATTTATCTACCTACCTATCTATCTATCTACAATTAGTGCGCTCAGTGAAAAAATATGTGGGGCCCAAAGGATAGCAACTCCCTGCTGGCTGAGCTGCACTATAACACAAGGAGTGAGGGATCACCCACATATTTTTTTACAGGTATTGAGATTCACCCACCCAACTATCTATCTAATGATTTACCAATTATCCACCCACCCGCCCATTTATCTGTCTATCTAATGATTCACTAGCTATACACCTACCCACCCAACATCCCACCCATTTATCTACCTAACCATCTATCTATCCATATATCTATTTATCTATCTACAGTTAATGCGCTCAGTGAAAAAATATGAGGGGCCCAAAGGATAACAACTCCCTGCTGGCTGAGCTGCACTATAACACAAGGAGTGAGGGATCCCCCACATATTTTTTTACAGGTATTGCGCTTCACCCACTCACCTATCTATCTAATGATTTACCATTTATCTACTCACTCACCCATTTATCTGTCTGTCTATCTAATGATTCACTATCTATCCACCTACCCAACCACCCTCCCATTTATCTACCTACCTATCTATCTGTCTATCCACATTTAGTTTGCTCAGTGAAAAAATATGTGGGTGCCAAAGGATAACAACTCCCTGCTGGCCGAGCTGCACTATTACACAAGGAGTAAGGTATCACCCACATATTCTTTTACAGTTATTGAAATCCACCCACCAAACTATCAATCAATCTAATGATTTAACATTTATCCACCCAACCGCCCAGTTATCTGTCTATCTAATGATTCATTATCTATACACCTACCCACCCATTTGTCTACCTACCCATCTATCTATCTACAGATAATGTGCTCAGTGAAAAAATATGTGGGGCCCAAAGGATAACAACTCCCTGCTGGCTAAGCTGCACTATAACACAAGGAGTGAGGGATCACCCACATATTTTTTTACAGGTATTGCGCTTCACCCACTCACCTATCCATCTAATAATTTACCATTTATCTACTCACCCACCCATTTATCTGTCTATCTAATGATTCACTATTTATCCGACCTACCCAACCACCCTCCCATTTATCTACCTACCTATCTATCTATCTACCGTTAGTGCGCTCAGTGAAAAAAATATGTGGGGCCCAAAGGATAACAACTCCCTGCTGGCTGAGCTGCACTATAACACAAGGAGTGAGGGATCACCCACATATTTTTTTACAGGTATTGAGATTCTCCCACCCAACTATCTATCTAATGATTTACCATTTATCCACCCACTAGCCCATTTATCTGTCTATCTAATGATTCACTATCTATACACCTACCCACCCAACATCCCACCCATTTATTTACCTAAACATCTATCTATCTATCTATCTACAGTTAATGCACTCAGTGAAAAAATATGTGGGGCCCAAAGGATAACAACTCCCTGCTGGCTGAGCTGCACTATAACACAAGGAGTGAGGGATCACCCACATATTTTTTTACAGGTATTGAGCTTCACCCACCCAACTATCTATCTATCTAATGATTTACCATTTATCCCCCCACCGCCCATTTATCTGTCTATCTAATGATTCACTATCTATCCAACCTACCCAACCACCCTCCCATTTATCTACCTACCTATCTATCTATCTATCTACAGTTAGTGCGCTCAGTGAAAAAATATGTGGGGCCCAAAGGACAACAACTCCCTGCTGGATGAGCTGCACTATAACACAAGGAGTGAGGGATCCCCCACATATTTTTTTACAGGTATTGCGCTTCACAAACTCACCTATCTATCTAATGATTTACCATGTATCTACTCACCCACCCATTTATCTGTCTATCTAATGATTCACTATCTATCCAACCTACCCAACAACCCTCCCATTTATCTACCTACCTATCTATCTATCTACAGTTAGTGCGCTCAGTGAAAAAATATGTGGGGCCCAAAGGATAGCAACTCCCTGCTGGCTGAGCTGCACTATAACACAAGGAGTGAGGGATCACCCACATATTTTTTTACAGGTATTGAGATTCACCCACCCAACTATCTATCTAATGATTTACCATTTATCCACCCACCCGCCCATTTATCTGTCTATCTAATGATTCACTAGCTATACACCTACCCACCCAACATCCCACCCATTTATCTACCTAACCATCTATCTATCCATATATCTATTTATCTATCTACAGTTAATGCGCTCAGTGAAAAAATATGAGGGGCCCAAAGGATAACAACTCCCTGCTGGCTGAGCTGCACTATAACACAAGAAGTGAGGGATCACCCACATATTTTTTTACAGGTATTGCGCTTCACCCACTCACCTATCTATCTAATGATTTACCATTTATCTACTCACTCACCCATTTATCTGTCTGTCTATCTAATGATTCACTATCTATCCAACCTACCCAACCACCCTCCCATTTATTTACCTACCTATCTATCTATCTATCTACAGTTAGTGCGCTCCGTGAAAAAATATGTGGGGCCCAAAGGATAACAACTCCCTGCTGGCTGAGCTGCACTATAACACAAGGAGTGAGGGATCCCCCACATATTTTTTTAAAGGTATTGCGCTTCACCCACTCACCTATCTATCTAATGATTTACCATTTATCTACTCACCCACCAATTTATCTGTCTGTCTATCTAATGATTCACTATCTATCCAACTTACCCAAACACCCTCCCATTTATCTACCTACCTATCTATCTATCTACAGTTAGTGTGCTCAGTGAAAAAATATGTGGGGCCCAAAGGATAACAACTCCCTGCTGGCTGAGCTGCACTATAACACAAGCAGTGAGGGATCACCCACATATTTTTTTACAGGTATTGAGCTTCACCCACCCAACTATCTATCTATCTAATGATTTACCATTTATCCACCCACCGCCTATTTATCTGTCTATCTAATGATTCACTATCTATACACCTACCCACCCAACAACCCACCCATTTGTCTACCTACCCATCTATCTATCTACAGATAATATGCTCAGTGAAAAAATATGTGGGGCCCAAAGGATAACAACTCCCTGCTGGCTGAGCTGCACTATAACACAAGGAGTGAGGGATCCCCCACATATTTTTTTAAAGGTATTGCGCTTCACCCACTCACCTATCTATCTAATGATTTACTATTTATCTACTCACCCACCAATTTATCTGTCTGTCTATCTAATGATTCACTATCTATCCAACCTACCCAACCACCCTCCCATTTATCTACCTACCTATCTATCTATCTACAGTTAGTGTGCTCAGTGAAAAAATATGTGGGGCCCAAAGGATAACAACTCCCTGCTGGCTGAGCTGCACTATAACACAAGGAGTGAGGGATCACTCACATATTTTTTACAGGTTTTGAGCTTCACCCACCCAACTATATATCTATCTAATGATTTACCATTTATCCACCCACCGCCCATTTATCTGTCTATCTAATGATTCACTATCTATACACCTACCCACCCAACAACCCACCCATTTGTCTACCTACCCATCTATCTATCTACAGATAATATGCTCAGTGAAAAAATATGTGGGGCCCAAAGGATAACAACTCCCTGCTGGCTGAGCTGCACTATAACACAAGGAGTGAGGGATCCCACACATATTTTTTTAATGGTATTGCGCTTCACCCACTCACCTATCTATCTAATGATTTACCATTTATCTACTCACCCACCAATTTATCTGTCTGTCTATCTAATGATTCACTATCTATCCAACCTACCCAACCACCCTCCCATTTATCTACCTACCTATCTATCTATCTACAGTTAGTGTGCTCAGTGAAAAAATATGTGGGGCCCAAAGGATAACAACTCCCTGCTGGCTAAGCTGCACTATAACACAAGGAGTGAGGGATCACCCACATATTTTTTTACAGGTATTGAGATTCCCCCACCCAACTATCTATCTAATGATTTACCATTTATCCACCCACCCGCCCATTTATCTGTCTATCTAATGATTCACTATCTATACACCTACCCACCCAACATTCCACCCATTTATTTACCTAAACATCTATCTATCTATCTTTCTATCTATCTACAGTTAATGCACTCAGTGAAAAAATATGTGGGGCCCAAAGGATAACAACTCCCTGCTGGCTGAGCTGCACTATAACACAAGGAGTGAGGGATCACCCACATATTTTTTTACAGGTATTGAGCTTCACCCACCCAACTATCTATCTAATGATTTACTATTTATCCACCCACCGCCCATTTATCTGTCTACAGATGGGTCTTGTCCCATCTTTGCAGGGGATGGCGCTGGCGTCGCCAGCCGCCATCCCCCGCCAGCGCCATGGCGACGGTGAGAAGCGGACGCGCGCGCACGAGAGGCGCGCGCGTCCCCTTCCGACGGCGCTTCGATGCGTTCCCCCGGGTCCCCGCCGGCTTGCCGGCGGTAACCCGGGGTCCCCGCCGCCTGCCCGCACCCCCCACTAACCCCCCTAGCCCTGTCCGTCTCCCTGAGGCGGAGACGGACAGGGTTTCCGTCGCGCTAGCGCCGGAGACTGAGACGCGCGTGCGCGTGAGACGCACGCGCGTCTCAGTCTCCTCGCTGGCGAGGCTGCTGGCGGGTCGCCAGCGCGTACGTTCTGGCGACCCGCCAGCAAGGATGGCAAAAGACCCATCTGTATCTAATGATTCACTATCTATACACCTACCCACCCAACAACCCACCCATTTGTCTACCTACCCATCTATCTATCTACAGATAATGTGCTCAGTGAAAAAATATGTGGGGCCCAAACGATAACAACTCCCTGCTGGCTGAGCTGCACTATAACACAAGGAGTGTGGGATCCCCCACATATTTTTTTACAGGTATTGCGCTTCACCCACTCACCTATCTATCTAATGATTTACCATGTATCTACTCACCCACCCACCCATTTATCTGTCTGTCCATCTAATGATTCACTATCTATCCAACCTACCCAACAACCCTCCCATTTATCTACCTACCTATCTATCTATCTATCTACAGTTAGTGCGCTCAGTGAAAAAATATGTGGGGCCCAAAGGATAGCAACTCCCTGCTGGCTAAGCTGCACTATAACACAAGGAGTGAGGTATCACCCACATATTTTTTTACAGGTATTGAGATTCACCCACCCAACTATCTATCTAATGATTTACCATTTATCCACCCACCCGCCCATTTATCTGTCTATCTAATGATTCACTAGCTATACACCTACCCACCCAACATCCCACCCATTTATTTACCTAAACATCTATCTATCTATCTATCTATCTATCTACAGTTAATGCACTCAGTGAAAAAATATGTGGGGCCCAAAGGATAACAACTCCCTGCTGGCTGAGCTGCACTATAACACAAGGAGTGAGGGATCACCCACATATTTTTTACAGGTATTGCGCTTCACCCACTCACCTATCTATCTAATGATTTACCATTTATCTACTCACCCACCCATTTATCTGTCTATCTAATGATTCACTATTTATCCAACCTACCCAACCACCCTCCCATTTATCTACCTACCTATCTATCTATCTACCGTTAGTGCGCTCAGTGAAAAAAATATGTGGGGCCCAAAGGATAACAACTCCCTGCTGGCTGAGCTGCACTATAACACAAGGAGTGAGGGATCACCCACATATTTTTTTACAGGTATTGAGATTCCCCCACCCAACTATCTATCTAATGATTTACCATTTATCCATTCACCCGCCCATTTATCTGTCTATCTAATGATTCACTATTTATCCAACCTACCCAACCACCCTCCCATTTATCTACCTACCTATCTATCTATCTACCGTTAGTGCGCTCAGTGAAAAAAATATGTGGGGCCCAAAGGATAACAACTCCCTGCTGGCTGAGCTGCACTATAACACAAGGAGTGAGGGATCACCCACATATTTTTTTACAGGTATTGAGATTCACCCACCCAACTATCTATCTAATGATTTACCAATTATCCACCCACCCGCCCATTTATCTGTCTATCTAATGATTCACTAGCTATACACCTACCCACCCAACATCCCACCCATTTATCTACCTAACCATCTATCTATCCATATATCTATTTATCTATCTACAGTTAATGCGCTCAGTGAAAAAATATGAGGGGCCCAAAGGATAACAACTCCCTGCTGGCTGAGCTGCACTATAACACAAGGAGTGAGGGATCCCCCACATATTTTTTTACAGGTATTGCGCTTCACCCACTCACCTATCTATCTAATGATTTACCATTTATCTACTCACTCACCCATTTATCTGTCTGTCTATCTAATGATTCACTATCTATCCACCTACCCAACCACCCTCCCATTTATCTACCTACCTATCTATCTGTCTATCCACATTTAGTTTGCTCAGTGAAAAAATATGTGGGTGCCAAAGGATAACAACTCCCTGCTGGCCGAGCTGCACTATTACACAAGGAGTAAGGTATCACCCACATATTCTTTTACAGTTATTGAAATCCACCCACCAAACTATCAATCAATCTAATGATTTAACATTTATCTACCCAACCGCCCAGTTATCTGTCTATCTAATGATTCATTATCTATACACCTACCCACCCATTTGTCTACCTACCCATCTATCTATCTACAGATAATGTGCTCAGTGAAAAAATATGTGGGGCCCAAAGGATAACAACTCCCTGCTGGCTAAGCTGCACTATAACACAAGGAGTGAGGGATCACCCACATATTTTTTTACAGGTATTGCGCTTCACCCACTCACCTATCCATCTAATAATTTACCATTTATCTACTCACCCACCCATTTATCTGTCTATCTAATGATTCACTATTTATCCGACCTACCCAACCACCCTCCCATTTATCTACCTACCTATCTATCTATCTACCGTTAGTGCGCTCAGTGAAAAAAATATGTGGGGCCCAAAGGATAACAACTCCCTGCTGGCTGAGCTGCACTATAACACAAGGAGTGAGGGATCACCCACATATTTTTTTACAGGTATTGAGATTCTCCCACCCAACTATCTATCTAATGATTTACCATTTATCCACCCACTAGCCCATTTATCTGTCTATCTAATGATTCACTATCTATACACCTACCCACCCAACATCCCACCCATTTATTTACCTAAACATCTATCTATCTATCTATCTACAGTTAATGCACTCAGTGAAAAAATATGTGGGGCCCAAAGGATAACAACTCCCTGCTGGCTGAGCTGCACTATAACACAAGGAGTGAGGGATCACCCACATATTTTTTTACAGGTATTGAGCTTCACCCACCCAACTATCTATCTATCTAATGATTTACCATTTATCCCCCCACCGCCCATTTATCTGTCTATCTAATGATTCACTATCTATACACCTACCCACCCAACAACCCACCCATTTGTCTACCTACCCATCTATCTATCTACAGATAATGTGCTCAGTGAAAAAATATGTGGGGCCCAAACGATAACAACTCCCTGCTGGCTGAGCTGCACTATAACACAAGGAGTGCGGGATCCCCCACATATTTTTTTACAGGTATTGCGCTTCACCCACTCACCTATCTATCTAATGATTTACCATGTATCTACTCACCCACCCATTTATCTGTCTGTCTATCTAATGATTCACTATCTATCCAACCTACCCAACCACCCTCCCATTTATCTACCTACCTATCTATCTATCTATCTACAGTTAGTGCGCTCAGTGAAAAAATATGTGGGGCCCAAAGGACAACAACTCCCTGCTGGATGAGCTGCACTATAACACAAGGAGTGAGGGATCCCCCACATATTTTTTTACAGGTATTGCGCTTCACAAACTCACCTATCTATCTAATGATTTACCATGTATCTACTCACCCACCCATTTATCTGTCTATCTAATGATTCACTATCTATCCAACCTACCCAACAACCCTCCCATTTATCTACCTACCTATCTATCTATCTACAGTTAGTGCGCTCAGTGAAAAAATATGTGGGGCCCAAAGGATAGCAACTCCCTGCTGGCTGAGCTGCACTATAACACAAGGAGTGAGGGATCACCCACATATTTTTTTACAGGTATTGAGATTCACCCACCCAACTATCTATCTAATGATTTACCATTTATCCACCCACCCGCCCATTTATCTGTCTATCTAATGATTCACTAGCTATACACCTACCCACCCAACATCCCACCCATTTATCTACCTAACCATCTATCTATCCATATATCTATTTATCTATCTACAGTTAATGCGCTCAGTGAAAAAATATGAGGGGCCCAAAGGATAACAACTCCCTGCTGGCTGAGCTGCACTATAACACAAGAAGTGAGGGATCACCCACATATTTTTTTACAGGTATTGCGCTTCACCCACTCACCTATCTATCTAATGATTTACCATTTATCTACTCACTCACCCATTTATCTGTCTGTCTATCTAATGATTCACTATCTATCCAACCTACCCAACCACCCTCCCATTTATTTACCTACCTATCTATCTATCTATCTACAGTTAGTGCGCTCCGTGAAAAAATATGTGGGGCCCAAAGGATAACAACTCCCTGCTGGCTGAGCTGCACTATAACACAAGGAGTGAGGGATCCCCCACATATTTTTTTAAAGGTATTGCGCTTCACCCACTCACCTATCTATCTAATGATTTACCATTTATCTACTCACCCACCAATTTATCTGTCTGTCTATCTAATGATTCACTATCTATCCAACTTACCCAAACACCCTCCCATTTATCTACCTACCTATCTATCTATCTACAGTTAGTGTGCTCAGTGAAAAAATATGTGGGGCCCAAAGGATAACAACTCCCTGCTGGCTGAGCTGCACTATAACACAAGCAGTGAGGGATCACCCACATATTTTTTTACAGGTATTGAGCTTCACCCACCCAACTATCTATCTATCTAATGATTTACCATTTATCCACCCACCGCCTATTTATCTGTCTATCTAATGATTCACTATCTATACACCTACCCACCCAACAACCCACCCATTTGTCTACCTACCCATCTATCTATCTACAGATAATATGCTCAGTGAAAAAATATGTGGGGCCCAAAGGATAACAACTCCCTGCTGGCTGAGCTGCACTATAACACAAGGAGTGAGGGATCCCCCACATATTTTTTTAAAGGTATTGCGCTTCACCCACTCACCTATCTATCTAATGATTTACTATTTATCTACTCACCCACCAATTTATCTGTCTGTCTATCTAATGATTCACTATCTATCCAACCTACCCAACCACCCTCCCATTTATCTACCTACCTATCTATCTATCTACAGTTAGTGTGCTCAGTGAAAAAATATGTGGGGCCCAAAGGATAACAACTCCCTGCTGGCTGAGCTGCACTATAACACAAGGAGTGAGGGATCACTCACATATTTTTTACAGGTTTTGAGCTTCACCCACCCAACTATCTATCTATCTAATGATTTACCATTTATCCACCCACCGCCCATTTATCTGTCTATCTAATGATTCACTATCTATACACCTACCCACCCAACAACCCACCCATTTGTCTACCTACCCATCTATCTATCTACAGATAATATGCTCAGTGAAAAAATATGTGGGGCCCAAAGGATAACAACTCCCTGCTGGCTGAGCTGCACTATAACACAAGGAGTGAGGGATCCCACACATATTTTTTTAATGGTATTGCGCTTCACCCACTCACCTATCTATCTAATGATTTACCATTTATCTACTCACCCACCAATTTATCTGTCTGTCTATCTAATGATTCACTATCTATCCAACCTACCCAACCACCCTCCCATTTATCTACCTACCTATCTATCTATCTACAGTTAGTGTGCTCAGTGAAAAAATATGTGGGGCCCAAAGGATAACAACTCCCTGCTGGCTAAGCTGCACTATAACACAAGGAGTGAGGGATCACCCACATATTTTTTTACAGGTATTGAGATTCCCCCACCCAACTATCTATCTAATGATTTACCATTTATCCACCCACCCGCCCATTTATCTGTCTATCTAATGATTCACTATCTATACACCTACCCACCCAACATTCCACCCATTTATTTACCTAAACATCTATCTATCTATCTTTCTATCTATCTACAGTTAATGCACTCAGTGAAAAAATATGTGGGGCCCAAAGGATAACAACTCCCTGCTGGCTGAGCTGCACTATAACACAAGGAGTGAGGGATCACCCACATATTTTTTTACAGGTATTGAGCTTCACCCACCCAACTATCTATCTAATGATTTACTATTTATCCACCCACCGCCCATTTATCTGTCTATCTAATGATTCACTATCTATACACCTACCCACCCAACAACCCACCCATTTGTCTACCTACCCATCTATCTATCTACAGATAATGTGCTCAGTGAAAAAATATGTGGGGCCCAAACGATAACAACTCCCTGCTGGCTGAGCTGCACTATAACACAAGGAGTGCGGGATCCCCCACATATTTTTTTACAGGTATTGCGCTTCACCCACTCACCTATCTATCTAATGATTTACCATGTATCTACTCACCCACCCACCCATTTATCTGTCTGTCCATCTAATGATTCACTATCTATCCAACCTACCCAACAACCCTCCCATTTATCTACCTACCTATCTATCTATCTATCTACAGTTAGTGCGCTCAGTGAAAAAATATGTGGGGCCCAAAGGATAGCAACTCCCTGCTGGCTAAGCTGCACTATAACACAAGGAGTGAGGTATCACCCACATATTTTTTTACAGGTATTGAGATTCACCCACCCAACTATCTATCTAATGATTTACCATTTATCCACCCACCCGCCCATTTATCTGTCTATCTAATGATTCACTAGCTATACACCTACCCACCCAACATCCCACCCATTTATTTACCTAAACATCTATCTATCTATCTATCTATCTACAGTTAATGCACTCAGTGAAAAAATATGTGGGGCCCAAAGGATAACAACTCCCTGCTGGCTGAGCTGCACTATAACACAAGGAGTGAGGGATCACCCACATATTTTTTTACAGGTATTGCGCTTCACCCACTCACCTATCTATCTAATGATTTACCATTTATCTACTCACCCACCCATTTATCTGTCTATCTAATGATTCACTATTTATCCAACCTACCCAACCACCCTCCCATTTATCTACCTACCTATCTATCTATCTACCGTTAGTGCGCTCAGTGAAAAAAATATGTGGGGCCCAAAGGATAACAACTCCCTGCTGGCTGAGCTGCACTATAACACAAGGAGTGAGGGATCACCCACATATTTTTTACAGGTATTGAGATTCCCCCACCCAACTATCTATCTAATGATTTACCATTTATCCATTCACCCGCCCATTTATCTGTCTATCTAATGATTCACTATCTATACACCTACCCACCCAACATCCCACCCATTTATTTACCTAAACATCTATCTATCTATCTATCTATCTACAGTTAATGCACTCAGTGAAAAAATATGTGGGGCCCAAAGGATAACAACTCCCTGCTGGCTGAGCTGCACTATAACACAAGGAGTGAGGGATCACCCACATATTTTTTTACAGGTATTGCGCTTCACCCACTCACCTATCTATCTAATGATTTACCATGTATCTACTCACCCACCCATTTATCTGTCTGTCTATCTAATGATTCACTATCTATCCAACCTACCCAACCACCCTCCCATTTATCTACCTACCTATCTATCTATCTATCTATCTACAGTTAGTGCGCTCAGTGAAAAAATATGTGGGGCCCAAAGGATAACAACTCCCTGCTGGATGAGCTGCACTATAACACAAGGAGTGAGGGATCCCCCACATATTTTTTTACAGGTATTGCGCTTCACAAACTCACCTATCTATCTAATGATTTACTATGTATCTACTCACCCACCCATTTATCTGTCTATCTAATGATTCACTATCTATCCAACCTACCCAACAACCCTCCCATTTATCTACCTACCTATCTATCTATCTACAATTAGTGCGCTCAGTGAAAAAATATGTGGGGCCCAAAGGATAGCAACTCCCTGCTGGCTGAGCTGCACTATAACACAAGGAGTGAGGGATCACCCACATATTTTTTTACAGGTATTGAGATTCACCCACCCAACTATCTATCTAATGATTTACCAATTATCCACCCACCCGCCCATTTATCTGTCTATCTAATGATTCACTAGCTATACACCTACCCACCCAACATCCCACCCATTTATCTACCTAACCATCTATCTATCCATATATCTATTTATCTATCTACAGTTAATGCGCTCAGTGAAAAAATATGAGGGGCCCAAAGGATAACAACTCCCTGCTGGCTGAGCTGCACTATAACACAAGGAGTGAGGGATCCCCCACATATTTTTTTACAGGTATTGCGCTTCACCCACTCACCTATCTATCTAATGATTTACCATTTATCTACTCACTCACCCATTTATCTGTCTGTCTATCTAATGATTCACTATCTATCCACCTACCCAACCACCCTCCCATTTATCTACCTACCTATCTATCTGTCTATCCACATTTAGTTTGCTCAGTGAAAAAATATGTGGGTGCCAAAGGATAACAACTCCCTGCTGGCCGAGCTGCACTATTACACAAGGAGTAAGGTATCACCCACATATTCTTTTACAGTTATTGAAATCCACCCACCAAACTATCAATCAATCTAATGATTTAACATTTATCCACCCAACCGCCCAGTTATCTGTCTATCTAATGATTCATTATCTATACACCTACCCACCCATTTGTCTACCTACCCATCTATCTATCTACAGATAATGTGCTCAGTGAAAAAATATGTGGGGCCCAAAGGATAACAACTCCCTGCTGGCTAAGCTGCACTATAACACAAGGAGTGAGGGATCACCCACATATTTTTTTACAGGTATTGCGCTTCACCCACTGACCTATCCATCTAATAATTTACCATTTATCTACTCACCCACCCATTTATCTGTCTATCTAATGATTCACTATTTATCCGACCTACCCAACCACCCTCCCATTTATCTACCTACCTATCTATCTATCTACCGTTAGTGCGCTCAGTGAAAAAAATATGTGGGGCCCAAAGGATAACAACTCCCTGCTGGCTGAGCTGCACTATAACACAAGGAGTGAGGGATCACCCACATATTTTTTTACAGGTATTGAGATTCTCCCACCCAACTATCTATCTAATGATTTACCATTTATCCACCCACTAGCCCATTTATCTGTCTATCTAATGATTCACTATCTATACACCTACCCACCCAACATCCCACCCATTTATTTACCTAAACATCTATCTATCTATCTATCTACAGTTAATGCACTCAGTGAAAAAATGTGGGGCCCAAAGGATAACAACTCCCTGCTGGCTGAGCTGCACTATAACACAAGGAGTGAGGGATCACCCACATATTTTTTTACAGGTATTGAGCTTCACCCACCCAACTATCTATCTATCTAATGATTTACCATTTATCCCCCCACCGCCCATTTATCTGTCTATCTAATGATTCACTATCTATACACCTACCCACCCAACAACCCACCCATTTGTCTACCTACCCATCTATCTATCTACAGATAATGTGCTCAGTGAAAAAATATGTGGGGCCCAAACGATAACAACTCCCTGCTGGCTGAGCTGCACTATAACACAAGGAGTGCGGGATCCCCCACATATTTTTTTACAGGTATTGCGCTTCACCCACTCACCTATCTATCTAATGATTTACCATGTATCTACTCACCCACCCATTTATCTGTCTGTCTATCTAATGATTCACTATCTATCCAACCTACCCAACCACCCTCCCATTTATCTACCTACCTATCTATCTATCTATCTACAGTTAGTGCGCTCAGTGAAAAAATATGTGGGGCCCAAAGGACAACAACTCCCTGCTGGATGAGCTGCACTATAACACAAGGAGTGAGGGATCCCCCACATATTTTTTTACAGGTATTGCGCTTCACAAACTCACCTATCTATCTAATGATTTACCATGTATCTACTCACCCACCCATTTATCTGTCTATCTAATGATTCACTATCTATCCAACCTACCCAACAACCCTCCCATTTATCTACCTACCTATCTATCTATCTACAGTTAGTGCGCTCAGTGAAAAAATATGTGGGGCCCAAAGGATAGCAACTCCCTGCTGGCTGAGCTGCACTATAACACAAGGAGTGAGGGATCACCCACATATTTTTTTACAGGTATTGAGATTCACCCACCCAACTATCTATCTAATGATTTACCATTTATCCACCCACCCGCCCATTTATCTGTCTATCTAATGATTCACTAGCTATACACCTACCCACCCAACATCCCACCCATTTATCTACCTAACCATCTATCTATCCATATATCTATTTATCTATCTACAGTTAATGCGCTCAGTGAAAAAATATGAGGGGCCCAAAGGATAACAACTCCCTGCTGGCTGAGCTGCACTATAACACAAGAAGTGAGGGATCACCCACATATTTTTTTACAGGTATTGCGCTTCACCCACTCACCTATCTATCTAATGATTTACCATTTATCTACTCACTCACCCATTTATCTGTCTGTCTATCTAATGATTCACTATCTATCCAACCTACCCAACCACCCTCCCATTTATTTACCTACCTATCTATCTATCTATCTATCTATCTATCTACAGTTAGTGCGCTCCGTGAAAAAATATGTGGGGCCCAAAGGATAACAACTCCCTGCTGGCTGAGCTGCACTATAACACAAGGAGTGAGGGATCCCCCACATATTTTTTTAAAGGTATTGCGCTTCACCCACTCATCTATCTATCTAATGATTTACCATTTATCTACTCACCCACCAATTTATCTGTCTGTCTATCTAATGATTCACTATCTATCCAACTTACCCAAACACCCTCCCATTTATCTACCTACCTATCTATCTACAGTTAGTGTGCTCAGTGAAAAAATATGTGGGGCCCAAAGGATAACAACTCCCTGCTGGCTGAGCTGCACTATAACACAAGCAGTGAGGGATCACCCACATATTTTTTTACAGGTATTGAGCTTCACCCACCCAACTATCTATCTATCTAATGATTTACCATTTATCCACCCACCGCCTATTTATCTGTCTATCTAATGATTCACTATCTATACACCTACCCACCCAACAACCCACCCATTTGTCTACCTACCCATCTATCTATCTACAGATAATATGCTCAGTGAAAAAATATGTGGGGCCCAAAGGATAACAACTCCCTGCTGGCTGAGCTGCACTATAACACAAGGAGTGAGGGATCCCCCACATATTTTTTTAAAGGTATTGCGCTTCACCCACTCACCTATCTATCTAATGATTTACTATTTATCTACTCACCCACCAATTTATCTGTCTGTCTATCTAATGATTCACTATCTATCCAACCTACCCAACCACCCTCCCATTTATCTACCTACCTATCTATCTATCTACAGTTAGTGTGCTCAGTGAAAAAATATGTGGGGCCCAAAGGATAACAACTCCCTGCTGGCTGAGCTGCACTATAACACAAGGAGTGAGGGATCACCCACATATTTTTTTACAGGTATTGAGATTCACCCACCCAACTATCTATCTAATGATTTACCATGTATCTACTCACCCACCCATTTATCTGTCTGTCTATCTAATGATTCACTATCTATCCAACCTACCCAACAACCCTCCCATTTATCTACCTACCTATCTATCTATCTAAAGTTAGTGCGCTCAGTGAAAAAATATGTGGGGCCCAAAGGATAGCAACTCCCTGCTGGCTGAGCTGCACTATAACACAAGGAGTGAGGGATCACCCACATATTTTTTTACAGGTATTGAGATTCACCCACCCAACTATCTATCTAATGATTTACCATTTATCCACCCACCCGCCCATTTATCTGTCTATCTAATGATTCACTAGCTATACACCTACCCACCCAACATCCCACCCATTTATCTACCTAACCATCTATCTATCTATCTATCCATATATCTATTTATCTATCTACAGTTAATGCGCTCAGTGAAAAAATATGAGGGGCCCAAAGGATAACAACTCCCTGCTGGCTGAGCTGCACTATAATACAAGAAGTGAGGGATCACCCACATATTTTTTTACAGGTATTGCGCTTCAACAACTCACCTATCTATCTAATGATTTACCATTTATCTACTCACCCACCCATTTATCTGTCTGTCTATCTAATGATTCACTATCTATCCAACCTACTCAACCACCCTCACATTTATCTACCTACCTATCTATCTATCTATCTATCTACAGTTAGTGCGCTCAGTGAAAAAAATATGTGGGGCCCAAAGGATAACAACTCCCTGCTGGCTGAGCTGCACTATAACACAAGGAGTGAGGGATCCCCCACATATTTTTTTTACAGGTATTGCGCTTCACCCACTCACCTATCTATCTAATGATTTACCATTTATCTACTCACCCACCAATTTATCTGTCTGTCTATCTAATGATTCACTATCTATCCAACCTACCCAACCACCCTCCCATTTATCTACCTACCTATCTATCTATCTATCTATCTATCTATCTATCTATCTATCTATCTATCTATCTATCTATCTATCTACAGATAGTGTGCTCAGTGAAAAAATATGTGGGGCCCAAAGGATAACAACTCCCTGCTGGCTGAGCTGCACTATAACACAAGGAGTGAGGGATCACTCACATATTTTTTTACAGGTATTGAGCTTCACCCACCCAACTATCTATCTATCTAATGATTTACCATTTATCCACCCACCGCCCATTTATCTGTCTATCTAATGATTCACTATCTATACACCTACCCACCCAACAACCCACCCATTTGTCTACCTACCCATCTATCTATCTACAGATAATATGCTCAGTGAAAAAATATGTGGGGCCCAAAGGATAACAACTCCCTGCTGGCTGAGCTGCACTATAACACAAGGAGTGAGGGATCCCACACATATTTTTTTAATGGTATTGCGCTTCACCCACTCACCTATCTATCTAATGATTTACCATTTATCTACTCACCCACCAATTTATCTGTCTGTCTATCTAATGATTCACTATCTATCCAACCTACCCAACCACCCTCCCATTTACTGTATCTACCTACCTATCTATCTATCTACAGTTAGTGTGCTCAGTGAAAAAATATGTGGGGCCCAAAGGATAACAACTCCCTGCTGGCTAAGCTGCACTATAACACAAGGAGTGAGGGATCACCCACATATTTTTTTACAGGTATTGAGATTCCCCCACCCAACTATCTAATGATTTACCATTTATCCACCCACCCGCCCATTTATCTGTCTATCTAATGATTCACTATCTATACACCTACCCACCCAACATTCCACCCATTTATTTACCTAAACATCTATCTATCTATCTTTCTATCTATCTACAGTTAATGCACTCAGTGAAAAAATATGTGGGGCCCAAAGGATAACAACTCCCTGCTGGCTGAGCTGCACTATAACACAAGGAGTGAGGGATCACCCACATATTTTTTTACAGGTATTGCGCTTCACCCACTCACCTATCTATCTAATGATTTACCATTTATCTACTCACCCACCCATTTATCTGTCTATCTAATGATTCACTATTTATCCGACCTACCCAACCACCCTCCCATTTATCTACCTACCTATCTATCTATCTACCGTTAGTGCGCTCAGTGAAAAAAATATGTGGGGCCCAAAGGATAACAACTCCCTGCTGGCTGAGCTGCACTATAACACAAGGAGTGAGGGATCACCCACATATTTTTTTACAGGTATTGAGATTCCCCCACCCAACTATCTATCTAATGATTTACCATTTATCCACCCACCCGCCCATTTATCTGTCTATCTAATGATTCACTATCTATACACCTACCCACCCAACATCCCACCCATTTATTTACCTAAACATCTATCTATCTATCTATCTACAGTTAATGCACTCAGTGAAAAAATATGTGGGGCCCAAAGGATAACAACTCCCTGCTGGCTGAGCTGCACTATAACACAAGGAGTGAGGGATCACCCACATATTTTTTTACAGGTATTGAGCTTCACCCACCCAACTATCTATCTATCTAATGATTTACCATTTATCCCCCCACCGCCCATTTATCTGTCTATCTAATGATTCACTATCTATACACCTACCCACCCAACAACCCACCCATTTGTCTACCTACCCATCTATCTATCTACAGATAATGTGCTCAGTGAAAAAATATGTGGGGCCCAAACGATAACAACTCCCTGCTGGCTGAGCTGCACTATAACACAAGGAGTGCGGGATCCCCCACATATTTTTTTACAGGTATTGCGCTTCACCCACTCACCTATCTATCTAATGATTTACCATGTATCTACTCACCCACCCATTTATCTGTCTGTCTATCTAATGATTCACTATCTATCCAACCTACCCAACCACCCTCCCATTTATCTACCTACCTATCTATCTATCTATCTACAGTTAGTGCGCTCAGTGAAAAAATATGTGGGGCCCAAAGGATAACAACTCCCTGCTGGATGAGCTGCACTATAACACAAGGAGTGAGGGATCCCCCACATATTTTTTTACAGGTATTGCGCTTCACAAACTCACCTATCTATCTAATGATTTACCATGTATCTACTCACCCACCCATTTATCTGTCTATCTAATGATTCACTATCTATCCAACCTACCCAACAACCCTCCCATTTATCTACCTACCTATCTATCTATCTACAATTAGTGCGCTCAGTGAAAAAATATGAGGGGCCCAAAGGATAGCAACTCCCTGCTGGCTGAGCTGCACTATAACACAAGGAGTGAGGGTTCACCCACATATTTTTTTACAGGTATTGAGATTCACCCACCCAACTATCTATCTAATGATTTACCAATTATCCACCCACCCGCCCATTTATCTGTCTATCTAATGATTCACTAGCTATACACCTACCCACCCAACATCCCACCCATTTATCTACCTAACCATCTATCTATCCATATATCTATTTATCTATCTACCGTTAGTGCGCTCAGTGAAAAAAATATGTGGGGCCCAAAGGATAACAACTCCCTGCTGGCTGAGCTGCACTATAACACAAGGAGTGAGGGATCACCCACATATTTTTTTACAGGTATTGAGATTCCCCCACCCAACTATCTATCTAATGATTTACCATTTATCCACCCACCCGCCCATTTATCTGTCTATCTAATGATTCACTATCTATACACCTACCCACCCAACATCCCACCCATTTATTTACCTAAACATCTATCTATCTATCTACAGTTAATGCACTCAGTGAAAAAATATGTGGGGCCCAAAGGATAACAACTCCCTGCTGGCTGAGCTGCACTATAACACAAGGAGTGAGGGATCACCCACATATTTTTTTACAGGTATTGAGCTTCACCCACCCAACTATCTATCTATCTAATGATTTACCATTTATCCCCCCACCGCCCATTTATCTGTCTATCTAATGATTCACTATCTATACACCTACCCACCCAACAACCCACCCATTTGTCTACCTACCCATCTATCTATCTACAGATAATGTGCTCAGTGAAAAAATATGTGGGGCCCAAACGATAACAACTCCCTGCTGGCTGAGCTGCACTATAACACAAGGAGTGCGGGATCCCCCACATATTTTTTTACAGGTATTGCGCTTCACCCACTCACCTATCTATCTAATGATTTACCATGTATCTACTCACCCACCCATTTATCTGTCTGTCTATCTAATGATTCACTATCTATCCAACCTACCCAACCACCCTCCCATTTATCTACCTACCTATCTATCTATCTATCTACAGTTAGTGCGCTCAGTGAAAAAATATGTGGGGCCCAAAGGATAACAACTCCCTGCTGGATGAGCTGCACTATAACAGAAGGAGTGAGGGATCCCCCACATATTTTTTTACAGGTATTGCGCTTCACAAACTCACCTATCTATCTAATGATTTACCATGTATCTACTCACCCACCCATTTATCTGTCTATCTAATGATTCACTATCTATCCAACCTACCCAACAACCCTCCCATTTATCTACCTACCTATCTATCTATCTACAATTAGTGCGCTCAGTGAAAAAATATGTGGGGCCCAAAGGATAGCAACTCCCTGCTGGCTGAGCTGCACTATAACACAAGGAGTGAGGGATCACCCACATATTTTTTTACAGGTATTGAGATTCACCCACCCAACTATCTATCTAATGATTTACCAATTATCCACCCACCCGCCCATTTATCTGTCTATCTAATGATTCACTAGCTATACACCTACCCACCCAACATCCCACCCATTTATCTACCTAACCATCTATCTATCCATATATCTATTTATCTATCTACAGTTAATGCGCTCAGTGAAAAAATATGAGGGGCCCAAAGGATAACAACTCCCTGCTGGCTGAGCTGCACTATAACACAAGGAGTGAGGGATCCCCCACATATTTTTTTACAGGTATTGCGCTTCACCCACTCACCTATCTATCTAATGATTTACCATTTATCTACTCACTCACCCATTTATCTGTCTGTCTATCTAATGATTCACTATCTATCCACCTACCCAACCACCCTCCCATTTATCTACCTACCTATCTATCTGTCTATCCACATTTAGTTTGCTCAGTGAAAAAATATGTGGGTGCCAAAGGATAACAACTCCCTGCTGGCCGAGCTGCACTATTACACAAGGAGTAAGGTATCACCCACATATTCTTTTACAGTTATTGAAATCCACCCACCAAACTATCAATCAATCTAATGATTTAACATTTATCCACCCAACTGCCCAGTTATCTGTCTATCTAATGATTCATTATCTATACACCTACCCACCCATTTGTCTACCTACCCATCTATCTATCTACAGATAATGTGCTCAGTGAAAAAATATGTGGGGCCCAAAGGATAACAACTCCCTGCTGGCTAAGCTGCACTATAACACAAGGAGTGAGGGATCACCCACATATTTTTTTACAGGTATTGCGCTTCACCCACTCACCTATCCATCTAATAATTTACCATTTATCTACTCACCCACCCATTTATCTGTCTATCTAATGATTCACTATTTATCCGACCTACCCAACCACCCTCCCATTTATCTACCTACCTATCTATCTATCTACCGTTAGTGCGCTCAGTGAAAAAAATATGTGGGGCCCAAAGGATAACAACTCCCTGCTGGCTGAGCTGCACTATAACACAAGGAGTGAGGGATCACCCACATATTTTTTTACAGGTATTGAGATTCTCCCACCCAACTATCTATCTAATGATTTACCATTTATCCACCCACTAGCCCATTTATCTGTCTATCTAATGATTCACTATCTATACACCTACCCACCCAACATCCCACCCATTTATTTACCTAAACATCTATCTATCTATCTATCTACAGTTAATGCACTCAGTGAAAAAATATGTGGGGCCCAAAGGATAACAACTCCCTGCTGGCTGAGCTGCACTATAACACAAGGAGTGAGGGATCACCCACATATTTTTTTACAGGTATTGAGCTTCACCCACCCAACTATCTATCTATCTAATGATTTACCATTTATCCCCCCACCGCCCATTTATCTGTCTATCTAATGATTCACTATCTATACACCTACCCACCCAACAACCCACCCATTTGTCTACCTACCCATCTATCTATCTACAGATAATGTGCTCAGTGAAAAAATATGTGGGGCCCAAACGATAACAACTCCCTGCTGGCTGAGCTGCACTATAACACAAGGAGTGCGGGATCCCCCACATATTTTTTTACAGGTATTGCGCTTCACCCACTCACCTATCTATCTAATGATTTACCATGTATCTACTCACCCACCCATTTATCTGTCTGTCTATCTAATGATTCACTATCTATCCAACCTACCCAACCACCCTCCCATTTATCTACCTACCTATCTATCTATCTATCTACAGTTAGTGCGCTCAGTGAAAAAATATGTGGGGCCCAAAGGACAACAACTCCCTGCTGGATGAGCTGCACTATAACACAAGGAGTGAGGGATCCCCCACATATTTTTTTACAGGTATTGCGCTTCACAAACTCACCTATCTATCTAATGATTTACCATGTATCTACTCACCCACCCATTTATCTGTCTATCTAATGATTCACTATCTATCCAACCTACCCAACAACCCTCCCATTTATCTACCTACCTATCTATCTATCTACAGTTAGTGCGCTCAGTGAAAAAATATGTGGGGCCCAAAGGATAGCAACTCCCTGCTGGCTGAGCTGCACTATAACACAAGGAGTGAGGGATCACCCACATATTTTTTTACAGGTATTAAGATTCACCCACTCACCTATCTATCTAATGATTTACCATTTATCTACTCACTCACCCATTTATCTGTCTGTCTAATGATTCACTATCTATACACCTACCCACCCAACATCCCACCCATTTATTTACCTACCTATCTATCTATCTATCTACAGTTAGTGCGCTCCGTGAAAAAATATGTGGGGCCCAAAGGATAACAACTCCCTGCTGGCTGAGCTGCACTATAACACAAGGAGTGAGGGATCCCCCACATATTTTTTTAAAGGTATTGCGCTTCACCCACTCACCTATCTATCTAATGATTTACCATTTATCTACTCACCCACCAATTTATCTGTCTGTCTATCTAATGATTCACTATCTATCCAACTTACCCAAACACCCTCCCATTTATCTACCTACCTATCTATCTATCTACAGTTAGTGTGCTCAGTGAAAAAATATGTGGGGCCCAAAGGATAACAACTCCCTGCTGGCTGAGCTGCACTATAACACAAGCAGTGAGGGATCACCCACATATTTTTTTACAGGTATTGAGCTTCACCCACCCAACTATCTATCTATCTAATGATTTACCATTTATCCACCCACCGCCTATTTATCTGTCTATCTAATGATTCACTATCTATACACCTACCCACCCAACAACCCACCCATTTGTCTACCTACCCATCTATCTATCTACAGATAATATGCTCAGTGAAAAAATATGTGGGGCCCAAAGGATAACAACTCCCTGCTGGCTGAGCTGCACTATAACACAAGGAGTGAGGGATCCCCCACATATTTTTTTAAAGGTATTGCGCTTCACCCACTCACCTATCTATCTAATGATTTACTATTTATCTACTCACCCACCAATTTATCTGTCTGTCTATCTAATGATTCACTATCTATCCAACCTACCCAACCACCCTCCCATTTATCTACCTACCTATCTATCTATCTACAGTTAGTGTGCTCAGTGAAAAAATATGTGGGGCCCAAAGGATAACAACTCCCTGCTGGCTGAGCTGCACTATAACACAAGGAGTGAGGGATCACCCACATATTTTTTTACAGGTATTGAGATTCACCCACCCAACTATCTAATGATTTACCATGTATCTACTCACCCACCCATTTATCTGTCTGTCTATCTAATGATTCACTATCTATCCAACCTACCCAACAACCCTCCCATTTATCTACCTACCTATCTATCTATCTAAAGTTAGTGCGCTCAGTGAAAAAATATGTGGGGCCCAAAGGATAGCAACTCCCTGCTGGCTGAGCTGCACTATAACACAAGGAGTGAGGGATCACCCACATATTTTTTTACAGGTATTGAGATTCACCCACCCAACTATCTATCTAATGATTTACCATTTATCCACCCACCCGCCCATTTATCTGTCTATCTAATGATTCACTAGCTATACACCTACCCACCCAACATGCCACCCATTTATCTACCTAACCATCTATCTATCTATCTATCTATCTATCTATCCATATATCTATTTATCTATCTACAGTTAATGCGCTCAGTGAAAAAATATGAGGGGCCCAAAGGATAACAACTCCCTGCTGGCTGAGCTGCACTATAATACAAGAAGTGAGGGATCACCCACATATTTTTTTACAGGTATTGCGCTTCAACAACTCACCTATCTATCTAATGATTTACCATTTATCTACTCACCCACCCATTTATCTGTCTGTCTATCTAATGATTCACTATCTATCCAACCTACTCAACCACCCTCACATTTATCTACCTACCTATCTATCTATCTATCTATCTATCTATTAACAGTTAGTGCGCTCAGTGAAAAAAATATGTGGGGCCCAAAGGATAACAACTCCCTGCTGGCTGAGCTGCACTATAACACAAGGAGTGAGGGATCCCCCACATATTTTTTTTACAGGTATTGCGCTTCACCCACTCACCTATCTATCTAATGATTTACCATTTATCTACTCACCCACCAATTTATCTGTCTGTCTATCTAATGATTCACTATCTATCCAACCTACCCAACCACCCTCCCATTTATCTACCTACCTATCTATCTATCTATCTATCTATCTATCTATCTATCTATCTATCTATCTACAGATAGTGTGCTCAGTGAAAAAATATGTGGGGCCCAAAGGATAACAACTCCCTGCTGGCTGAGCTGCACTATAACACAAGGAGTGAGGGATCACTCACATATTTTTTTAAAGGTATTGAGCTTCACCCACCCAACTATCTATCTATCTAATGATTTACCATTTATCCACCCACCGCCCATTTATCTGTCTATCTAATGATTCACTATCTATACACCTACCCACCCAACAACCCACCCATTTGTCTACCTACCCATCTATCTATCTACAGATAATATGCTCAGTGAAAAAATATGTGGGGCCCAAAGGATAACAACTCCCTGCTGGCTGAGCTGCACTATAACACAAGGAGTGAGGGATCCCACACATATTTTTTTAATGGTATTGCGCTTCACCCACTCACCTATCTATCTAATGATTTACCATTTATCTACTCACCCACCAATTTATCTGTCTGTCTATCTAATGATTCACTATCTATCCAACCTACCCAACCACCCTCCCATTTATCTACCTACCTATCTATCTATCTACAGTTAGTGTGCTCAGTGAAAAAATATGTGGGGCCCAAAGGATAACAAC